>NC_083415.1:58314343-58633926 GCF_020745735.1 Hemiscyllium ocellatum
TGACTTTCAACTTGGTTATGGAGAGAGATAGGTGCGTGCAACAGGACAGGTTTGACAATTGGGGGAAGGGTAAATGCGATGCTGCAAGACAGGATCTGAGGAGCATAAATTGGGAGCATAGGCTGTCAGGGAAGGATGTCATAGAAATGTGGAACTTTTTCAAGGAACAGATACGACGTGTCCTTGATATGTATGTACCTGTCAGGCAGGAAAGAGATAGTCGTGTGAGGGAACCTTGGTTGACGAGGGAGGTTGACTGTCTTGTAAGTAGGAAGAAGGAGGCTTACATAAGATTGAGGAAACAAAGTTCAGACAGAGCGTTAGAGGGATACAGGATAGCCAGGAGGGAGCTGAAGAAAGGAATTAGGAGAGCTAAGAGAGGGCATGAAAACTCTTTGGCGGGTGGGATCAAGGATAACCCCAAGGCCTCTTATGCATATGTGAGAAACATGAGAATGACGAGAAGGAGGCTAGGTCCGATCAAGGACAGTAGTGGGAGACTGTGTATTGAGTCGGAAGAGATAGGAGAGGTTTTGAATGAGTACTTTGCTTCAGTATTTACAAATGAGATGGACCGTATTGTTGAAGAGGAGAGTATGAAACGGACTGGTAAGCTAGAGGAGATACTTGTTAGGAAGGAAGATGTGTTAGCAATGATCATTTCATCTTCACTGTCAATGGGGGTGGTGCCAGGGGACTGGAGAGTGGTGAATGTTGTGCCCCTGTTCAAAAAAGAGAATAGGGATAACCCCCGGAATTAAAGGCCAGATGGTCTTACTTCAGAGGTAGGCAAAGTAATGGAAAGGGTACTGAGGGATAGGATTTATGAGTATCTGGAAAGACACTGCTTGATTAGGGACAGCCAGCATGGATTTGTGCCTTACAAGTCTTATTGAATTCTTTGAGGAGGTGACCAAGCATGTGGATGAAGGTAGAGCAGTGGATGTAGTGTACATAGATTTTAGTAAGGCATTTGACAAGGTTCCCCATGGTAGGCTTATGCGGAAAGTCAGGAGGCATGGGATAGTGGGAAGTTTAGCCAGTTGGATAGAGAACTGGCTGACTGGTCGAAGTCAGAGAGTGGTGATAGATAGTAAATATTCAGCCTGGAGCCCAGTTACAAGTGGAGTTCCGCAGGGATCAGTTCTAGGTCCTGTGCTGTTGGTAATTTTTATTAATGACTTGGAAGAAGGAGTCGAAGGGTGGTCAGTAAATTTGCAGACGATACAAAGATTAGTGGAGTTGTGGATAGTGAGGAAGGCTGTTGTCGGTTGCAAAGGAACTTAGATACGATGCAGAGCTGGGCTGAGGAGTGGCAGATGAGTTCAACCCTGTCAAGTGTGAGGTTGTCCATTTTGGAAGGACAAATAAGAATGCGGAATACAGGGTTAACGGTAGGGTTCTTAGTCAGGTGGAGGAGCAGAAAGATCTTGGGGTCTATGTTCATAGATCTTTGAAAGTTGCCACTCAGGTGGACAGAGCTTGTAAGAAGGCCTATGGTGTATTAGCGTTCATTAGCAGAGGGATTGAATTCAAGAGTCGTGAGGTGATGTTGCAGCTGTATAGGACCTTGGTAAGGCCACATTTGGAGTACTGTGTGCAGTTCTGGACACCTCATTTTAGGAACGATGTGGAAGCTTTAGAGAGGGTGCAGAGGAGATTTACCAGGATGTTGCCTGGAATGGAGAATAGGTCGTACAAGGATAGGTTGAGAGTGCTAGGCCTTTTCTTTATTGGAACGGTGAAGGATGAGGGGTGACTTGATAGAGGTTTATAAGATGATCAGGGGAATAGATAGAGCAGACAGTCAGATACTTTTTCCCCAGCTGCAACAGAGTGTTACAAGGGGACATAAATTTAAGGTGAAGGGTGGAAGGTAAAGGGGGGATATCAGGGGTAGGTTCTTTACCCAGAGAGTGGTGGGGGCATGGAATTCACTGCCTGTGGGAGTGGCAGAGTCAGAATCATTGGTGACCTTTAAGCGGCAATTGGATTATTACATGGATAGGTGCTTAAGCTAGGACAAATGTTCGGCACAACATCGTGGGCCGAAGGGCCTGTTCTGTGCTGTATTGTTCTATGTTCTATGTTCTATGTTCTCCCTGTGGCACTCACATGTCACGCATGTCAAACTAAAAATGACCAATTTATGGCTACTCTTTGTTTCATGTAGCTACCAATCCTCAATCCACGCTAATATGTTATCCCTTGCACTGAGAGATCTTATTCTGCACAGTAATCTTTGAGACAACCATTCAGATACCTTCAAGAGTTCTAAATAAGCAGATCCAGACATTCCACTTTATCCACATTGCTTGTTACTTTCTCAAAGCACTCCAATATGCTTGTGAAACATAATTTCCCTTTCATAGAGTCGTAGAATCATAGAGATGTATAGCCCGGAAACAAACCCTTCAGTCCTACTCATCCATGCCAACCAGTTATTCTAAGCTAATCTAGTCCCACCTGCCAGCACTTGGCCCATATCCCCCTATTCATATAGCTATCCAGATGCCTTTTAAATGTTGTCATTGTACCAGCCTTCATCACTTCCTCTGGCAGCTCAATCCATACACGTACCACCCTGTGCGTGAAAAAGTTGCCCCTTAGGTTCTTTTAAATTTTTCTCTCTCACCCTAAACCTGCGCCCTCTAGTTTTGGACTCCCCACCCCGGGGAAAAGACCTTGTCTATTTACCCTATCCATGCCCCTGATGATTTTATAAACCTTGAAAGGGACCCCTCAGTCCCCAATGTTCCATGGAAAACAGCCTCCCCCTTTTCAAACAGAGGAATTGCATTCACTATTTCACAATCTAATAGGACCTCTCCATGGAATCATTGATTATTACAGCAAGGTAACAGACCCTTCAGTCCAACCTATCCATGCTGACCATGTTTCCCAAACTAAAGTTGTCCCACTTGTCTGCACTTGGCCCATATCCCTCCAAACCTATCTTCGTCATGTACCTGTCAAAATCTATTTTAAATGCTGTAACTCTACCTGCATCTATCATTACCTGTGGCACATGAACCACCATCTGTGCGAAAAAGTTACCTCTCCGGTCCCTTTTAAATCTATCTCCTCATTCCTTAAAAAATGCCCCTTAGCTTTGAACTCCCATATCCTAATGAAAATGCCATTGCTATGCACCTCATCTATGCCCCTCATGATTTTCTAAATCTGTATAAGGTCATCCTTCAACCTCCTCCAGTCAAAAAAAAAGTCTCAGCCTATCCTGCCCATCTTTATAACTCAAACCCTCTATTCCCATCAACATCCTGGTAAATCATTTCTGAACCCTCCCCAATTTAATAATAACCTTCTTATAATAGGGTGACCAGACCTGTACACAGTACCCCAAAGGTGGCCTCACCAATGTGCTGTACAATGTCAACATGACGTCCCAACTCTTATACTCAATAATCTGAGCAATGAAGGCAAGTGTGCTGCATACCTTCTTAACCATCCTGTCTACCTGTCATGCAACTTTCAAAGAACTACTTTCCTGAATCCCTAGGTCTCTCTGTTCAACAACATTCCCCAGGGCCCTTTTTTTAGATGTATAAGTCCTGACCTTGTTAGTTTACTAAAATGCAATATCTCACATTTAAGACCATAAGACATAGGAGTGGAAGTAAGGCCATTCGGCCCTTCGAGTCCACTCTGCCATTCAATCATGGCTGATTGGCATTGCAACACCACTTACCCGCATTCTTCCCGTAGCCCTTAATTCCTCGAGACAACAAGAATCTATCAATCTCTGCCTTGAAGACATTTAGCGTCCCGGTCTCCACTGCACTCCGTGGCAATGAATTCCACAGGCCCACCACCCTCTGGCTGAAGAAATGTCTCCGCATTTCTGTTCTGAATTGACCCCCTCTAATTCTAAGGCTGTGTCCACGGGTCCTAGTCTCCACGCCTAATGGAAACAATTTCCTAGCGTCCACCCAAGCCATGTATTATCTTGTACATCTCTATTAAGTCTCCCCTTAATCTTCTAAACTCCAATGAATACAATCCCAGGATCCTCAGCCGTTCCTCATATGTTAGACCTACCATTCCAGGGATCATCCGTGTGAATCTCCGCTGGACACGTTCCAGTGCCAGTATGTCCTTCCTGAGGTGTGGGGACCAAAACTGGACACAGTACTCCAAATGGGGCCTAACCAGAACTTTATAAAGTCTCAGTAACACATCTCTGCTTTTATATTCCAACCCTCTTGAGATAAGTGACAACATTGCATTCGCTTTCTTAATCACCTTTAGAGAATCCTTGACTAGCACTCCCAGATCCCTTTGTACTTTGGCTTTACTAATTTTCTCACCATTTAGAAAGTAGTCTATGCTTTTATTCTTTTTGCCAAAGTGCAAGACCTCGCATCTGCTCACGTTGAATTCCATCAGCCATTTCCTGGACCACTCTCCCAAACTGTCTAGATCCTTCTGTAGCCTCCCCACTTCCTCAGTACTACCTGCCTGTCCACCTAACTTCGTATCATCTGCAAACTTCGCGAGAATGCCCCCAGTCCCTTCATCCAAATCATTAATATATAATGCGAACAGCTGCGGCCCCAACACTGAACCCTGCGGGACATCGCTCGTCACTGGCTGCCATTCTGAAAAAGAACCTTTTATCCCAACTCTCTGCCTTCTGTCTCACAGCCAATCCTCAATCCATCCCAGCAGCTCACCTTGAACACCATGGGCCCTCACCTTGCTCACCAGCCTCCCGTATGGCACCTTATCAAAGGCCTTTTGAAAGTCTAGATAGACCACATCCACTGGGTTTCCCTGGTCTAATCTACTTGTCACGTCTTCAAAGAATTCCAACAGGTTTGTCAGGCATGACCTCCCCTTACTAAATCCATGTTGACTTGTTCTAATCAGACTCTGCTCTTCTAAGAATTTAGAAACCTCATCCTTAATGATGGATTCTAGAATTTTACCAACAACCGAGGTTAGGCTAATTGGCCTATAATTTTCCATCTTTTGTCTTGATCCTTTCTTGAACAAGGGGGTTACAACAGCCATCTTCCAATCATTCGGGACCTTTCCTGACTCCAGTGACTCTTGAAAGATCTCAACCAATGCCTCCACTATTTCCTTGGCCACCTCTCTCAGAACTCTAATTTCTGAACTCTGATTTATCCAAATCAAACTCCATCTGCCACTCCTCAGCCCATGGGCCCCATTGATCAAGATCCCTTAGTAATCTCAGATAACCTTCTTTACTGTCATAGTCCATGAATCTATTACTTCGGAAGCCAATCCATTTAACATCTGAGGATGACATCCGTTTGTACCTGAGGGCTAATTGTTTCAGTATCTTTTTCCAGAAAAATATAACTGTTTCAATTCATCCTTCCCTTTTACTTCTCCACAGTGAAGATGGACACAAAATATTGGCTTCATACATCTGCCATTTCCTCATTTTCCAATATTAGCCACACGACCCACTCTCTAGAGGATCAATATGTTACTTATTCTTTTCATTTTTGCATATGTTTGGAAGCCTCTTACTATCTGTTTTTATATTATTACCCAACTTTCTCTCATACTCCAATTTCTTCCTCTTTTGTGCCCCCAGGGACTTTGAAATGCTATATTTGGACCCATGTCGAAATCACTGGCATAGACCATGAACGGTTGGGGCCCAAATACTTTTTGTTATCTTCTAGTCATAGCCTGTCAACCTGAGAATTACTCATTTATTCATTATCATCCCGCCTTCAAAGAACATCTCCCAATTGTAACATTTTCTGCTTCTCGAATAAGCTTTGTGGAACAACATATGCTATTTTGGAATTGATGTTTTATAACAAAGAACTGTATATGGGCTATTGAATGCCAGGCAATATTTAGTTTAAGCAAGGGAGGTAGGAGGGTTTAGATGGACCCGGGTCAGTGAGGATGAAAGGATAGGAAACCGAGAGAGAAGATGGAGGAAGGAAAGAGAAAAAGAGAAAGACAGGGTTGGAGGAGGAAGTGAAATGAAGATGTGAGGGAAGACAATGGCAATCTCAGTCAAAGGATTAGTTTAGTTATGTGATAAAGGAGGTGTAGAGGACAGGCAGCCGAACGCAGTGGGCTGAAAAAATCAGTCCAACTGCTTGTTTTAAACCACTCACTGAGATGGTTTCACTGCTAAATATAGAGTGGGGGGGGGGAAGAGGAATTCAGAAGGTTTTTAGAGGTTAACATTTTCTGCTGAGTAGAGTAGGTTAGGAAAGTTAGAGGACTTTTTGCTGCACTGTCAAAGGTGGTGCCTATGGAGACTATTTTGCCCACCCTAGAGTTGACACTGTTTTGGGTCCAATGCAGGGGTTTCATCACAGGCATAATGATGCCTGGCTGAGAGCCCAGACATCCACAAAACTGTTGAAACAGGTGCGCACAAAGGAAAGCATTGTTTGATTGACAGTTCTTTTTACTGAGATCTATTTTGTCAAGTGCTTGAAGTTAATTTATACTAGTTAAACAGGTCTCAAGTGCTTATGATGTCTGCTATTGATACTTTAAAGATCTGGTTGATTGATCGTTTTATGGAGTAATATTAACATGAGGTTTCAAAAGAAAGTTATGAATGATTGTTGTTTAAGCTTTTCCACACATGCCATCATTACTATTAGGTTCCTTGGTTTTGTACAGATTATACACGGAGTGAATAAGCACTGGAAGCACAATGAATTATCACCATAAGATAAAGGACCAAAATTAAGTCATTCAGATCATGGCTGACATGTTTCTCAATTCCATTCTCCTGTCTTCACCCTGTAACTTTTGAACCTTTACCAATCAAGAAGCTATCTATCTCTGCCTTAAATCACTGAATGGTAAAAAATGAGGTCTGCAGATGCTGGAGATCACAGCTGCAAATGTGTTGCTGGTTAAAGCACAGCAGGTTAGGCAGCATCCAAGGAATAGGAAATTCGACGTTTTGGGCATAAGCCCTTCATCAGGAAGCCCTTCCTGATGAAGGGCTTATGCCCGAAATGTCGAATTTCCTATTCCTTGGATGCTGCCTAACCTGCTGTGCTTTAACCAGCAACACATTTGCAGCTTAAATCACTGAATGACTTGGCCTCCACAGCCTTCTGCAGCAATGAGTTCCATCCTCTGTCAAAAGAAATTCTTCCTCATCTCATTTCTAAAGGGTCCACTCTGAGGCTATGTCCTTGGGTCCTAATCTCTCCTACGAGTGGAAATTCCATCAAATGCAGACCCAGAATCCTCAACTGCTTTACATATGACAAGTCCTTTATCCCAGGATCATTCTTACCAACTTCCTGATCGTGTTTTCTGGGTCCTTAAGGGGGAAGGGGAGCAGCCCCAGGTCGTGGTCCACGTTGGCACCAATGACATAGGTAGGAAGAGGGGTGAGGATGTTAGGCATGCTTTCAGGGAGCTAGGTTAGAAGCTCAGAGCTAGAACGAACAGAGTTGTTGTCTCTGGTTTGTTACCCGTGCCATGTGATAGAGAGTCGAGGAATAGGGAGAGAGAACAGTTAAATGCGTGGCTACAGGGATGGTGCAGGAGGGAGGGATTCCGGTTTCTGGACAACTGGGGTTCTTTCTGGGGAAGGTGGACCTCTATAAACAGGATGGTCTGCACCTGAACCTGAGGGGCACCAGTATCCTTGGGGGGAGGTTTGCTAGTGCTCTTTGGGAGGGTTTAAACTAACTCTGCAGGGGCATGGGAACCTGGATTGTAGCTTTATGGTACAGGACCTTGAGTGTAGGGAGGTTAGGAACAAGGCATCGATCTCGAAGGAGGGTGCCTGTAAACAGGAAAGTGGCTTGAAGTGTGTATACCTCAATGCCAGAAGTATAAGAAATAAGGTAGGTGAACTTGCAGCATGGGTTGGTACCTGGGACTTCGATGTTGTGGCCATTACAGAGACGTGGCTAGAACAGGGACAGGAATGTCTGTTGCAGGTTCCAGGGTTTAAATGTTTTAGTAGGGTCAGAGGTGGGGGTAAAAGAGGGGGAGGTGTGGCATTGCTTGTCAAGGATAGTATTACAGCGGTAGAAAGGACGATGGAGGAAGACTTGCTATCTGAGGTAGTTTGGGCTGAGGTTAGGAATAGGAAAGGTGAGGTCACCCTGTTAGGAGTTTTCTGCAGGCCTCCTAATAGTCCGAGAGATGTAGAGGAAAGTATTGCGAGGATGATTCAGGAGAAGAGTGAAAGTAGTAGAGGGGTTGTTATGGGGGACTTTAACTTCCCAGATATTGACTGGGAAAGCTATAGCTCGAGTTCGTTAGAAAAGCGAGAAGGGGACATGAAAAGTCTTTAGCTGGTAGGATTAGGGAAAACCCAAAGGCTTTCTATAGGTATGTTAAGAATAAAAGGATGACTAGGGTAGGTATCGGTCCAGTCAAGGATAGTAGTGGGAAGTTGTGTGTGGAGGCGGAGGAGATTGGAGAGACATTAAATCAGTACTTTTCATCAGTATTCACTCAGGAACAGGACACTGTTGCTGATGTGAATATGGAATCACAAATAATTAGAATGGATGCCCTGGAAATATGCAGGGAAGAGGTTTTGGGAATATTGGAAAGGATGAATATAGATAAGTCTCCTGGGCCTGATGGCATTTACCCCAGGATCCTATGGGAAGCTAGGGAGGAGATAGCAGAGCCATTGGCCTGGATTTTTATGTCATCGTTGTCAACAGGAATAGTACCAGAGGACTGGAGGATAGCGAATGTGGTCCCATTGTTCAAGAAAGGGAGTAGGGATAGCCCTAGCAACTATAGGCCAGTGAGTCTGACTTCAGTGGTGGGCAAAGTCTTAGAGAGAATGGTAAGGGATAAGATTTATGAACATCTGGGTAGGAATAACGTGATCAGGGATAGCCAGCATGGTTTTGTGAAGGGCAGGTCATGCCTCACAAACCTTATTGAGTTCTTTGAGAAGGTGACCAAGGAAGTGGATGAGGGTAAAGCAGTAGATGTTGTGTATATGGATTTTAGTAAGGCGTTCGATAAGGTTCCCCATGGTAGGCTAATGCTAAAACTTCGGAGGTATGGCATTGAGGATACATTAGAGGTTTGGATTAGGAATTGGCTGGCTGGAAGGAGACAGAGGGTAGTAGTTGATGGATTATGTTCATCTTGGAGCGCAGTTACTAGCGGTGTACCACAAGGATCTGTTTTGGGACCATTGCTTTTTGTTATCTTTATAAATGATCTAGAGGAAGGACTTGAAAGCTGGGTAAGCAAGTTTGCGGATGACACAAAAGTCGGTGGAGTTGTGGATAGTGAGGAAGGAAGTGGTAGGTTACAGCGGGATATAGATAAGTTGCAGAGCTGGGCGGAAATGTGGCAAATGGAATTCAATGTAGCTAAGTGCGAAGTCGTTCACTTTGGTAGGAATAACAAGATGATGGATTACTGGGCTAATGGTAGGCTACTTGGTAGTGTGGATGAGCAGAGGGATCTTGGTGTCCATGTACACAGATCTCTGAAAGTTGCCACCCAGGTAAATAGTGCTGTGAGGAAGGCATATGGTGTACTGGGCTTTATTGGCAGAGGAATTGAGTTCCGGAGTCCTGAGGTCATGTTGCAGTTGTATAAGACTCTGGTGCGGCCTCATCTGGAGTATTGTGTGCAGTTTTGGTCGCCATACTATAGGAAGGATGTGGAAGCTTTAGAACGAGTGCAGAGGAGGTTTACCAGGATGTTGCCTGGAATGGTAGGAAAATCTTATGAGGAAAGGCTGAGGCACTTGGGGCTGTTCTCATTGGAGAAGAGAAGGTTTAGGGGAGATCTGATAGAAGTGTATAAGATGATTAGGGGTTTAGATAGGGTAGATACTAAGAACCTTTTACCGCTAATGGAGTCAGGTGTTACTAGGGGACATAGCTTTAAATTAAGGGGTGGTAGGTATAGGACAGATGTTAGGGGTAGATTCTTCACACAGCGGGTTGTGAGTTCATGGAATGCCCTGCCCGTATCAGTGGTGAACTCTCCTTCTTTATGGTCATTTAAGCGGGCATTGGATAGGCATTTGGAAGTTATTGGGCTAGTATAGGTTAGGTAGGATTCGGTCGGCGCAACATCGAGGGCCGAAGGGCCTGTACTGCGCTGTATCCTTCTATGTTCTATGTTCTATGTTCTATGGATCGGTGTTTGTCCAATGTGTGCAGGAGGGTTTCCTGACACAATATGTAGACAGGCCAACAAGAGGTGAGGCTATACTGGATTTGGTTCTAGGTAATGAACCAGGCCAGGTGTTAGACTTGGAGGTAGGTGAGCACTTTGGGGACAGTGACCACAACTCGGTGACTTTTACTCTAGTGATGGAGAGGGATAAGTGTGCACTGCAGGGCAGCAGTTATAGCTGGGGGCAGGGAAATTATGATGCGATGAGGCATGATTTAGGATTCGTGGATTGGAAAAATAGGCTTCAAGGGAAGGACACAAATGATATGTGGAGCTTGTTCAAGGAGCAGCTATTGGGTGTCCTTGATAAGTATGTACCAGTCAGGCAGCGAGGAAAGGGTCTTGCGAGGGAGCTGTGGTTTAATAAGGAATTGGAATCCCTTGTTAAAGGGAAGAGGGCGGCCTATGTAAGGATGAGGCGTGAAGGTTCAATTGGGGCAATTGAGAGTAATAAGGCGGCCAGGAAGGATCTAAAGAGAGAGCTAAGAGCAGCGAGAAGGGGACATGAAAAGTCCTTAGTTGATAGGATTAGGGAATACCCCAAGGCTTTCTATAGGTATGTCAGGAATAAAAGGATGACTAGGGTAGGTATCGGTCCAGTCAAGGATAGTAGTGGGAAGTTGTGCGTGGAGGCGGAGGAGATTGGAGAGGCACTAAATCAATACTTTTCGTCAGTATTCACTCAGGAACAGGACATTGTTGCTGATGTGAATATTGAGTCACAAGTGATTAGAATGGATGGCTTTGAGGTATGTAGGGAAGAGGTCCGGGAAATACTGGAAAGGGTGAAAATAGATAAGTCTCCTGGGCCTGATGGCATTTATCCTAGGGTCCTCTGGGAAGCTAGGGAGGAGATAGTGGAGCCATTGGTCTTGATTTTTATGTCGTCGTTGTCTACAGGAATAGTGCCAGAAGACTGGAGGATAGCGAATGTGGTCCCCTTGTTCAAGAAGGGGAGTAGGGATAGCCCTTGTAACTATAGGCCAGTGAGTCTCACTTCTGTTGTGGGCAAAGTCTTAGAGAGAATTGTAAGGGATAGGATTTATGAACATCTGGATAGGAATAATGTGATCAAGGATAGTCAGCATGGTTTTGTGAAGGGCAGGTCGTGCCTCACAAACCTTATTGAGTTCTTTGAGAAGGTGACCAAGGAAGTGGACGAGGGTAAAGCAGTAGATGTAGTGTATATGGATTTTAGCAAGGCATTCGATAAGGTACCCCATTGTAGGCTACTGCAAAAATTACTGAGGTATGGCATTGAGGGTGCATTAAAGGTTTGGATTAGGAATTGGCTGGCTGGAAGGAGACAGAGGGTAGTAGTTGATGGTATAGGTTCATCTTGGAGTGCAGTTACTAGCGGTGTTCCACAAGGATCTGTTTTGGGACCATTGCTGTTTGTCATTTTTATAAATGACCTGGAGGAGGGGCTTGAAGGCTGGGTGAGCAAGTTTGCGGATGATACGAAAGTCGGTGGAGTTGTGGACAGCGAAGAAGGATGTGGCAGGTTACAGCGGGATATATATAAGTTGCAGAGCTGGGCAGAAAGGTGGCAAATGGAGTTCAATGTAGCTAAGTGTGAAATTATTCACTTTGGTAGGAGTAACAAGAAGATGGGGTACTGGGCTAATGGTAGGCTACTTGGTAGTGTGGATGAGCAGAGGGATCTTGGTGTCCATGTACACAGGTCTCTGAAAGTTGCCACCCAGGTAAATAGTGCTGTGAAGAAGGCATATGGTGTACTGGGCTTTATTGGTAGAGGAATTGAGCTCCGGAGTCCTGAGGTCATGTTGCAGTTGTATAAGACTCTGGTGCGGCCTCATCTGGAGTATTGTGTGCAGTTTTGGTCGCCATACTATAGGAAGGATGTGGAGGCATTGGAACGGGTGCAGAGGAGGTTTACCAGGATGTTGCCTGGTATGGTAGGAAGATCGTATGAGGAAAGGCTGAGGCACTTGGGGCTGTTCTCATTGGAGAAAAGAAGGTTTGGGGAGATTTGATGGAGGTGTACAAGATGATTAGGGGTTTAGATAGGGTAGACACTGAGAACCTTTTTCCGCTAATGGAGTCAGCTGTTACTAGGGGACACAGCTTTAAATTAAGGGGAGGTTGGTATAGGACAGATGTTAGGGATAGATTCTTTACTCAGCGGGTTGTGAGTTCATGGAATGCCCTGCCAGTAGCAGTGGTGGACTCTCCCTCTTTATGGTCATTTAAGCGGGCATTGGATAAGCATATGGAGGTTATTGGGCTAGTGTAGGTTAGGTAGGCTTTGGTTGGCGCAACATCGAGGGCCGAAGGGCCTGTACTGCGCTGTATTTTTCTATGTTCTATGTTCTTCTGGACTACCTCCAAAGCAAAGGATAGGGTCTATGAAGGGTCACTGGATTGCCATAGGTGGGACATGGAGAGTGGCTGTGTTGGCATGTGGAGTAAGGGTTAGTGGGCTCAATACTGAATAAAACAACTGGGGCACAGACCCAGTGAAACAGGAAGACACATTCTCTTCAAAGATGAATATGCTGAATCAGGAGTCTTCCCGATGCCTGTGTCTGCCTCTAATGTGTAAGAAAAGTCAAACGTTTCAGGTCAAAGGCTTTTCTTCAAAACTCGAAAACTTACAGATCAAAGCAAGTGCAGGACAAAGAAAAAGGGTTAGAACATAACATGGGAACCTATCGAATATAGGCCATACCATGTCTGAAGCCTGTTCCAATATTCTGTAAACTTATCTTCTATATCAATACTTCTTTGCCCTTTTCCCCATATCCTTTAAATCCCTTAGTGCCCAAAAACTTATTACAGTGAGACTTGAATATACTTGTGTCTAAACATTTCATGGTCAGGGAGTTTCAAGGACTCGTAACCCTGTAAGTGAACAAATATCTCCACAGCTGAGTCCCAACCAGCCAAAACCTTACTCAGAAATGATGACCTTTAATCCTGGACTCTCCAGCCAGGGAAAGCAGCCTCTCAACATTTACCCCACCAAACCCACTGTGCATTTCAATAGATGGCCTGTCTCATACATTTAAACACCAGAGGACTTGAGTTTATTTTACTCTGGAGAAAAGGAAAAGCAAAGGAGGAAATATGTGCTGGGTGGAAGGCAGAAATGATAAAAAGATGTCATGATATAAGTCAAAAGCAAGTGATAACTGGACAAGTAAGTAGACAAAAGGTGAATCCAGAGCATTTGTAAACACCACGCTTCCATTGAAAGGTCAAAGACTGGAAAGGTTAATTCTGTTGCTCTCTCCTCAGAGCTTACTTGTACTGCTGCAGGTTTTCACTATTTTGGGGTTTTATTTTAGATTTCCAGCCTTCACATTGTACAATGGTTCTTGTTTCTTCCCATGTTTCTAAGTGGCTTCTGATCAGCCTTGAGGTGTAATGATACAGAATGGGCACAAGGGAGACGATTCGGCCCATCAGATCTGCTCCAGCTGTCCAAATGAGTCACGTGCCATTCTCTCGACTTCTCCCCACAACCCAGCATATGTTCCTCCTTTCGCATAACCATGTGAGGATGATGCTGTCCCTACACCTCAGTCATCCGTAATCAGACCGTCTGCCTGCATACACACACAAGGAGACAAAATTATTCTGAAATCTCTCGACCTGAGAAACACTACCATTGACAATCTGCTGTTCATCTAAAGGCATCACTGAGGCTTCTGCTGATTGAGCTGATCGTGGGGAACTGCGAATATGTCACAACTTTGACCAAATCTAAAACATACAACCCACGTTGAGAACATTTATAGATGGAATGAGCAGCTAGAGGGAGTGGAGGAGGCTGGTACAATTGCAACTTTTAAAAGGCATCTGGTTGTATATATGAATAGGAAGGGTTTAGTGTGATATGGGCCAAATGCTGGCAAATGGGACTAAATCTTAGATTAGATTACTTACAGTGTGGAAACAGGCCCTTCGGCCCAACAAGTCCACACTGACCCACCGAAGCGCAACCCACCCATACCCCTAACCTAACACTACGGGCAATTTAGCATGGCCAATTCACCTGACCCGCACATCTTTGGACTGTGGGAGGAAACCGGAGCACTCAGAGGAAACCCACGCAGACACAGGGAGAACGTGCAAACTCCACACAGTCAGTCGCCTGAGTCGGGAATTGAACCCAGGTCTCAGGCGCTGTGAGCAGCTGTGCTAACCACTGTGCCACCGTGCCGCCCATATCAATTTAGGATATCTGGTCGGCATGGACAAGTTGGACCAAAGGGTCTGTTTCCGTGCTATATCTCTCTATGACTCTATTTAAACTTTTGAACACTCTGGATTTGACAAGGGTCTCTATTGCTTTTCACAGACTTGGAACAGGTTTAACTGAGAGATTCACTTAAAAGTCACTTAACTGATAGTCTCCAATCTCCGGGTCCAATTATTATTTGGAGTGTTTTTGTAGTTGATTTTGTAAGCAGCTGATCTCTGGGATCCAGACCTCCCCAGAGATTCTGACAGAAAAGCCTAAAGCTGTGTTACAGCAATGTGGACAGACGATTTTGATTGATGACAGGTTAAAGTGAAAAGAAATAGATGAGAGTTTGTGCCTTTTATCAATCATGAAGCAAAACAGGATAGAATATAATTTAACTGTCCATAGTCTAACAGTCCACCTCGAGCACCTTTCACTGCTAATATTTTTGCCAACTCACTCTGTGGAAATGCATCTTAATAAAAATGCATTAACCAGAAAATGCCAAATCAGAACAATAATTTCTCACTTTATTTTTAATTCTTCAATGTACCCGTGACTTTGTACTCAGAAAAGCAAATGGCAAACATCAAATGAGTAGGTTCCCGATTTGCACAAGATAGATAGAAGGCAGTAGAGATGGGGGAAATCTTGAGTTGCGAAAAATGGCCTGTTTCTGTACTGTAAATTTCACATGAAGCTCTTTCACCCATTCCTGCTGTACTCATTGATCTACATTGGCACCCAGTCCAGAAATACCTCAATTTTTTAAAAAATTGTTTGATAGTAACCAAAATGGAATATTGCCCAAAAAGATATTTGTCTCTGAAGGTATTCATCTTGAACTCATCAGGACTCACAGACAAAAGAGCAATTACATATAAATGCGGATTTTTAAAATTATTCATTCACAGGATGTGGTCGTTACTGTCCAGGCCTACATTTGTTGCCCATCCCTAATTGCCCAGAGAGCAATTTGTGAGTCAACCACATTGTTATGGGTCTGGAGTCACATGTAGGCAGATTAGGTAGGGATGGCAGTTTCCTTCCCTAAAGGATATTACGGAACCTGATGGGTTTTTCAGACAATTGGCAATGGATTCATGGTCATCATTAGATTCTTGATTCCAGTTTTTTAAAAATTGAATTCAAATTCCTGCATCTGCTGCGGCAGGATTCAAATCTAGTTCCCCAAAACATTATCTCTGGATTATAAGTTCAGCAATAATACTACTAGGCCATTGCCTCCTTATGCTAGGATTGGTGACTAGGCCATTTGATGTCTTCAGCATGTTCCCCCACCTGATAGGTTTATCGCAGACCTGACTGTGTCCTCTACTTTCCTATTTAACCTCCAAGTCATATGCATTCTTCCAGTTTTCCTGATGAGTGTGTTTTTTTGTAGAAGGGGACATATAGGCAAAAGATGACTGTGGATGTAAATTCAGTGGCTGACTGACAAACTCCTGTATGGAATCATTGATATGTTACACTTGTAGAGAGTGTTAGAAAAACACCAGAGAGACCAGAAATCAACAGATACCCGCACTGAACAAAACGTGAATGATGTCTCAAACTGCAGACATATGGGGAGTGAAAACCCACATTAGCCAGGGGTCAGGGAGTCCAGAACTAGAGGGCATAGGTTTAGGGTGAGAGGGGAAAGATATAAAAGAGACCTAAAGGGCAACATTTCACACAAAGGGTGGTACGTGTATGGAATGAGCTGCCAGAGGATGTGGTGGAGGCTGGTACAATTTCAACATTTAAAAGGCATTTGGATAGGTATATGAATAGGAAGGGTTTGGAGGGATGTGAGCCACGTGCAGGCAGGTGGGATTAGATTGGGTTGGGATGTCTGGTCAGCGTGGATGTGTTGGATCGAAGGGTCTGTTTCCATGCTGTACATCTCTATGACTCTGAGAAAGTGAGAGAGGACAAAGAGAGAGGAAAGATAGAGAGAGAGAAGGTTCTTAGCTAAGCAAAGAGAGAGAGAGAAGAAAGGGAGAGACAAAAAGAGAGAGAATTTGAACTTGAGAATTTGTGACTTAGTCAGCAAAGTCAAGTTAACAGGATGGAGATTAAAAGAGAAGGTAGTGATATATACAAATGTGTCAAAACTCTGCCATATTTTGATGACAAAGATGTTGAAGCCTTCTTTATTTCATTTGAAAAATTGGCGAGGCAGATGGAGTGGTCCACGGATTTATGGGTAATGCTAGTTCAGACTAAACTGGTAGGCAGAGCTTGTGGGGTATTTGCTTGTCAGATGAAGGGTCAAGAGATTATGAGTGGTGAAACAGGCTATTTTATGTGCTTATGAATTGGTATCAGAAGCATATAAGTAGTGGTTCAGAAAGTGGTAATTTGTGGGATAGATGGACAGAAATTTAGCGTTCCTCTATGTAAGATCAGGTTGGAGTGCCAACTCAAGACTGGGGAAGTAACAGTAGGAGTGATTGACTGAGTGTCAGTTCCAAGAATTCAGTTTGCTTTTGGGAATGATTTGGCAGGATCCAAGGTGAGAGTGACACCCCTTGTGGAGAAGCCCAAGGAAGACCAAGAAACTGGAGAGCTAAAACAGAAATATCCTGGTATTTTCCCAGACTGTATGGTAACTAGATCCCACTATCATAAGTCACAGCATGAAGCAAAAAGAGAAAGATGAAGGAATTAGGAGCCTTCTTCACACGGTATGGGCTACCCAGAGAGATTCAGTCAGACCAAGGGTCAAGTTTTACTACTAGGGTGTTTAAGGAGGTTATGGATAGCTTACATATACAGCATTTTAAATCCAGTGTGTATCATCTTGAATCCCAGGGAGTTTTAGAAAGGTGGCATCAGACCTTGAAGACCATGTTGAGAGCATACTGTCAGGATTACCCGAATGAATGGAATAAGGGTATCTCATTTGTATTGTTTGTCATTAGACGTGCCCCAAATGAATCTACTCAGTTCACTCCATTTGAGTTAATACTCAGTCATGAAGTGAGAGGCCCTTTGAAATTAATTAAAGAAAAATTGACAGGACCAAAGTTGGAGATCTCACACTTAGGTTATGTCTCTGAGGGAAGAGATTAAATCGAGTAGGTGAGTTCGGTAAACAGCACCTAAAGAGGGCACAATGTAAAATGAAGCAGGTGGCAAATAAATGCTCTGAGAGTTGAACGTTTTCCTGAGGGGATGACGCACTAGGACTGTTACCAGTGATAGAAGATCCCTTCAAAGCCAGGTTTAGTGGTCCTGATCAAATTGAGAAAAAGTTGAGTCAGGTGAATTATATAGGAAAGATACAAATAGAAAAAACAGTATTGAGTATGTCATGTGAACATGTTGAAATTGTATTATACTAGAGAGAAAGAACTGGAGAAACAGGTGTTAGTTACTGCCCCACAGTGTAAGGAATCAAATCCAGATGATGTGGATTTTGAGGTGCCTCAAAATAGATTAAGAAATGAAGAAGTCCTTGAGGGGTGGGATAGGTTCCTGATGAAGGGCTCTGGCCCGAAACGTCGAATTTCCTGTTCCTTGGATGCTGCCTAACCTGCTGTGCTTTAACCAGCAACACATTTTCAGCTAGGTTAGTAAGGTATCTGTCTCAGGAGCATAGAACGCGGTTGAAAGAGTTGACACTGCAGTTTAAGGACATATGTAAGAATCAGATGGGGAGGACTAATGTTATTGTACAAGAAGGAAACATAGGGAATATTGCGCTGATAAAACAACACCCCTATTGGCTTAAGCCTTTCAAAGCCAGACAGGTTCAGATGGAGGTGGAGGCCATGCTCAACGAGATGCTGATTGTCTTAGTTCCCAACTGGACGGGACTCAATGGTTCTGTTTGGATTAGCGGAAGGTCAACGCCATTACAAAATCGGACTCATATCCAGTTCCTAGATTGGAGGATTGTTTCGAGAAAGTTGGCCAAACCAGTCACATCGAGTAAAAAGTGAGGTCTGCAGATGCTGAAGATCAGAGCTGAAAATGTGTTGCTGGTTAAAGCACAGCAGGTCAGGCAACATCCAAGGAACAGGAAATGACGTTTTGGGCCAAAGCCCTTCATCAGGAATGAGGAGAGGGTGCCAGGCAGGCGAAGATAAAAGGTAGGGAGGAGGGACTTGGGGGAGGGGCGATGGAGATGTGATAGGTGGAAGGAGGTCAAGGTGAGGGTGATAGGCCAGAGTGGGTGGGGATGGAGAGGTCAGGAAGAGGATTGCAGGTTAGGAGGGCGGTGCTGAGTTCAAGGGATTCGACTGAGACAAGGTGGGGGGAGGGGAAATGAGGAAACTGGAGAAATCTGAGTTCATCCCTTGTGGTTGGAGGGTTCCCAGGCAGACGATGAGGCGCTCTTCCTCCAACCGTCGTGTTGTTATGTTCTGGTGATGGAGGAGTCCAAGGACCTGCATGTCTTCGGTGGAGTGGGGGAGAGAGTTAAAGTGTTGAGCCACGGGGTGGTTGGGTTGGTTGGTACGGGCATCCCAGAGGTGTTCCCTGAAGCGTTCTGCAAGTAGGCGGCCCGTCTCCCCAATATAGAGGAGGCCACATCGTGTGCAGCGGATGCAATAGATGATGTGTGTGGAGGTGCAGGTGAATTTGTGGCGGATATGGAAGGATCCCTTGGGGCCTTGGAGAGAAGTAAGGGAGGAGGTGTGGGCACAAGTTTTGCATTTCTTGCGGTTGCAGGGGAAGGTGCTGGGAGTGGAGGTTGGGTTGGTGGGGGGTGTGGACCTGACGAGGGAGTCACGAAGGGAGTGGGGTCTTTGCGGAATGCTGATAGGGGAGGGGAGGGAAATATATCCTTGGTGGTGGGGTCCGTTTGGAGTTGGCGGAAATGACGGCAGATGATACGCTGTATACGGAGGTTGGTGGGGTGGTAGGTGAGAACCAGTGAGGTTCTGTCTTGGTGGCGGTTGGAGGGGCGGGGCTCATGGGCGGAGGAGCGGGAAGTGGAGGAGATGCGGTGGAGGGCATCGTCAATCATGTCTGGGGGGAATCTGCGGTCCTTGAAGAAGGAGGCCATCTGGGCTGTACGGTATTGGAACTGATCCTCCCACTCCACCGAAGACATGCAGGTCCTTGGACTCCTCCATCGTCAGAACATAACATCACGACGGTTGGAGGAAGAGCGCCTCATCTTCTGCCTGGGAACCCTCCAACCACAAGGGATGAATTCAGATTTCTCCAGTTTCCTCATTTCCCCTCCCCCCACCTTGTCTCAGTCGATTCCCTTGAACTCAGCACCGCCCTCCTAACCTGCAATCCTCTTCCTGACCTCTCCACCCCCACCCCACTCCGGCCTATCACCCTCACCTTGACCTCCTTCCACCTATCACATCTCCATCGCCCCTCCCCCAAGTCCCTCCTCCCTACCTTTTATCTTCGCCTGCCTGGCACCCTCTCCTCATTCCTGATGAAGGGCTCTGGCCCAAAACGTCATTTCCTGTTCCTTGGATGCTGCCTGACCTGCTGTGCTTTAACCAGCAATACACAAACCAGTCACATCACCAAGTTCAACTTAATGCATGGTTACTGGCAGGTACATTTATCATACTCGGTGAAAGAAATTTCTGCGTTTGGTACCCCAAATAGGCGATATCAGTTTAAAGTGATGCCCTTTGGATGAAGAACACACCTGCCACATTCCGAAGACTCAGAAACAGAGTTGTGGCTGCGTTAACAAACTGTGTGGTCCATTTAGATGATGTAGTGATCCTTAGTAAGTCCTGGAAAGATCACACGGTAGAGTTGGCAAAACTCTTTGAATGACTATGAGAAACCAAATTTGTGGTGAACTTAAATAAAACTTAATTCGTGAAAGCAGAGGTGACGTTCTTGGGACAGAACATCGGTCATGGAGGGTTGATCCCATGGAATGCAAAGACGAAGGCCATCGAGGATTTTTCATGACCAACCTCTAAGAAAGAGGTGCTTTGATTCTTAGGATTAAGCAACTTCTATCGGAAGTTTGTTCCAAATCTCAGCAATGTGGTGGCACCATTAATCGATTTGTTGAAGAAGAACACAAAGTTTTGGTGGACAGAACCAGGCCAGGAGGCATTCAACCATTTGAAATCAATATTAACCACCAAACCAGTTTTAGCGACACCAAACTTTTCAAAACCTTTTAAAGTCGCCATTGATGCTCGTGACATTGGAGTTAGAATTGTACTCGTACAGGAAGGTGAGGATGGGATTGAATTGCCAGTTGGTTACATTTCGAAGAAGATCAACATCCACCAAAGGAAATGCTCTATGATTGAAAACGAATAATTGAGCTTGGTACCAGCCTTACAGCATTTTAACGTGTCTGTCATAAGCACTGAGTCGGAGATGGTTGTGTACACGGATCACAATCCACTTACATTCTTAGAACGCTTTAAAGATGAGACTATTTCATTGGAGTCTTACATTACAGACTTTTAATTCAAAAATCACACATGTCACAGGTTGTAAGGATGTAATCACAGATGTGTTATCGTGGATTTAACTGATGAAGTTTGGATGAGATTTATATTTAGTTAATGTCATGTATAGAAGTATGCAAATATATATGTGTGTGTGTATATATATATATATATATGAGAAGAAGTTATGATGAACTGATGTTAGTTATCTGTATATTAAGGTAAGGTGTTTATAAAAAAGAGAAAAAAATGAAGCCACCTTTTCATGTGATGATTCATTTTTACTTAAGGGGAGAGGTGTTATGAAGATGTGGTGTACCGTACATTTAAGAAAGTTACAAGCTAGTAGAACTACCTGACAGCATCAACTGTTCTGAAAAACAATTATATAACACGTGGTTAAACAACTTGATTAGCTGGTTGCCTGGAGACAAAAACAAATATGAATTTGGCCAATCAGTTTAAAATATACCACAAAATACCAACCTCCAATCAAGTTTAAATTTAGTATATTGACAATCTTAAAAGCCAATGACACAATCTGATGCTTTGGGGATATGAGACCAGGGGAAAATGAACAGTTGGGAGGAGAACTGCCAAGTCACTAGCATGTAAAGGCTGCCCAAAAAATAGGTCTCTTAAAGGTACCTTTATTGATCAGTAACCTGTGAAGCAGAATCTCCAAGAAGACGAAAAGAAGTCAGGAATACAGAGAAAAACCAAAAGCTGTCTAGTCATGAGATAAGAAGTTTTGTTTTGTAAATCTTAATCGGGATTTTTATCAGACCGGTATTGTCGAGGGGAAAGTAAAAAATAGGTTGGAGGAAGGAGTTGTAAATAGTTGTTAGTTAATTATTCGCTGTTATACTTTAAGAAATAAAGTTGTTAATTTTAACTTTAAATAGTTCTTAACATCCCGAATTTTCACAGATTACTGCATGGGATGTGCCTTTTCTGTGTTGCTGGTTTAAATTAAGCAGGAGGATTTACCCTGTGTTGTAGCAATATACTGTCTGAAGGCCAGTCCAAACTTGGCTAGTGAAAAGGAATTGGCTAATAAATTGAAAAGGAAAAAAATTGAATGGCTTTGGAAAGGTATTGGCAGGAATACAATGGGTTGAATGGCCTCCTTATGTGCTGTATGATTGTATAATTCAGGAGAAAATATCCCACCAAATTTATTCTCTGCAAACTGTAGAGAAAACTCTCTTCTTCCTTTTGGACTATGCGAAGCACACTCAATGCAGTCAGGATTAGATAAAGAAGACTACAGACTCAAAGAAGATATGTTACAAAAGTCATTATAAACCCTTTCGTTGAACGGCCGTGGCTTTACAAGTTAATGATGTCTAGAGCAGCAATGTGAGGGCTGACGAAGTTTAGAAATAATAATATGAGGGGAAAAGGAGAATTTGATAAACCTACCTGTTTGTCAAGTAAGTCAGTAACCGGAAGTCAGAGATTTAAAATCTTTGGCAAAAGATCCAGAGGAGAGATGGGAAATTTCTTCACTCATAGTTAGTGGGATCAGAAAGCTGAAAGTGGTGCCACATGATCTTTCACAACCTTACATTTTATCTGAAAGACTGCACTTTTGGCAGAATAGTCGTGCATTGAAATGCCAGCCTTGATTATGATTTAGATTCATAATGACCTTTTGACACAGGGGGCCAGGAGTGTTCTTATTGAATCAAGCTGTCACTTAAACTGGGAGCTGAGTAGAGAAGATTTTGACCTTTTACTTGTCACTGCTACATGCATTGAGCATTCATACTGTTATGCCACCTTTTATATTTAAGGGTGATAACTTAAGTGGAAATATATTAAGGTTAATGATTTGAAGAAAGCTTTGAATTGACAACCTCAGGAAGTCCCAAAGTGCTTCACAAAGAATAACAAAGTATTGGTTGCAGTTGCAATGTAGTAAACATGATGGGCAAATTGAGGGCACAACGTTCTACAAACAGCAACATGTTAATGATCAGATAATCTCATTTCTTAATGATATTGACTTGAGGGGCAAATATCCAGCAGTTCAATGACACTAAAGGATTTATTTGAGAAGAATAGTGGAATTCAACCCGAACAAAGAGGGACAGATGTAACTATAAGTGATAGTTACATATTTAGTTGAAAGTGAATGATTTAGAGGGTGGAATAAAGGAAATGTTTTCCTCACCATGTTGGAGTTAACGTTTTTGAGGTTGTCTCTCAACAATGTTTTCTGAAAGACCAGAATTTGATGGAATACACTGAACTCCACAAAATTCTGGGCTTGTTTTGTTAGAGGACTAAGGATGAAGAGTTGCAGTTCTGTGAAAGGAAGCAGTTGCCAACTGACACTGTTGCAAACTACATCCTGAAGGTTAAGAAGAATTCTCATCATTGCCAGTATTTCGTGGACTTAGGAAGCAAAAATTAATGACACCTTCTTAAGAAGTCTAGAAAAAAACCAATAAAATCCAGGCCAAGCTTTTTCAGTGAAGGTAATAGCTGTTATTGAAGGAGACCTGCGATGAGGCTACAGCAATGAAATGGCAGAAGGAAATAATTGCAAATTCCATTCCCTGAGCCAGCAAAAGATGAACGGATTTCACTGGGATCAAGACTATAGCCTTAGAGTCAGTCATTTAGGTACAGCCATTGCCATTATAGCCACTAACCATTGAAATGCTCCCATTTCCAGTCAAAGTATTCCATCTGTGGGAAGGTTGTTTGTATCTAGATGGAATGCACGAATGGGGGACATTAGTAATGCTGTATGTCACAGTAAGAGGCCAGCAATCCACTTGGGCAAGGTTGTGGACGATGTGAAGCTTGTTCCAGACTCTGCAAATCCTTGAATGTGCACACGATGCCTGCAGAGGCAGAAGGTGATGTTATCAAGCGGGACGTTCAAGAATTGTACGCAGTTAGGGAGCTGGAAGGACCACTCACGAGCATAGGAGTATTAGAACTGAAGGTAAAATTATAGCTCCCATATTAAAAATGAACATTAGAAGTTATCTAAGCAGAAAGAGAAAGAAGCCAGATAGTTTAATTGAAAATGCGTAGTAAGGAAAAAGATAGAAGTTATTATTTTCATTATTTCTTCTCAATGATATTTGTTAAATATATCTTCATGTGAAGGAAATACAATTGTTACTTGCATGTAGGTCACTCTGGAAGTATTGGTCATGCTTAATTTATGTGGGTGTCACTGACAAAGCCCCCTTTAATTTCCCTTGAGAAGTGTTGGTGTCCTGCCATCTGATCTGCCATAGTCCACGTGAGTTCCAGGAATTTGACTGTGTGACACTGAAGAAATAGTAATATATTTCCAAGTCAGAATGGTGACTGGTTTGGGAGGAAGCTTAAAGGTGGTGCTGTTCCAATGTATCTGTTGTCTTGTCCTTCAAGAGAGTCCTGGTTGTGGGTTAATCTTGTATGGTGTACATTGTTCTAATTACTGTGCGTTGGTAGTGGATAGAGTCAGTGTTAAAGGTTGTGGATGAGTTGCCAATCATGCATGTTGCATTGTCCAAGATGATATCGAGCTTCTTGAGAATTTTTGGAGATGCACGCAATCTTACAATTTTTCCAATACAGTCCTGACTTATGCTGATAGGTTTTCTTGAGCTAGGATGTGGTCACTGGCCACAGATTTCCTGACCTCTGACATTCTCTTATAGTTGTTGTGTTTCGCTCCACCCTCCTCTCTGACCTATCACCTTCACCCCCACCTCCATCCACCTATTGTACTCTTGGCTATCTTCTCTCCAGCCCCACCCATTTATCTCTCCATCCCAGAAGCTTCCAGCCTCATTCCTGATGAAGGGCTTTTGCCCAAAACATCAATTTTCCTGCTCCTCGGATGCTGCCTGACCTGCTGTGCTTTTCCAGCACCACTCTAATCTGGTGTTTATAGGATAGTCCTGCTTAATATTCCGTCAATGATAACCCCAAGAACATTGATATTTGGCAATTCAGTGATGGTAATGGCAATGAAAGACCTAGGTTTAAGTGTGATTACAGTAACAACAAATAAACAATACAACCTGTCATATGTTCAGGCACTATTGATATTGATTTATCATGCTTTTTCCTTTTGTTACCAGGCTTTTGAATGGACCTCTCAAATGTTAATGCTGATCTCTCTCTTTGTGGCTGTAACATTGTTTCCTGCACTCTGTTCTGTTATTCTGATGTACTTTGTATCACTCAATCTGCCTGGAGAGCATGCAAAACAACACTTTTCACTGTATCTAGGTACATGTGACAACAAGAAAATTAAACTCAAACTCAAAGTCACATTGTATTCTAGGAAAGTATTGACATGTGTCATTTAATATTTTAGAGTTTAAATTTGTTTTTTTTTCAGTGGGTGTAGCCATGTATTTTGAAATACTGTTCTCTTTGCTTCCATCTTTGTTGGGGTCGTTCAGCATGTTAGCTTTACTCAGTGCAATATACAAAAATGTCATATTTATTTCTCTGCCTAAGGAGACAGATAAAGCCTCAGTTTAATACCTGATTTGAAAAGTGAACATCTGACAGAGCCACACTCCTTGGGAGCCCACCATTGCAGCACCAGCCTCGAGAGTTTGTCCTGAGATTCCTGGTGTAGGAGGTTAAGCCATAACCTCTGACTCTGAGGCAAAGATGCGTCATTGGCTCTAAAGTCTTTTAGATTGCTTGAGGTCATGAAAGACAAATTCCAACATTCATGAAGAAAAATCAGGTGGAAGTACATCTAAAAAGAGTTATTTAATGGAGAAAAGAAAGTGAAGAATGGATTTATTTAGCAAAGGGAAAGCAAATTCCTCTCAGAAGATAATTGTGATTCTGGTGAGGCTCTGCTGAGGAAGAACATGCAGTGGATTTTATTTGACAATTGAATCATTTTGTAATTGTGTGCATGTAGCTTTGTATACCAGCTTACGAGGCTTATTCTTGTCTCTTGTTAGTAATGGACTTAACCTTATCATCCTGCACCACCTGCTGCTTTCTTTGTCACTGGAACTTATCAGGTGTTGTCTGAAGATCACTGAAGGGGACTGACTCCAAACTGCTCATCCTAGGATTGCTCACAATCCTTTAAACAATATAGAAATCACCAGTTAGACATGAAAGTTTCGCCTATTATATCTGTGGTTTTTATACACATTTGTGTCTGCCTCAGATGTCACACTATCACATAAGCAATTCTTTTGTGGTACACTTGCACCTGATTTGTTCATATTTCATTTAAATAAAACAGAAACATGTCACAAGTGAATGGAAGGCATGCATCCACTAGACATGAGAAAAATGAAGCAGAAATTTCAAAGGAAGGGTTTGGCAACTTAATGGCAGGGGAACGGGAACCTGAGCAGGAAGACAGATGAAGGAGAAAGAAGGGTAGGAACAAATGACAGAAAGGTTAGAATCAAAAGTGGCAGACAGAAAAATACAAAGGAAAAAAACAAATGGGCTCATAGTAAGAAATTAAACTATGATGACTAACATCATTAAAAAGACAAGTTTAAAGGTTGTACATCTTAATGCGTGGAGCATTACCAATAAGGGAGATGAATTGAGTAAATAGGTATAAACAGTCGTGACATAGTTACAATTGCAGAGTCACAGCTTCAGGCTTACCAGGAAGAGAATTGAACATCCAGGGGTGTTTATTATTTAGATGAAAAAGGGAAGAAGGTGAAGTAGCATTGTTAGTGAAGGACAATTCAATGTAATAGTGAAAATTGAATACCGAGTATTGGTTCAGAAAATAACAATGTGGAATCTGTATAGGCGGAGATAAACATCAAGGAGCAGATCATATTGTTGAAATTGTCTAAAGGCCACCTAAACAGCCATGGCGATGCCAGGGAAAACATTAAACAAGAAATCAGAGATGCATACAAAAACATACAACTGTAATCACGGGTGACTTTAATTTGCAAAGAGATAGGACAAACCAAGCTAACATTCTCTGATATTGCAGAGAAAGATTTCCTGAAGTGTGTATGCAATAATTTCTTGGATCAAAATGTTGAGGAATAAACCAGAAACCAGATGAGGTACTGTACAATAAAAATTGATGAATTAACAGCCGTGCTATGTGGGATCCCTTGAGGAAGCGTGAATATAAGATGATAGAATTCCTCATTCTGATGGAGAATGAAATAGTTGGATCCAAGTCTGGGATCCTGATTTTGAATAAAGGGAGCAATAAGTGTATGAGGTACAAATTGGCAAGAATGGATTAGTGAACCGTAAGAAAGGTGTTGCCAGTGGATAGGCAATGGTTCATGATTTAAAGGACATGTGCGTGAATTCATTTCTGTCTCATGCAAAATATAAAGAGGGAAAGGCACTCAAATACAGTTTACAAAAGGAATCAGGAGTCGTATTATTTCAAAAGAGAAGGCATATAAAATTGCCAGAAAAGCAGCAAGGTTAATGAATGGAAACGTAGAATTCAGCGAAAGAGGACCGAAAGATTGATCAGGAAGGGAGAAAATAAAATCTGAGAGATAAATCAGAAACTGGCCATAAAAACCTTTATAAATATGCGAAAAAACAAAGGCTGGTAATGACAAATGCAGGCCCCTTACAGTCAGAAGCCAGAAAAATTATCATGGCAAGCAAAGAAATGGCAGAAGATTTGAACGAACACACACACACACACACACACACACACACACACACACACACACTGATTCCGTTTTCACAAATGAAAACCATAAACAACATCTCAGAAATACTAGGTAACCATGGCTCTAGTGAGAGGGTGGAATTGAAGGGAATTAGCATTAGCAAGAAAATGGCGCTGGGAAAGTTAATGTGGTTAAAGGTAGAAAATTCACCTGGGCCTGGGAATTTATCTCCCAGAAAGACCATGAAAATATTGGATGCATTGGTGTTTATCCTCCAGAACTCTATAGATTGTGGAGCAGTTCTTACATGTTGGGCAATAGTTAAAGTTATAGACTTTAAAGTCATCAAGGGGTTTGGGGAGAAAATGGGAATACAGCATTGAGATAGAATGGCAGAGCAGGTTTGAAGGGCCGAATGGTCTACTCCTGCTCCTGGTTTCTATGTTTCGATGTTAACTCATGTTCATAAGACATTGAGTAAACAGCTCCCAATATAAGGGTTGATATAAAAGAGAACAACAATGAATTAAATTACTTAACATTATTTTTCTTTAATCTTTTTAATCTTGATGACATTTTAACAATTGAAAAGAAATGTATTGGCTGTAAAGGATGTCTTGAGTCATGGCAGGTTCAAAAGAATGCAAAACCTTCTTTCATGGTCGTGTCCCTTAATGCTTGAAGTACAGAGCATTAAATTAGAAAATATATATTTCACAATAAAATCACAAGGTCTGATGATACCTAAACAATTCAGGCTTGAAATCTGTCTATTTTAATCAATTCATGTTCATTCCGTGGTAATGTTCACTGTGTACTTACCTCTCTCACAGTCATTATCCTGGGCATTACCATTGACCAGAAGCTGAACTTGACTGACCATATAGCTCCAAGAGTAGATCATTGGCTAAGAATCCTATAGCAAGTCATTCACGTCCTGACTCCTCAAAGCCTGCCCACCATCAAGTTGTAAGTCAGGACTGTGATGATTTCTTCCCCAATTGCCTGGATGGGTGCAACTCCAATAATATTCAAGAAGTCAAAAACCATGTAGGGCAAAGCAGCCCACTTGGTTGGCAACATGCCCACAAGCATTCACTCCCTCCATCACTGATGCTCAGTGGCGGCAGTGTGTATCATTTGTATAATGCACTGAAGAATTCCACCCAAGTTCTTTAGACAGCACCTTGCAAACCTATGATGACTACCATCCAGAAGGACAAAGGAGGCAGATAGAAAATAGGGAGTGGAGTAGGCTATTTGGCATTTTAAACTTGCTCCACCATTCAATATGATCATGCCTGATCATCCTATTTAGTCCCCTGTTGCTTCTTTCTCCCCACATCCTTTGATACACTTAACCCTGAGAACTACTTTTAATGTCTTCCTGAAAACATTCAAGGTTTTGACCTCAATGACAGACAATTTTACAGATTCATCACTCTCTGCGTGAAGTCAGTTCTCCTCATCTCAGTCCTAAATGACCTACTCCATATCCTTAGACTGTGACCC
This sequence comes from Hemiscyllium ocellatum, assembly GCF_020745735.1. Taxonomy (NCBI): domain Eukaryota; kingdom Metazoa; phylum Chordata; class Chondrichthyes; order Orectolobiformes; family Hemiscylliidae; genus Hemiscyllium; species Hemiscyllium ocellatum. The sequence continues at coordinate 58,343,260 of NC_083415.1, forward strand.
CTCATTCTGGACTGCCCTGTCATCAGGAACATCCTTCCTGTATTTACCTTATCTCGTCCTGTTAGAATTTTGTAGGCTTCTATGAGATCCACCTCTCATTCTTCCAAACTTCAGTGAATATAGTCCTAACCAATGCAGTCTCTCTTCATGTGTCAGTTTTACCATCCCTGGAATCAGTCTAGTAAACTTTCATAGTGTTCCCTCCATAGCCAGAACATCCTTCAGCAGATAAGGAGACCAAAACTGCACACAATACTCCAAGCGCTACAAAGCAACACTGAAATTTCCCCCTAAGCCATTTATCTTCCTGATTTGGAAATATATTGTTGCCATTCCTTCAATGTCAAAATCCTAGAACTCCCTCCCTGACCATAAGCCGTGGGAGCAGAATTAGGCCATTTAGCCCATTGAGTCAGCTCCATTCGATGATATGTTTCTCAAAATCATTCTCCTGCCCTCTCCCATAACCCTTTATTCCCTTATTAATCAAGAACCTATCTATCTCTACCTTAAATATACTCAATGGCTTGGCCTCCACAGCCCAGTGTGGCAATGAGTTCCATAGATTCACCACCCTCCAGCTGAAGAAATTCCTCCTTATTGAGGCTCTAAAGGCTCATCCCTTCATTCTGAGGCTGTGCCCTCAGGTACTAGTCTCGCCTACTAATGGATGCATCTGCTCAACGACCACTGTATGCTGGGTTCTCAATATTCTGTAAGTTTCAATCAGATCCCCCCATCACCCTTCTAAACTCAGTCAAGTACAGACCCAGTGTCCTCAACTGCTCCTTATATGACAAGCCCTTCATTCTGGGATCATTCTTATAAACCTCCTCTGGACTCCCTCCAATGGCAGCACACCCTTCCTTAGATACTGGGACTCAAAGCTGCACAAAATGTCCCAAATGTGGTCTGACCAGAGCTTTATGCAGCCTCAGCAGGACATCTCTACTCTTGTATTCTAGTCACCTTGAAGTGAATGTTAACATTGCATTTGTCTTCCTAACCGCCAACTGAACCTATATGTTAACCTTAAAAGAACCCTGAACTAGGGCTCCCAAGCCCATCTGTTCTTCAGATTTCCAAAGCCTTTCCCGTTTAGAAAATAGTCTTCGCCTCTACTCTTCCAACCAAGCAACATTATCAGTCTCCTTGCAGCAAATGAATTGCAATAGTTCAAGAAAGCAACTCAGGGCTATGTTTATGAGGTCACAGTTTCAATAGTATACACACGTTTTGTTCTCCAATGCAAATAGGGCATTAAAGCCATTGACAATATACAATGTAGATTCACCAAGGTGCTGAAAATGTGTTGCTGGTTAAAGCACAGCAGGTTAGGCAGCATCCAAGGAACAGGAAATTCGACGTTTCGGGCCAGAGCCCTTCATCAGGAATGAGGAGAGGGTGCCAGGCAGGCTAAGATAAAAGGTAGGGAGGAGGGACTTGGGGGAGGGGCGATGGAGATGTGATAGGTGGAAGGAGGTCAAGGTGAGGGTGATAGGCCGGAGAGGGGGTGGGGGCGGAGAGGTCAGGAAGAGGATTGCAGGTTAGGAGGGCGGTGCTGAGTCCAAGGGAATCGACTGAGACAAGGTGGGGGGAGGGGAAATGAGGAAACTGGAGAAATCCGAGTTCATCCCTTGTGGCTGGAGAGTTCCCAGGCGGAAGATGAGGCGCTCTTCCTCCAACCGTCGTGTTGTTATGTTCTGGTGATGGAGGAGTCCAAGGACCTGCATGTCTTTGGTGGAGTGGGAGGGAGAGTTAAAGTGTTGAGCCACGGGGTGGTTGGGTTGGTTGGTACGGGCATCCCAGAGGTGTTCCCTGAAGCGTTCTGCAAGTAGGCGGCCTGTCTCCCCAATGTAGAGGAGGCCACATCGGGTGCAGCGGATGCAATAGATGATGTGTGTGGAGGTGCAGGTGAATTTGTGGCGGATATGGAAGGATCCCTTGGGGCCTTGGAGAGAAGTAAGGGTGGAGATGTGGGCGCAAGTTCCATCGTGAAGATAAGGCATTGGGGGCCGGGGAAGCGAAAATCATGGAGGAGATGGAGGGTGTGGGTGGTGTCCCGAACGTAGGTGGGGAGTTCTTGGACTAAAGGGGACAGAACCGTGTCGAGGTACGCGGAGATGAGGTCGGTGGGGCAGGAGCAGGCTGAGACAATGGGTCGGCCAGGGCAGTCAGGTTTGTGGAATTTGGGCAGGAGGTAGAAACGGGCGGTGCGGGGTTGTGGGACTATGAGGTTGGAGGTGGTGGATAGGAGATCCCCTGAAGTGATGAGGTTATGGATGGTCTGGGAGATGATGGTTTGGTGGTGGGAGATGGGGTCATGGTCAAGGGGGCAATAGGAGGAGGCGTCCACGAGCTGGCGTTTGGCCTCAGCGGTATAAAGGTCGGTGTGCCAAACTGCTACCGCGTCTCCCTTGTCTGCCGGTTTGATGCTGAGGTTGGGGTTGGAGCGGAGGGAATGGAGGGCTGCACGTTCTGAGGGTGCACCAAGGTGCTGTCAGGGATCAGGAACTTTTATTGTGAAGACTGATTTTCGAGACTGGGGACTATTTCCACTCCAGTAGAAAACAATAAAAGGATATTTTACAGAGGGCGTGAATTCAGCTTTAATTATTTTCTAACTAGACATTTCCTCCTTTCAATAAAATTATTTTATCATTTGCAAATATAAAATAATACTGAAAATAGGAAAGGATTTGTTTTGCTGTTAACAGTATCGCAAAGTTCAGCCTTTCATGGGAATCAATTGCCATAGGTATTACACCTTTTCCTGAGACCAAACATTCCAAATAGGAACCTGAAATTTAAATAGAACAGGTTGAGAATTCTGACGAGAATTTATCTTTTTCAAAGTTTCAAGTTATAAAATTTTGTTCCTGTGCAGAAATGTTCCAAGTACTGTACATAATCATGATAGTATGAGGAATACTTTATGTGAGTAGCCTATTTTGTTACCCTGGACATTACCACAGCATATGCTGATGCATCCTCTAATGGGTCTGTTTGTGAAGCATGCTCCAAGGTCCCTTGAATACAGGTGCAGCATTAAACCCAACTCGATATCACTGTCGATGTGTTGAGCACCACAAAGAAGGTGCTCAATTAGTAGGAAAGACAGAGATTCACTGAGCTTCCCCCCCCTCCACAACAAAGGGAGACGGCTACAATTTATCACCCATAGCAGTGGCATCTTGCTCATCTGGGCCTTAGGACTGACCATTAAACATAACTGCACAGAGACTGAATTCCACATGTGACCACAGGCCCAGGTCTACACTGATCTGTCACTCCGCACAGGAGGGGGGCTGATCGATTGCCATTTATTTAAGCTATTTGGAATTAATTTTTCATTATCAAACCAGGAGCTGCTCTCTTAAACATCTTTTTTTGATGATACAGGCCTCAAACTGTTAGTAACATCAGACGAGGAGCAGGTGCTGTGCTGATAACAGAGCCCCACACAACTGTGAGTGAGGCACGTTAATTTCACGCACATTAATAGATAAAGAACAGACTTCAATAAAGTCATTTGTAATTGTGTGATCTGTCTTTGATTCTGTATGTTCAACCCCAGCTTCCAAACCCTTTCTTTAACCCCTTCAAAGACTGTGCTTTGTAGTTGCAGGAATTATCACAGTGGTAACTAACACAGACTGGTCTCTATTATTTCCCTGAAACCCACTTAGACTCATTCTTTACACTTCCTGCTGTTTTGTTCCATGGTCTCATTCTTACAATCTCTGTAATCATCTCCAACCCTAAAACTCCTTGAGATCTCAAAGCTCCTCCAATTCTGGCCTCTTGTGCATCCCTGATTATCATTGCACTACATTTAGCTAGCTCAGCCTAAGATCTGTCTCTGCTTCTTGGTATAACTCTCTGTGCTGCATTGGGCTATACAACGACTCAAATTGCAAAGGTGCGAGATTGACTTACCCCGTTTACTTTAATCCAGTGACAGAGTTGTAGACCTCATGAGGTCACAGTTACAGCGCAGAAATGGACCTTTTAGTCCAACTTGTTCATGCCAATCAGATATGTTTAAATTCTGGTAACATACTTGTAGACCCTAGCCACATCCTTGTAAATCTTGTCTGAATCATTTCAAATTTAACAACATCTTTCCTGCAGCATATTTTGTCTATAATTACCTTCCCAGACTGTCCAGTTGCTTTGATTGTACAGTTAACAGAGGAGGGTTTGTTCACCTGGGGTAGACTGCATTATTCATTTGTAGCTATTTTCTAGATCAACTGGTTCAGAAACATTATTGCACACTTCTAGAGCAGTTGGGACCTGAACCTGGACCTCCTGTGCCAAAAGTAGGGATACTACCAATGTGCGACATGGGCCTATACTGTTCTTTTGTATAAAAAAAAACTGCAGATTCTGGAGATCTGACCTAAAGCCAGTAAGTGCTGGAAGCACTTATCAGCTGTGGCAGTGTCTGTCAAGACAAACACAGAATTAATTTTTTGTGTCCAGTTCTGAAGAACAGTCGCTGGACTCAAAACATTAACTTTCATTTTCTCTCCATCGATGCTGCCACACCAACTGAGTTTCTCCAGCACTTTCTGTGCTTGTTTCTACGCTTTTCTACGTTATAATAATAACAAATGACATTAGTTTACAATTATACGGGAACTTTAGTGTAGGAAAGATGTCAAAGGTGCATTCAGTAAACAATATCCAAGATATTGTGGGAAAGGTCAATAGAGAGGGCCAAGCATTAATTTGAAACAGAAAGCTTTCAAAAGTGAATAAAATTTAGAGAAATGGAAGGGGTTATGGTGTGGTTGCAGGGAATGTAACAGAAGTGCCTGGAAGTTGAACTTTCTTGTGCAGCAAGGGGTTAAGGTCTGGAATGTGCTGCCTGAGAATATGGTAGAGGCAGGTTCCGTTGAGGCCTTCTAGTGGGAACTGTATTGCCATCTAAAAAGGAATAATATGCAGGTTTACAGGGAGAAGTCTGGGGAATAGCACAAGTTAATTGGTTATTCAGTGACCTCGTGTAGGGACAATGGGCTGAATGGCCTCCTGTGCTGTAACAGTTCTGTGATTCTGTGAAGCTGTTCAACCAGTGCAAGGTACACAAAATAGCATGACGGGAGGATGTAGACTGTGAGTGGACATAGGCTAGAAAAACAAGCAGACAAGTAGTAGTAATCAGCAATGAGAATTTAGCATTACTGTTGGCCAGTTAGAATAAAAGAGATGGGTGAACATGGCTAATAGAGGACAGCTGAGATTGGGAAAATTGAAGTTCATGGAGCTTGGTCAGGAAAATATTAGAACAACTGAACTTGGACAAGACAAATGTATGGGTAGTGGTTTCAGCAATGTAAGGGTCGAGATCAGAAGAAGATGGGCAATGCCATTGGGATGGAAATAAACATTGTTAGTGATGGTGCACAGTTGGTTTTTAAAGCTTGGTTTTGGGATGAATCAGAGCTATAATGTCATACAGCTCAGAAACAGGCCCTTCAGCCCACCATGTCTGTGCCAACCAACAAACACCAAACTGCACTAATATCATTTACATGAGATGGCAAGCATAGACTAGTTCACTCTACGTGAAGATTGAATCAGTGTCAAGGGAATCAAGTTGATGGTGAAGACCAAAAATGATGGCTGTGCTCTTCCTAGTCTTCAAATTTGACTGCCTGAAGTTTGAATAGAGGGTTTGACAACAAAGAGGGTAGCTGTTGGATTGAACAGTGAGAGGAAAATTCTTTGATGTATATGTGAAATCTCACAAATAACAATTTTCAGAATTGTTTCCAACACTATTAATATATATTTCCAAATATTGAAACATCATGGAGTTTCCACCTGTTGTGAAAGTGTAGCTTACGGTTCAACTAGAAAATTGTAATAACGCCAATAGACTGGAAGTTATGTGCAATGTTGCTTTTCTCAGAGTTACAGTTTAACATCAAGACACAATGTAAAACCAGGTAATCACACCACACTGGTGCCACTCTCCTGTATTTATAATTCAGACAAGGGCAAAAATAACAGTCACATGTCAAAATATTATTGACAGATCCTCAAAAATAATAAAACCAAATCCAAATATCCACTCTATCATGAACTACTTTCAAATCTATTGCCAGCAAGTCCTTTCCTAGATCTGTGTAAACTCTTATATTCATCTTTAAGGATGCGCACGTGTTCAAGGTGGGGTCCTCCAATTTTTCCTCCAAATTTTGAAATTTTACAGTCACTTTCCCCATTTTGTTTTTCCACTGCAGAAGGCTACTACTTCACCCAAATCCACAGGAAAGCATCAATCTGAGTCTGAGTTTGCATCGTGTTCATCACCAACATTAACAATGCCACTCAGCAGACCCACTTCAGGTTAGGATGATAAATTTAGTGATCTGTTACTGACTTGGTGAACTCTAAAACCCTAGCAGTTGGAAAAAGCTGACAGCAGCAATATCCTCTTCTGGTCCTTTTATGATTTCCATGGCCCATTAGAACTAAAACTCTTAGAATTTTGTCACCTTATGATATGTGTGAACTATAGAAAGTCTCATGTATGTAGCACTTTTCCTGACTATTTTACAGGCAATAAAATACATTAGTCACTGTTATATTGTAGGAAACACAGCTGTCAATTTCTACGCAGCAAGCTCCAACAAAGTCATAGAGTCATAGAGATGTACAGCATGGAAACAGACCCTTCGGTCCAACCCGTCCATGCCGGCCAGATATCCCAACCCAATCTAGTCCCACCTGTCAGCACCCAGCCCATATCCCTCCAAACCCTTCCTATTCATATACCCATCCAAATGCCTTTTAACTGTTGCAATTGTACCAGCCGGTGATGGAGAGATTAGATTAGATTAGACTTACAGTGTGGAAACAGGCCCTTCGGCCCAACAAGTCCACACCGACCCGCCGAAGCGCAACCCACCCATACCCCTAACCTAACACTACGGGCAATTTAGCATGGCCAATTCACCTGACCCGCACATCTTTGGACTGTGGGAGGAAACCGGAGCACCCGGAGGAAACCCACGCAGACACGGGGAGAACGTGCAAACTCCACACAGTCAGTCGCCTGAGTCGGGAATTGAACCCGGGTCTCAGGCGCTGTGAGGCAGCAGTGCTAACCACTGTGCCACCGTGCTGCCCACAAGTGAGAGGTGATGGTCTACTGGTATTATCACTGGGCTGTTCATCCAGGGACCTAGGTAATCTCCAGGGTTTAAATCTTGCTACGGCCTTTTGTGGAGTTTGAATTTAATTGTTAAAAAAATCTGGAGCCAGGAGGCTAACAATGACCATGAAACCATTACTGATATTCAGAAAAATCTCACCGAGTTCACTAATGTCCTTTAAAGAAGGATATGCCATCCTTACCTGGTCTGGTGTCTGGACCCATGGCAAAATGATTGACTCTAACCCTGCCCTCGAGGCAATTATGGATGGACAATAAATGATGGCCAGCCAATGCTGTCTACATCTGGTGAATAAATTTTAAAAAGCGGCGTGATAATGACCAAATAATCTGTTTTATAGGCATGGATCGAGGGATAGACATCGCACCACACACTGGGGTTAACACAGTGGAGGTGGGTACTGGATGCTGGAGATTAGAGTCAAGATTAGAGTGGTGCTGGAAACGCACAGCAGGTCAGGCAGCATCCAAGGAGCAGGAAAATCGATGTTTCGGGCAAAATCCCTTCATCAGGAAAAACCTTCATCACTGGGGTTAGCACTCCTATCTTCTTCAAAATAATAGAATGAGATCTTTTACACCTCTTCTGGAAGAGGGAATATTTTTAATAGGTTCAGACACTAAGAAAATCTGTCACAGGTACTGAATATAACCATACAATGATACAATCCAGTCCCAAATTAAAAGATGACTGACTAAAAGTCTCCTTGTCTGCTAAAATTTAATTTATCAAAGCAATTATTGCTTTCTTTAGAAACCTTCTTAAGGGCAAGTAGGGATGGGCAATAAATGCTGGCCCAGCCAGGCATACTCAAATCCCAGAAGAGAATTAAGAAATAAATTCACCCAAAAGATTTGATAGAACCTTGTTTTAGCATCTCAGCAGAAGGACAGTGTCTTCAGCAGTGCAGCACTCCCTCAGTACCACATCAGAGAGTCAACTTTCGTGATTGTGTTTGAGTTTTGGAGTGGGACATGAATTTACAACTGTGTGACTTCAAGCTGAGATGCTACTAAGGGAACTACAGCTGATCGGGTCCATCAGCTAATGTGAAATGAACCAGGACATGAACAATACACATTTTGAGGATCAAAGTTCTCACAGATGAACTTATAATAAATTAGTAAAATCCCTCACATGAAATTCCTCTGCGCTCCTTTGCAATGTGATTATTAATCCATTTATTGAGTAACCTGCTTAAATGTGTTATGATAGCATAGCACATAAGGGGATACAGCCATTTCCTCATTTCTTAGCATTCAGTGGTGGAAAAGGGAAGAAGCAATTTAAACTGCAGTCACTTTGAAATGACTTTCACTACAAGAAGCAGTTGCATTTCAAGGCCACCAGGCTTGCAGATCACCAGCCTGAGAGAAATGCACCCGTGACATTGGGGCCAGTCAGAGGTTATGACTTCTGTATCAGTTAAACACTGCAGCCAATGTGACTCATTTACAAATGAAAAATCCGTATGGTTTTGAGGTGTAATGTGGAATTTAGTAGGAGGAGTGTGCGCGAGTGTAGGTGTGTGTTTTTGTATGCGCCCAGTGTTGTCCTCAGGCTCAATCTCTCCTCGCACTGTTTATCCCAGCGCAGATGCAACATTTGCTCGAGCAGATCATTGAGCAGGTGACACTGCCTTTGCCAGCCTGTGACTGAACAGCCCTTGGTAATAAAGCGAAACTTATGTTCTCAATAAAAATGCAAATCTTGCACGTTCCCAAGGTGCAGCCCAGTGCATGGCAGCCTTAATGACTTGCAGATTTTCAGAATAGTGTCTGGAGCTCACAGCTGTGAGGTGGAACAGCCAGTCCCTAGCTGCTGATTCCCTCTCATACACCATGGCCTCATGCACATTACACTCTCCATCTCTAAAGTGCTCTTTGTATGTACAGTCCTTATTATAGCAGTTAACATACCATGAACTGTCACACACTGTATCCGACTTCCTTACTAGTACAGAACCATATAAAAGACCCTTTCTAATGTCCATTTTAACACGGTTTGTATATTGTAACCTTTGCACAGCTCCCTGTCTCACTCAAAATGATCTAAAATCATTGATCTTAGTTGTTGAATACACTGTCCAAAAACAATACTGAGTCCTACAGATCTTCTAGGGACAAGATGAGCAGAGAGATTTGGGAGTTCAGGTCCAATGTACCCTGAAGGTTGTGGCACAGGCAGATAGAGTGGTCAAGAAGGCATATGGTATTGCTTGCCTTCATCAGACGGGGTATTGAGTATGAGAGCTGGCAGGTCATGTTAAAATTGTACACGAAATTAGTTCGACCACATTTAGAATACTGTGTACAGTTATGGTCGCCACATCACCAAAAGGGTGTGGACGCTTTGGAGAGGGTGCAGAGAAGGTTTATGAGGATGTTGCCTGATATGGAAGGTGCTAGCTATGAAGAGAGGTTGAGTAGGTTAGGTTTGTTTTCATTAGAAAAAAGGAGATTGAGGGGGGACCTGATTGAGGTCTACAAAATCATGAAAGGTATAGACAGGGTCGGTAGAGATAAGCTTTTTCCCAGGGTGAAGGATTCAATAATGAAGGCCATGCTTTGAAGGTGAGAGGTGAAATGTTTAAGGGGGATACACATGACAAGTACTTTACACAAAGTGTGGTGGGTGTCTGGAACGCGTTGCCAGCAGAGGTAATATAGGCAGACACAGTAGATTCACTTAAGATGCGTCTGGACAGATGCATGAGTAGGTGGGGAACAGAGGGATACAGATGCTTAGGAATTGACTGACAGGTTTAGACAGTGGATTTGGATTGGCTCAGGCTTGGAGGGCTGAATGGCCTCTTCCTGGGCTGTAAATTTTCAATATTCTTTGTTCTTGACACGGACTAATCCCCATTGTCAACCCAGTTTCCTTTTTTTTATGTTTTCTTACCAATGTATTTGGACATACTATGTCATATCTCTGTTGTCAATTCATCCCAAGGTTGAACTCGAACTGTGACTTTATGGCCCCAAAGTTTCCTATTAGCAGCGACAGTTCTAAAATAACCTAAAACTGGTCTCAATCCTTAATTAATCCAATGGGATTGAGAACAATTGAAGATAATTCAACAACTGTCACTGCTAAGAATTGGAAAGCTTAGGGGACTTGTGGAACAGTGATAGTGTCCCTACCACTGGGCCAGAAAGTCTGCTCTAGATCACTACCTGATTATAAAGTGTGCTTGTGTGGTGAAGAATAGAAGACAGGATTGAGTTCAGCTGTAATGATTTCATGATGGAATAGTCAACTCACACATGAAGAATGGGCACTTGGGCAAGTTTGGTCACCACCTGTGGAACTGAAACCCTGTATTGACCTCCTCTGGAAAAGGGAATATCTTTGATAGGTTCAAACACGAAGAAAATCGGTCACATGTACTGAATATAATCTTGCAATGACACAACCCAGTCCCAAATTAAAAGATGACGGACTAAAAGTCTTCCAGTGCTTGCTAAAATTTAATTTATCAAAGGAATTATTGCTGTCTATAAAAACCAAAGCACTGGTCACAGCCACCACTGTGAGTGTGGCCTTTGCTTTTCTGTAGTTAATGATACTTCTGGTAAGATGGTGATCCACAAGTTTCATCAGTTTGAATTTTATGGAAATCCATCAAGTCCCCTCCCAATTTCCCAGTCCATGGATCAGAATTAGTTCAGCTGCTATGGAATCAACTTGCTCCCATCCATGTGCTCCTTGTCCTTCTAGGTAATGGTCGTCAGAGGTTCAACAGCTGTCTGAAGAGACTGCCATGTATTTTGTAGATGCCACACACTATTAACACCTGACAATGGGTCATCCACCTGATGTACTAACCATAAGACCATAAGGCCATAAGACATAGAGGCACAATTTGGTCATTCGCTCAATTGACTCTGATCATGGCTGACATGTTTATCAACCCCATTCTCCTGCCTTCTTCCCCTAATCAATATTCTTCTCTTCACAGATTTGATCTGACCTGCTGAATATTTTCAAGATTTTCTGCTTTACTCCTGTTACATGATAACATTTTAGGATTACAACAAGATATTTATTGGGGTGTGGGTGACAATTCCATCATTAGCATTTGTTGGTTTTCCTGGATTGACATTGAACTGAGTGAACTGAAGGGCATTTCAAAGGGCAGGTAAGAGTCAATCACATTTCTGTGTATCTCAACTCACATGTAGACCAGACCATTTAACCACAGCAGATTTTCCTTCTCGCAAGGACACTAGTGAACCAGATGGGTTCTTGCAACAGCGGACAGTAGTTTTATCGTCAATATTACTGGGGCTAGCAATGGTGGTATCTGAACCCATGCCATGATTGGCTTCAGCCTGTGGATTATTAATTCAGTGGCCTTACCACATGTCACTATTGCCCCCTCCTTTTTACAATATATAAAAAGTTCATTTGGTCCAACACATCCATGCTGATGTTCCGTGATGGAAAAAGGTAAGAAGCAATTTAGACTGCAGTCACTTTGAAATGACTTTCACTGCGAGATGTAGTTGCAGGCTGGTAGATCAGCAGCATGAGAGAAATGGACCCCTGACAATGGGGCCAGTTGCAGGTTATGACTTCTGTGGGAGTTCAACATTGCAGCCAAGGTAACTCATGTACAAAGGAAAAATCAGGATGATGTTGTGGTGTAACATGGAACGAGTACCCAATGAACACAGTCCATGGATTTCTCAGCAACAAACCCAAACAAGCAGACAAAACATGTCCACAAACCCTAGCCACTCTTCACTACATCAAAGACATCTCAGAAATGAGTGCCAGACTCCTCAGGCCTCTTGGCATCATGATAGCCCACAAACCCACCAACACACTAAAACAGCAGCTAATGAACTTGAGAGACCCGATACAGACAACAAGCAAAGCTGATGTCATTTACAAAACACTGTGCAAGGGCTGTAATGAACACTGCATTGGACAAACAGTCAGAAAACTAGCCACCAGGCTACAAGAACATCAACTAGCTACAAAAGGATATGATCCTCTCTCATTAGTATCCTTACATAGAGATGAGGAAGGAGACCACGTTGACTGGGACAACACATCCATCCTAGGACAAGCCAAACAGAGACACGCAGGAGAATACCTTGAAGCAGGGCATTCCAACTGGAACTCTATCAACAACCACATTGACTTGGACCCAATTTACCACCCCCTGAGAAAAACAAGAGGAAGTGACATCACCATAGGAATTGACATTACCACAGGAATGACACTACCAACCCAAAGAAACCCAAACATATAAATAGAAAGCAGAAATCATCCTTAATACTTCGTCCGGAGGCCCACTGAAAATGTTACCTAGTACGATGACAAAATGTCTGAAAATGAACCTTCCAGCTCAGCGAGCAAACCTACATCCAGACCTCAACCTGAGCTACAAATCTTCTCAAAACTCGCGAACATGGAAAACATAGTTGTCCCTGAGAAGGCAGTGGCATAAAAAAAAACATTCTACTGCTTTGAAGAAGACAGGGGTGTCATCCCCAGCGTTCTGGTCCAATATTTATCCCTTAATCAATGCCCCAAATGATTTCCTGAGTCTCCTCCTGACCTTCTTCGCCCAACACTATCAGTTTATCCTTCCATTCCTTTCTCTAGCTCAACTAGTTTTCCTTGTAAAATATCGATATAAAATACTCCCTGACATTTTCACCAATCTCTGTGCAAAGAATTTTCTTCTGAATTCCCGGTTGGATTGACTAATAGCTACCTTATATTTCAGATTCCTGTTTGTAGAATCTTCTGAGAGCAGAACATCTTCTCTACATTCATCATGTCAAGCACTCTCATAATATTGACAAAATTCATCAGCCAACCTCTCAATTTGCTCTTTTCAGTAAAGAAAATTATAGCTACTTTCCTGTTTTACATGTGTATAACTTTCTTGTGACCTGTTGCACCTTCAAGCAAATCTTCAGATCTTTCCTACATTAGGACAATGTACCCTCTCCCATGGCCTGGTGGGTATATGGATGGCAGAGTGGCAGAATGAGACCATGCCAGCTCTACAGCACAAAGACATCTGTCTCAACCTGCACACTAGTTGGGAACCTTAAGAGGGTAATTAATGCCTGCTGTGCCATGCTGCCACCCCTGATATGAACCAAATTGTGAGAGGAGGTGTTTGCCACATTGTGGGCATGACAAACAAGATATGTACATAAGGATATGGCATTAGGAAGAGGGTTACCACTGAGAGAAATCACACTGCCCTTGATGTCAACTTTTCACTTCCTTTGAACTCCTCACTGTGCAGGATATTGGTTTGGCCACTTTTGGAATATTGTATACAATTCTGGTTTCCCTCCTGTCGGAAGAATTTTGTGAAACTTGAAAGGATTCAGAAAAGATTAACAAGGATGTTGCCAGTGTTGGAGTTTTGAGCTAAATGGAGAGGTTGAATAGGCTGGGGCTGTTTTTCCTGGAGTGTCGGAGGCTGAAAGTGATCTTATAGAAGTTTATAAAATCATGAGGGACATGGATAGGATAAATAGACAAGGCCGTTTCTCTGAGGTGGGCGAATCTAGAACTGGAAGGCAAAGGTTTAGGGTGAGAGGGGAAATATTTAAAAGAGACCTGAGGGGCAATGTTTTCATGCAATGGGAGGTGCGTGTATAGAATGAGCTGTCAGAGGAAGTGATGGAGGCTGGTACAATTACAGAATTTAAAAGGCATCTGGATGGGTATATGAGTAGGAAGGGTTTAGGGGGTTATGGGCCAGATGCTTGCAAATGGAACTAGATTAGGTTAGGATATCTGGTGAGTATGGACAAGTTGGACTGAACGATCTGTTTCTGTGCTGTTCATCTCTAGGACTCTATGATGCACACCATCGTTCACTGATGGCAGAGGAACCAGTGACACCAGGCCCCTACCCCAACCCCCAGGCTCTCCTGTGGATGTTGTACAAGTGGCACTCAACGCTCTCTGATGGTGGCGCTGTTCAGTGGAACTGACAGATCCTGATTTGCCAGCAGTTCTTGATGGACAACAATTTCGCTATTGGGGTCCTTGATCCCAAGTGAAGACCCACCATTGGGCATTTATTACCTGAGTGATCTGACCCCTGGAGTATTGTGTGCAGTTTTGGTCTCCTTCCTTATTTGAGGAAGGATATTCTGGCTGTGAAGGGAGTGCAATGAAGGTTTAACAGACTGATTCCTGGGATGGCAGGACTGATATATCAAGAGAGACTGGATTGGTTAGAACTATGTTCACTGCAGTTTAGAAAAATGAGGGAGAAGCCCTAACAGGGCTCGACAGGGTAAACATAGGAAGGATGTCCTGATGACTGGGGAATCTAGAACCAAGGTCACAGTTTAAGAATAGCTTTGAACTGAAATCAGGAGAAATGTATCTGCCCAGAGAGTGGTGAGCCTGTGAAATTGTCTGCCAAAGAAAGTGGTTGAGGCCAAAAAATGAAATGCTCTCGAGGAAGAGGTAGGTATAGTTCTTAGGGATAAAGGGATCAAAGGATATGTGGAAAAAATTGGAACAAGATACTGAGTTGGATAATCAGCCACGATCATGTTGAATGGCAGAATGGGCTTGAAGGGCTGAATGGCCTACTCCTGCTCCTATTTTCTCTGTATAAGAGGTGGTGTGCTTTTGACAGCTCTCCAAAGAACATAAAACATTACAGCGCAGTTCAGGCCCTTCAGCCCTTGATGCCGCGCCAGCCTGTGGAACCAATATGGTGTGTTAGGTTTCATTGGTAGAGGGATTGAGTTCCGGAGCCGCAATATCATGCTGCAACTATACAAAATTTTAAGGCGGCCACACTTGGAATACTGTGTACAGTTCTGGTCCCCATATTTCGGGAAGGAGGTGGAAGCATTGGAAAAGGTGTAGGGGAGATTTACCAGGATGTTGCCTGGCCTGGAGGGAAGGTCGTATGAGGAAAGGCTGAGAGACCTGGGTCTGTTCTCATTGGAAAGAAGAAGGCTAAGGGGATTTGGTAGAGACACACAAGATGATCAAAGGATTAGATAGGGTGGACAGTGAAAGTGGTTTTCCTAGGATGATGACGTCAGCTTGTACGAGGGGAATAACCACAAATTGAGGGGTGATAGATTTAAGACAGATGTCATAGGCAGGGTCTTTACTCAGAGAGTGATAAGGGCATGGATGCCCTACCTGCCAATGTAGTCAACTCAGCCACATTAGGGAGATTTAAACAATCTTTGGATAAGTACATGGATGATGATGGGATAGTGTAGGGGGACGAACTGAGAATAGTTCAAAGGTCAACGCAACATTGAGGGCTGAAGGGCCTGTTCTGCGCTGTATTGTTCTATATTCTATGTTCTATGAAGCCCATCTATTCTACGCTATTCCATTTTCATCCGTATGTTTATCCATTCTAAAACCTGAGGCTGAGATTTAATTGGGTGTTTTTCTTTCTTCTTTTTTTTCTATATCTGAGGTGCAGTCATTTTGAGAATTCACCTTTCCAATCTTATGAATCTTTAGAGAAATAGCTTCATTGAACCAAACTGAAAGACCAAATGAGAAACAGAAAACACTACCTCCCAGATTAGGTGCCCTTGGTGGAGAGAGAGAGAGAGAGATAGAGAGAGAGAGAGAAAGGGAGACATAGAGAGAGAAAGAGAGACTAGAGAGAGACAGACAGACAGAGAGAGGGAGAGACACAGAGAGAGGGGGTGAGAGACAGAGAAAGAACTGTCTAAGCAAATGTCTAAGGCAGGGAAGCAGTGCGAGGAGAAGATGCTTGCAGACTCGTGCTCAGGGAGAGAGACAAAAATACTGCAGTTGCTGGAATCCAAAATCGGCAAGAGGCTGGAAGATTATAGCAAGCCAGGCAGCATCAGGAGGTGGAGAAGTCGACATTTCGGGTGTAACCCTTCAGCAAAGCAATTTGCATTCGACCTCCCCAAATTTGTTTTATCCAAAGATATGCTTCATTTATGAAATTTGTAAAAATGTTACAATACATTTTGACTAGATTATTAGAGAAATTGCAGTAAACCTCAATATGTTCCCATACAACAGGATTGTCTCAGTATGATTGTAATAATCTTAACATTTAAAATTTTATGCTGCATCATACAACCCAAGGGCAAAACATTTCAAATTGGAAATCACAGAAATGTAGAAGAGGCCACGTTGTGAGCAGTGAGTACAATATGTTAATGTTAGGGGTTGATCAGTTTTTATGTGATGTCAGGGCCAGGGAAAGGATGCGGGGAAGGGTAAAACTTGTGTTAGGGTGGATATGATTAAAAGGGTTGATGGCACAAGGCAAAAACGACTGACAAAGAGGCAATTAAAGAGACAAACAGCAGATCTGGTGAAGCAGTAAACAGTTACAGCAAAATAGAAGAGTTAGAGCAAAGCAACCAAAAGTCATACTTCATCAGATGCAACAGTAAAAGCCCTTTAATTCCTTTAAACTTTAAATCTGTTGAGATTACTTCAGCTATCTCATTCAATAATTTTGACCACATCTTACTGAAATTTTTTTGATCTCTCTGGTCCAACAGGATGACTGGTTTACTTCATTGCAAGCTAATTAAAATGAACAGCTAAATTGTCTAGTGTTCCTGAAAGTGGCTTGCAAATTGGGCAATAACATGGTCCCCAAACCTGAAAATTCTACAGGATAGGGCAGAGAGTCTGACAGGATCCTAGATGAGCTCCCAAATCATGAGTGAACATATCAGGCCGAACAAGCTTTTTTTTTAGTGGTTAAATCCATCTGCAAGAGCTGGTGTGGCCAAGTCTGACAATCTGAGGGAGTTGAATTAACAAACACAGTTGGAAGCTGAGTTACTGCTGGGTTAATGACTGTATCTGTGCTGATGTTAATTCAGCTCCATCACGCTGTCAGACTCAATAATTCCTCCCAGTCGAGTTATGTCCCCTTGCACTTCATTGAAAACAGGATCCAAATTGTGTGTTAATTTCAGTTCCTGCTTGTCGCTTTCAAACAACGTGCTATCACAGGAAAAAAACTCAACCTAGAGGATTGACTTTGAGTTCAAATTTCTGCTTGCCCAAATCTGTAACAGCATAAACCAAGACATAAGAAGTGATGAGCGATTGCTTAACCAATATAGCATTGTTTTGCCTGTTAACTTTATAGCAATGCTATCATACATTTTAAATAAACAAATTAATGCCATAATTAAAATAATATATTATGAACATTGTAACACATTATATCACATATTGTATGAGTATATTTATATTTTTATCTTTTAGCTGTCAGCAATACCTAAAATAGACTAGTTTTGGTAACACATGATGACTCTTTCCAACTTTTAAAGACACACCATAGAAAGCATTCTATCTGGGTGCATCATGGCTTGGTACAGCAACTGCTCTGCCCAGGATCATAAGAAACTACAGAGAGTTGTGAATACAGCCTGGACCATCATACAAACTAACCTTCCATCCATTGACTCCATCTATACTTCTTGCTGCTTCAGAAAGGCAGCCAACATCATCAAAGACCCATCCGACACTGAGTTATAATCTCTTCCAACCTCTTCTGCCAGGCCAAAAGCTTAAACAGGCACACCAACAGATTCAAGAACAGCTTCTTCCCCGTTGTTATTAGACTTCTGAACAGAGCTCTCAAATTTTAAATTTAATGTTGATCTCGGTCTGTGTGCACCTTCGCTGCAGCTATAACATTATATTCCTCTTATATAAAACATTATATTGTTTTATTACCCCCAATGCATTTTGTACGGTATGATCTGCCTGTACACATGCAAAACTGTACAATACTACAGTGACTATAATAAATTAAATCATGTTTTTTTTCTCTTCTCTCTAAGTTTATGATTTCAAGTCATGTTTGAGGGACAGGGATCCATAACCTAAGTCAGCATTTCAGTGTAGTACTTCCTCAATTCATTCCTGGCATATGAGCATCATCAGCCAGGTCAACATATGTGGTCCACCCTTAATTGCTCTGGGCAAGGTGGTGTGGTGAGTCACTTTCTTGAACCATCACAATCCATTGAGATGCCCACAGTGCTGCTGGGAAAGGGATTCCAGGATTTTTACCCAGTGACCCTGAAGGAATAGTATGGTTCAAAATCAGGAAGGTGTGTGGCTCAGAGGGGAATGGAGAGAGTGCTTCTCTGTGGAAGTGAACCAGTCTTCTGGGGGAGGGGAGAATTTAAACCAAAATTCTTTCTTTTCATTTGGAAGAACTTGGGAGTGTGGCCTTATTTCCAAGACGTGCAGCAGAGATACCCCAACACCCCCTTCCCTGCTACTTGTCCACACTCCCAACCCCCTGCACTCCCCCAGTGCTGATGTTCATTGTCCATTGGATAAATGCAAAAGATATCATGCAACTAATTCATGACGTGCTTGATGTAGTGATTGTACCAAGAATCAGGCAGATGGGATCTCATAATCTGTGTTCCCTGATTGGTGCTGTTAATCTGGTCAAATCAGGGAGCCTGGGCTGACAGATATAAACAGGAGTGTCAGGGGTTCTGTTCACTCTGAGAGCTGGCTCTGAGGGAGCTGGATCAGTGTCAAGGAGTCTCCATATGTAAATAGAAGGTGACTTGGTGATTGGATACCGGCCTCTGGGGAGTTATTTCAGTGGCGGTTTAGTTTCCCTTCATTAACTCCACACAACGAATGATCTGATTTTATGCTATGGTTTTTTGAGAGAGGTTGCTGTGTATAAATATTCTGCGGAGTTTCCTGCATTACAATGTCGACCGCACATTAAAAGTATGCCATTGGCTCTGAAGCACTTTCAGACATACTGGCATTGTGAAAAGTGCTATTCAATATTTACCAAGGTTCCTTCAAATGTACCTTCCAAACCCATGACCTCTCCCATCTAGAAAGACAAGATCAGGACACATTTGGGAGCACCACTATCTGCAAGTTCCCCTCCAAGTCACTCAACATCTCAACATATTGTTGTTTCTTCAGTGATGCTGAGTCAAAATCCTGGAACTCCCGAATAGCACAGTGGGTATCTTTGCATCTCAAGGACTGCAATGGTTCAGGAAGGCAGCTCACCATCGCCTCCTCCAGGATAATTAGGGATGAGCCACAAATGGTGTCCTAGACAGGGACTCCCACATCCTATGAACAAATTAAAAAATATATAAATGTGGGTCTTATCTTTCTTTAGTTGCTAATGTTACCGGCCTCCAATGCCACAAGCAACATTGTTTCTGAGGGTCTGGAACTGAGCTGTGACAATCTGTCTTTTACGCAAAATTTTTCACAGGGAAACATGGCCTAAATTGTTTGAAAATTGCATGAGGAAAATGGCCTACCACACTGGGAAGCGGAAGTGTGGAGAGGTGACAAAATATTGAGCTGAAGGGGTTTTCTAGAAAGGGAATCTTAAATGAGGATTGGGGGTGGAGTATTTCAGAAAGAAAATGTAATAGTCTAAAAGTTGGAAAGGAAATTGTCTTCTGTATGGCAAACATTTGCACACACAGGGAATAAGGAAACCACTACATTGAGATTATTGATAGGTTAAGTAAGTTGACAAAACATTGGGAAATGGAACTTAATGTGGAAAAGTGTGAATTGGTTCACTTTGGAAGGGAGAACAAAGGAAAAGAGTATTATTTAAGTGGGAAAAACTGCAGAAATCTGGAACACAAAGTGACTTGGGAGGGATTTGTGCGTGGAACACAGAGCTAGCACACAGATGCAGCAGGTAATCAGGAAGGCTAATGGAATAGCCCACTGTGCTATTAGGAAGGGAGTTCCAGGATTTTGACGTAGTAACCCTGAGGAAACAATAACATATTGAGATGGTGAGTGATTTGGATGGGAACTTGCAGATGATGGTGTTCCTAAATGCCTCCTGACCTTGCCCCTCTAGAAGGGAGAGGTCATGGGTCTGGAAGGTGCAGTTGAAGGAGCCTTGGTGAAATATACTCTGCAGTGTGGAAACAAATCATTTGGCCCAACAAGTCCACCCACTCCTCTACCCTATTACTCTACATTTACCCCTAACTGATGCACCTATCATAACCTACACATCACTGAACACTGTGGGCAATTTAGCACGGCCAATTCACCTAACAGCACATCTTTGGATAGTGGGAGGAAACTGGAGCGTCTGAAGGAAACCCCACACAGAACTTTGGCCCTTATTTTAAAGGGATTGGAGTATAAGAGTAGGGAAGTTTCCCTGCAATTGTACAAGGTGCTGGTGAGACCACATCTGGAGTATGATGAGCAGTTCTGATCCCCTTATCTAAGAAAGGGTGTTTTGCAGGCAATCCAGAGAAGGTTCACTGGGATGATTCCCAATACAGAGGGATTGCCTTATGATCAAAGGCTAAACAGATTGGGATTCTACTCACTGGGATTCAGAAGAATGAGAGGTGATCTCATTGAAACATGTCAGATTCTTAAGGGGCTTGACCTGGTCAATGCTGATAGGATGTTTCCCCTCATGGGTGAGTCTGGGACCAGAGGGCATACCTTCTCCTTCTCCAACCACCCTCCTCTCTGACCTATCACCTTCTCCCCCACCTTCATTTACCTATTGCATTCTCAGCTACCTTTCCCCCAACCCCACCCCCCTCCCAATTATCTCTCAGCTCCCCCCCACCCCCACCCCCACCCCCTCCACAGCACACAAGTATCATTCCTGATGAAGGGCTTATGCCCGAAATGTCGATTCTCCTGCTCTTCAGATGCTGCCTGACCTGCTGTGCTTTTCCAGCACCACACTCTCAACTCTGATCTCCAGCATCTGTGGTCCTCACTTTCTCTGAGCAGAGGGCATAGTCTCAGAATAATTTGAGACTGAGATAAGGAGGAATTTCTTCTCTCAGAGGGTTGTGAGTGTTTGGAACTTCTAGCTATAGGGAACTGTGAAGGTTAAGTTATCGTGTACGTTTAAGGCTGAGATAGATATTCGAACAGTGGGAAAATTAAGGATGGTGAGGAAACAGTAGGAAAATGGACATCAGATCAGCCATGGAGGAGCAGGCTTGAGGGTTGCAATGACATATTCCCGTCCCTATTTCTTAACATCCTATGGTTAATATTTGATTTTTGCCCAATAATGTATGCAATGTGGCTTTGACATAACATCTTTAGAAGCAAATTCCCTTGAACACATTTTCATGAAGGTTTAGTTGCCTTTCTAAAGGAACTGTCCAGCAGTGAGTTTGCTGAAGAAGGTTCTGAAGAAACTCAACAGTTCTGGCGGCATTTGTGGGAAGGAGAACAGACCTAACGTTTGAGTCTGATAAGACTCTTCTTCAGAAGTGGAAAATTATGGTTATGTAAATTAGGAAGGCAAATGGAATTTTGCCCATCATTGCTGAAAGGATTGAGTTTAAAAGCAGGGAGGGTATGTTGCAGCTGTATAGGGTGCTGGTGAGGCCACACCTGGAGTATTGCGTGCAGTTTTGGTCTCCTTCCTTGAGAAAGGGTGTGCAGACACTAGAAGGGGTGCAGAGGTGGTTCACTACGTTGATTCTGGAGTTGAGGGGGTGACATATGAGGAGAGACTAAGTAGACTAGGATTATATTCATTGGAGTTTAGAAGAATGAGGGGGGATCTTATAGAAACATATAAAATTATGAAGGGAATAGATAAGATAGAAGTAGAGAGGATGTTTCCACTGGCAAGTGAGACTAGGACAAGGGGACATAACCTCAAAATTACAGAGAGCAGATTTAAGACTGAGTTGAGAAGGGACATCTTTACCCAGAAGGTTGTAAATCTATGGAATTCCCTGCCCAGTGAAGTAGTTGAGGCTTTCTCAGTAAATGTTTTCGAAGCTAAGAAAGATAATGTTTTGAACAGTAAAGGAATTAAGGGTTACGGTGAGAGGGTGGATAAGTAGAGCTGAGGTCACAAAATGATCTTATTGTATGGCAGAGCAGGCTCGAAGAGCTTAGTGAGATTGTATTATAGGCCCCCCTAATTGTCAGAGGGAAATTGAGAAACAAATTTGTAAGGAGATCTCAGTTATCTGTAAGAATGATAGGGTGGTTATGGTAGGGGATTAAAGTTTCCAAACATAGACTGGGACTGCCATAGTGTTAAGGGTTTAGATGGAGAGGAATTTGTTAAGCGTGTACAAGACAATTTTCTGATTCAGTATGTGGATGTATCTACTAGAGAAGGTGCAAAACTTGACCTACTCTTGGGAAATAAGGCAGGGCAGGTGACTGAGGTGTCAGTGGGGCTCACTTGGGGGCCAGCGGCCATAATTCTATTAGTTTTTAAATAGTGATGGAAAAGGATAGACCAGATCTAAAAGTTGAAGTTCTAAATTGGAGAAGGCTATTTTGACAGTTTTAGGCAAGAAGTTTCGAAAGCTGATTGGACGCAGATGTTCGCAGGTAAAGGGATGGCTGGAAAATGGGAAGCCTTCAGAAATGAGATAACAAAAGTCCAGAGAAAGTATCTTCCTGTTTGGGTGAAAGGAAAGGCTGGTAACTATAGGGAATGCTGGATGACTAAAGGAACTGAGGGTTTGGTTAAGAAAAAGAAGGAAGCATATGTCAGATAAAGACAGGATAGATCGAGTGAATCCTTAGAAGAGTATAAAGGCAGTAGGAGTATACTTAAGAGGGAAATCAGGAGGGCAAAACGGGGACATGAGAAAGCTTTGGCAAATAGAGTTAAGGAGAAGGACAAAAATGTAACAAGGGAGAGAATAGGGCCTGTTAAAGATCAGCAAGATGGCCTTTGTGTGGAGCCACAGGAGATGTGGGAGATACTAAATAGGCATTTTGAATCAGTATTGACTGTGGATAAGGACATGGAAGATATAGACTGTAGGGAAATAAATGGTTACAGAGAAGGAAGTGTTGGATGTCTTGAAATGCATAAAAGTGGATAAGTCCTCAGGACCTGATCAGGTGTACCCTAGAACTCTATGGGAAGCGAGGGAAGTGATTGCTGGGGCTCTTATTGAGATATTTGTATCATCGATAGTTACAGGTGAGGTGCCGGAAGACTGGAGGTTGGCTAACGTGGTGCCACTGTTTAAGAAGGATGGTAAGGACAAGCCAGGGAACTATAGACCAGTCAGCTTGATGTCGGTAGTGGGCAAGTTGTTGGAGGGAATCCTGAGGACAGGATGGACATGTATTTGGAAAGGCAAGGATTGATTAGGAATAGTCAACATGGCTTTGTGTGTGGGAAATCATGTCTCACAAACTTGATTGAGTTTTTTGAAGTAAGAAAGAGGATTGTTGAGGGCAGAGTGATAGATGTGATCTATGTGGACTTCAGTAAGGCATTTGACAAGGTTTCACATGGGAGACTGGTTAACAAGGTTAGATCTCGTGGAATACATGGAGAACTAGCCATTTGGATATAAAACTGGCTCAAAGGTAGAAGACAGAGGGTGGTGGTGGATGGTTGTTTTTCAGACTGGAGGCCTGTGACCAGTGGAGTGCCACAAAGATTGGTGATGGGTCCACTACTTTTCATCACTTATATAAATGATTTGGATGTGAACATAAGAGATATAGTTAGTAAGTTTGCAGGTGACACCAAATTTGGAGGTGTAATGACAGCAAAGAAGGTTACCTCAGATTACAACGGGATCTTGATCAGATGGGCCAATGGGCTGAGATGTGGCAGATGGAGTTTAATTCAGATAAATGTGAGGTGCTGCATTTTGGGAAAGCAAATCTTAGCAGGCCTTATACACAGGTCCTAGGAAGTGTTGCTGAATAAAGAGACCTTGGAGTGCAGGTTCATAGCTCCTGAAAGTGGAGTCACAGGTAGATAGGATAGTGAAGAAGGCATTTGGTATGCTTTCCTTTATTGGTCAGAGTATTGAGTAGAGGAGTTGGGAGGTCATGCTGCGGCTTTACGGGACATTGGTTAGGCCACTGTTGGAATATTGCGTGCAATTCTGGTCTCCTTCCTATCGGAAAGATGTTGTGAAACTTGAAAGGGTTCAGAAAAGATTTACAAGGATGTTGCCAGGGTTGGAGGATTTGAGCTATTTGGAGAGGCTGAACAGCTGGGGTTCTTTTCCCTGGAGTGTCGGAGGGGTGACCTTAATGAAGTTTATAAAATCATGAGGGGCATGGATATGATAAATGGACAAAGTACTTTCCCCTGGGGTGGACGAGTCCAGAACTAGAAGGCAAAGGTATAGGTTGAGAGGGGAAAGATATAAAAGAGACCTAAGGGGCAACTTTTTCACGCAGAGGTTGGTATGTGTATGGAATGAGCTGCCAGAGGATGTGGTGGAGGCTGGTACAATTGCAACATTTAAAAGGTATCTGGATGGGTATATGAATAGGAAGGGTTTGGAGGGATATGGGCCAAGTGCTGGCAGGTGGAACTAGATTGAGTTGGAATATCTGGTCGCATGGATGGGTTGGAATGAAGGGTCTGTTTCTGTGCTGTACATCTCTGTGACTCTATGACTCTATGGTCAGATGGCCTACTCCTGTTCCTAGTTCTTATTTTCTTATGTTCGCTATTGACAAATGGAAAGAGGAGCAAGAGCAACAGATGGTGAGCATGCCCAAAGCAAAAGGCAAAGGCAGTGCTGATGGTGGTAAAGGGGAGATAGCGACACACATGTAAATGTTAGCTGTGAAAAAGAAGTAAATAGGTCTGCTGTACTGAAAACAAAACCAACAAGACACAAACAAGAAAAGGTTGGAGGAGAGCATAGGATGTAATAAAATTGGAATACAAAGTTCATACTCTGAAGTTGTGGAACTCAATATTGAGTCCTAGAAGTTGTAAAATGCCTAAGTAGCAAATGAGATGCTGGTCCTCCAGTTTGTATTGAGTTATGTTGGAATACTGTCGAAAGTCATGGAAACGTCAACTTGAAAGCAATAGAGCTAATGGAAATAGCAAACATCTGATATATTGGCATCTCCCGTGTGGACCAAGTAGAGATGTTCTGCAGAGCAGTCATCAAGTCTGCATTTGGTCACACCAATGTAAAGGAGACAGCATTGTCAGCAGCAATAGGTTAGAGTCAGTCAGCATTTCCGTATGTCAACCTAGAAAGAGATTTAAGGATCATTGATTAATTAACTTCTGGACTGTGCTTCTGAGAGATTTCTCCAGACATCCCAATTTTGGCAAAGAATTCAATGCCTTTCGATGCAAGACTTACATATCTCTTTGTCAACCTGTACCAATACAACAAGTGGTATACCTCTGGCACTAGTACATGTGTGAGTGTAGCCTGCTGGCAATATCAGGTGCCAGTTACACACAAAAAGAATCAGCATGGCTCCATTCAGCCTGTTGACATTAACTAGAGGTAGACGACCAACCAACAGTTGGACAGGTGTTTTTTTGACTGTTCTGTGCCCAGTGGACACTTGCTGATGAGGGTCCTCACATGAAGAATAATAAGGTGATGACAACAGCCTTGGTGGGTTGGGATGGAAGCAGCAATGTGGTGTTCTGCAATTGTTTTGCCATTGGCTTCAAGCCCAGACGCACCAGGGCTAGTGATCCAGGGATGTGTGTTCAAATCCCACCAGGGCAGCTGGGGAATGTGAAGTTAAATTAATAAATGTGGAATTGAAGCTGGCATGATGTCTATGAAACCATTGTACATTTTCATAAGAACATATCTGGTTCACTAATGCTGTTGTTTATACCTGGTCTGGCTTGCGTCTGAGTTGAGATCCATAGCTCTTTGGTTAACTCAAAACTGCCCCCTGAAATAATAAGGAGAAAGTGAGGACTGCAGATGCTGGAGTACCAGAGTTGAAAATGTGGTGCTGGAAAAACACAGCAGGCCAGGCAGCATCCGAGGAGCAGGAGAATCGACGTTTCGAACATAAGCTCTTCTTCAGGAATGAGGCTGGTGTGCCAAGTGGGCTGCGATAAAGGGTAGGGGGAGGGAATTTGGGGGAGGGGTGCTGGGAATAAGATAGGTGGAAAGAGGTGAGGGTGAGGGTGAGGGTGAGGGTGAGGGGTGGGGATGGAGAGGTCGGGAAGAAGATTGCAGGTCGAGAAGGCGGTGCTGAATCTGGGGGTTGGGACTGAGGTAAGGTGGGGGGAGGGGAAATGAAGAAGCTGGAGAAATCTACATTCATCCCGTGTGGTTGGAAGGTTCCTAGGCGGAAGATGAGGCACTCTTCCTCCAGTCGCCGTGTGGTCAGGGTCTGGCGATGGAGGAGGCCAAGGACCTGCATGTCCTTGGCGGAGTGGGAAGGGGAGTTAAAGTGTTGAGCCACAGGGCGGTTGGGTTGGTTGGTGCGGGTGTCCCAGAGGTGTTCCCTGAAACGTTCCGCAAGTAGATGGCCTGTCTCCCCAATATAGAGGACGCCACATCAGGTGCAACGGATACAGTAAATGATGTGTGTGGAGGTGCAGGTGAATTTGTGACGGATATGGAAGGATCCATTGGGGCCTTGGAGGGAGGTGAGGGGGGGGAGGTGTGGGCGCAAGTTTTGCATTTCTTGCGGCTGCAGGGGAAGGTGCCGGGAGTGGAGGTTGGGTTGGTGGGGGGTGTGGACCTGACGAGGGAGTCACGGAGGGAGTGGTCTTTTCGGAACACTGATAGGGGAGGGGAGGGAAATATATCCCTGGTGGTGGGGTCTGTTTGGAGGATGATACGATGCATGTGGAGGTTGGTGGGGTGGTAGGTGAGGACCAGTGGGGTTCTGTCCTGGTGGCGATTGGAGGGGCGGGGCTCAAGGGCGGAGGAGCGGGAAGTGGAGGAAATGCGGTAGAGAGCATCGTCGACCACGTCGGAGGGGAAATTGCGGTCTTTGAAGAAGGAGCCCATTTGGGTTGTTGGGTAGAAGAATTGGTCCTCCTGGGAGCAGATGCGGTGGAGGCGAAGGAATTGGGAATATGGGGTGGCGTAATAATAAGCCATGCATTTCAAGATCAATTAGAAATGGCAAGAAAGGCTGGGGTCATTAGTGTCACCTATTTCCCATTCTAAACTAATTTTTAAAAGACCAGTGAACCTTCAGGGGAGAGAAGAAATCCAAGGAGAAATTTAGAGAAGGGAAAACAATGTACTCCGTATTGAGGTCTTGCGGCTGACATAGCACATGAATGCCATCAACTCCCAACTCATCCTCTGTCCATCTGTTTATTACAGTCGCGAATAGGGTGCTGGAAAAGCACAGCAGGTCAGGCAGTATCCGAGGAGCAGACAAATCGACGCTTCAGGTAAAAGCCCGTCCTCAGGAGTGAGGCTGTGAGCTGAGTGGGTGGAGAGATAAATAGGAGGGAGAGTAGGGCTGGGGGGAAGGTCACTGAGAGTGCAATAGGTAGATGGAGGTAGGGGTAATGGTGATAGGTCAGAGAGGAGGGTGGAGTGGATAGGTGGGAAGGAAGGTGGACAGGAAGGACAGGTCATGAGGGTGGTGCCAAATTGGAAGGTTGGAACTGGGATAAGGTGAGGAAATGAGGAAATTGATGAAATCCACATTGATGCCGTGCTGTTGGAGGGTCCAAGGCAGAAGATGAAGCATTCTTCCTCCAGGCATTGGGTGATAAGGGAGTAGTGATGGAAGAGGCATGTCCTTGGTGGAGTGGGAGGGGGAGTTGAAGTGCTCAGCCACGGGGTGATGGGGTTGGTTGGTGCAGGTGTGCCCGGAGATGTTCTCTAAAGCTTTCTGCAAGTAGGCATCCTTTCTCCCCAATGTAGAGGAAACTGCATTGGGAGCAACAGATACAGAAAATGGCATGTGTGGATGTGCATGTAAAACTCTCATGGATGTGGAAGGCTCCTTTGGGGCCTTGGACAGAGGTGAGGGGGGGAGGTGTGGGCGCAGGTTTTTGCAATTCCTGCAGTGGCAGGGGAAGGTGCCGTTAGGGGAAGGTGGGTTAGTGGGGGGAGTGGGGGGAAGGGAGGGTGCGTGGTGCCGTGGACCTGACAAGGGAGTTGCGGTGGGAATGGTCTTTAGGGAAAGCGGATATGGGTGGGGAGGGAACTATATCTGTGGTGGTTGGGTCCATTTGTAGATGGCAGAAATGGTGGAGGATAATGCGATATATGTGGAGGTTGTAAGGTGCAAGGTGAGGACCAGGGGAGTTCTGTCCTTGTTGTGGTTGGAGGGGTAGGATCCTTGTTTATTACAGTTGCCAACTTCTGCTTCACATAGTCCTGGAGGTTTCAACACAAGGCCTAAACATTCCAATTCCAAATGCGCTTATCTTCCATGTTGACTAGTTTTTTTGTGTACGAAATGATCAGCCATCAATTGGTAAGGGAATCAAGGTTTATGGGGAAAACGCAGGAAAGGGGACTTGAGGATAATCAAATTGGATCATGACCTCACTGAATGGCGGAGTGTAACTTGATGGACCGAATAGCCTCCTTCTGCCCTGACGTCTTGCGGTCTCATGATCTTATTAAATGGCCAAGCAGGTTCAAAGGCCGAATGACCCAACTGTGTTTTTATTTCTTGCATTCTAATAGAAAAAAGCACCACTTTTTTTTTAACACAAAGCCCCTGCATTTTCTCTCCTGGATTGCTCACAGCAGTGTATCAGAATAAGACGGGACTTTCCTCACGGATTGGCAGCTCTTGCCTGGTATTGTGGCTGTCCGGTATTGCTTAATTTAATTTCTTGCTGTGGGGTTACCTGTTAGATGCAGAAGTGATAAACCTCAGCAATGTGCCTTTGTGAGCAGACACCTAGTCTTTCAGATGATTATGGGTAGCGACGCAAACTCAGAGGCACACTATGGATTGTGACCAGCAATTTGAATGGGTTGGACTCCTTTAGAAAGAAACTGTGGTACAATTATGTTAAGAAAGTATTTGTCTCAGGCTCCAAAGTGAGGAGATCCTGTACATTCACACCCACTCAATCCAAAGCCAGAGAAAGCTGATGTGAGAAAGACAACAATGGTGCAAGGAGATGGTGTAGGTTGGGGGGTGGGAGGGCAGTTGGTAAGAGGTTGTTTGAGGGGGGGATGGCACGGGGAGGAGGGCTGTGGATCATAATGCAAAAAAAAGCAAAGAAACAAGACTTGTTCATTTCCATACAGCTGCCCAGATAAAAGTAGTAGACTTAGGGAGTGAGATAAAGGACATTAGAATTTAAGAAAAGAGCAATCTCCCCTTTCCTTTTTTATATATGAAAAAGGCTGAACCGGCAATCATTATTAGCCTTGCAGAGCAAGTGTGATTGCGTGTTATTAGCATAAATTATCTCGCCCCCCTGGTCCTGAAAGGAACACATTAGGTTTCTCTTACTTCACACTTAATTACCGTAGTTACTCGGCTGTTGCCAGAGGATAGAATAGGGACAGCAGACGGGCGGTCCTGAGCCAAATAGGGCATAAGTAATGTATAATCTGTTAACTGCAATGAAGAGAGCAACAGTGCATTTGAATGTAGAGCTATCGATAATTGTAATTGCAGAGCTTCATTTTGAAAGATAAATATAATCTAGTGTACTTTCATTTAAGTCACGCTGGAGTATTTATCGGGGAAAATGAAGTTGAGAGCTCCTAATAAAAGATATAAATTAAAACCTGAGAGGCTCTATGTTCTTGGAAAGGCTGAAGAGGCTTAAACTCTTTTCTCTATTAAAGAGAGGGCTGGGGAGTGACCTAATAGAAAGTCTTTAACATTATGAAGGTGTTTGATAGGGTTCAGGAGATATTTCCACTTATGAACTGGGCCAAAACTATGGGCCATTAAAATAATATGGTCACCAATAAATCCAGCTGGGAAAACAGGAGAGCGTTCTTTTCCCAGAGACTGTTTAGAATGCAGAACTCACTACCATGTGGAGTGGTTGAGGAGAACGATACAACTGCATTTAGGGGTAAGCAGGATAAATCGAGGAGGGACAAGGGAGCAGACGGATTTATTGATGGGGCTCAATGAAGAGGTGTGGGAGTAAAACATGATTGGCGCACAAATCTCAGCACAGGCCAGAAGGGCTGAGTGGCCAGTTTCAGTATTATAGACTTGATGTAACGATGCAAGATGTAAATTTTGGCACCGTTCTTTTATTCCACCAATCCATTATTAGGTAATTCAGCAAGTTTCAATTTGCCAAGCTTTACAAAATATTTACAGCATGGGAACAGGCCATTTGGCCCATCAGATCCAACTGTAATTATGCTCCAAATGAGTGTCTTCCTCCCACTTTTCATCTCACTCTATCAGAATATCCTTCCATTGCTTTCTGTGTTTATCCAGCTTCCCACTAACTGTTCACTTCAACTAGCCCCTGGATAGCAAGCTCTTCATTCCAACCACTTTGTGGGAAGACATTCTCACGAAAACCCCAGTTGAATTTTTTTTTTGGAGACTATCTTATACTTATGGCTCTTAATTCTGATCTCACCTGGAAGGGGAAACATTGCTGCAAGTTGAAATCACTGAACAAACCAAGTGACACAGCCTTTCCTGTGACGTTACTGATTTAAATTGTCGTTAATAGCACCCTGCTATTTCTAATTGTTAGTGATGTGTTAAAGTAAAACTAGTTATCTCCTTCATCCCTCCCCACACTCAAATTGTTCCCATGTTAACCTGATGAAGGGCTCTGGCCCGAAACGTCGAATTTCCTGTTCCTTGGATACTGCCTAACCTGCTGTGCTTTAACCAGCAACACGTTTTCAGCCCATGTTAACCCCTTGTTGTTTGCTCTGTTGACTGTGTCAAGATGTAGCAGCCTGGCCCTGCTGCCTCTCAATTGAATGGGAAAATAAACACAGGAAGCAATTTGTATTTCAAAAGCAGGAATTATTAGCTTTTTGAATACAGCTTTTTTTTGAGAATTCCATTAAACTTTCCTACTTTTTTCAATGCAACCTGTCTTTGAACAAATGTAGTATCCGAGGAAAGGTCATAAGAGTCTTGAAACGTTAGCTGTGTTACTCCGTCCACAGGTGCTGCCAGACCTAATGAGTTTTATTTGTTCACAGGATGTGGGCGTCACGAGCTAATTCAGCATTTATTAGGCGAAAGTGAGGACTGCAGATGCTGGAGATCAGAGTCAAGATTAGAGTGGTGCTGGAAAAGCACAGCAGGTCAAAGTTGATGAAGGGCTGCTGCCCGAAATATCAATTTTCCTGCTCCTCAGATGCTGCCTGGCCTGCTGTGCTTTTCCAGCACCACTCTAATCTTAATTCAGCATTTATTGTCCATCCCCGATTGCCCTTGAGAAAGTGTTGGTGAGTCATGTAGCGCTGCAGGCCATGGGTGGGGGTACAGGGATGGTGCTATTAAATAGGGAGATCCAGGATTTTTTCCAAATCTTTACAGCACTTTCTGTTATTATATGAAGATTTGTGGCATTGTGTTGTCTCTATTGCTGAATTAACAGTGACTGTAGTCTAGCTAACATAGCTGGTGCTACAGGCCTTCAGGCCTCTAATTAAAAAAACAAAACAGCCAGAGCTCTCCCCAGTGATTGTTATTCATTGATTTCAGTTGAAAAGTATGTTCATTGTTAACAATGGCCCGGGACAAAGAACAAAGGACTTTGGAGCAGGAATCAGCAATTTGTCCCTTTGAGCTTATTCTATCATTTGATTGGGTGACTTAATCGTGGGTTGAATCACCATCACCCCCACCTGCATTTACCTATCACCTTTCCAGCTACCTTCCCCCCACCCCCACCACCATCCTCCTATTTATCTCTCACTCCTCCCACCCCACATGCGTGATGAAGGGCTTTTTTGCCTGAAACATCGACTCTCCTGCTCTTTGGATGATGCCTGACCTGCTGTGCTCGTCAGGTCCACACCCCCCACCAACCCAACCTCCACTCCCGGCACCTTCCCCTGCAACCGTAAGAAATGCAAAACTTGCGCCCACACCTCCTCCCTTACTTCTCTCCAAGGCCCCAAGGGACCCTTCCATATCCGCCACAAATTCACCTGCACCTCCACACACATCATCTATTGCATCCGCTGCACCCGATGTGGCCTCCTCTATATTGGGGAGACAGGCCGCCTACTTGCGGAACGTTTCAGAGAACACCTCTGGGACACCCGGACTAACCAACCCAACCACCCCATGGCTCAACACTTTAACTCCCCCTCCCACTCCACCAAGGACATGCAGGTCCTTGGACTCCTCCATCGCCAGACCATAACAACACGACGGTTGGAGGAAGAGCGCCTCATCTTCCGCCTGGG
This sequence comes from Hemiscyllium ocellatum, assembly GCF_020745735.1. Classification (NCBI taxonomy): domain Eukaryota; kingdom Metazoa; phylum Chordata; class Chondrichthyes; order Orectolobiformes; family Hemiscylliidae; genus Hemiscyllium; species Hemiscyllium ocellatum. Next base: position 58,375,547 of record NC_083415.1, read on the forward strand.
AACCCTCCAACCACAAGGGATGAACTCAGATTTCTCCAGTTTCCTCATTTCGCCTCCCCCCACCTTGTCTCAGTCGAATCCCTCGAACTCAGCACTGCCATCCTAACCTGCAATCTTCTTCCTGACCTCTCCCCCCCACCTCCACTCCTGGCCTATCACCCTCACCTTGACCTCCTTCCACCTATCACATCTCCATCGCCCCTCCCCCAAGTCCCTCCTCCCTACCTTTTATCTTAACCTGCTGGACACACTTTCCTCATTCCTAATGAAGGGCTTATGCCCAAAACGTCGAATTTCCTGTTCCTTGGATGCTGCCTGACCTGCTGCACTTTTCCAGCAACACATTTTCAGCTCTGATCTCCAGCATCTGCAGACCTCATTTTCCCCTAACTTAGTCGTGGTGTCAGCTCCACTTCCATGTCTGGATTCCATAACTCTCAACTCTCTTGTCCATCAAAGATTCATCCAACTCAGCCTTGATCCAGCCTCCATTACGTTCAGAGGTTGAGAAGTCCGTCCTCTTGACACTGTTTGACAGAAAAGAATTCTCCTCCCCTCTGTCTTAAAAGATTAGATTACCTACTGTGTGGAAACAGGCCCTTCGGCCCAACAAGTCCATACCGACCCTCCAAAAAGCAATCCGCCCCCCTCCATTCACCCCTGACTAAACCTAACACTACGGGCAATTTAGCATGGCCTATTCACCTGGTTTGCACATCTTTGGACTGTGGGAGGAAACCGGAGCAAACCCACGCAGATTCGGGGAGCACATGCAAACTCCACACAGACAGTTTTCTTTAATATCAAAAATATACTTTATTCGTAAAATATTCATAAAATTATTTGATGGACTGTACATTAGGTAATGCCATGCATATTTCCACATTTACATACACAGCTCAGAATTATCATTATTACATACAGGTCTGTGCATTTCTCGCTCATACGCCCATATATTTAGCTGAGGCGTCAGCAGAGCCCAAATGACTGCATGGGCCCCCTGTTCTTCTTTAGACAGGCAGATATTAAACGGTGGTCTTTCCCCACCGCGCCTTGGCGGCAGCTGCCCCAAGCTTCAGCGCGTCCCTCAACACGTAGTCCTGGACCTTGGAATGTGCCAGTCTGCAACACTCAGTCGGGGTCAACTCCTTCAGCTGGAAGGTCAACAGGTTTTGGACCACCCAGAGAGCGTCCTTCACCGAGTTGATGATCCTCCAGGCGCAGTTGATGTTCGTCTCGGTGTGCGTCCCGGGGAACAGGCCGTAGAGCACGGAGTCCCGCGTCACAGCGCTGCTCGGGACGAACCTCGACAAATACCACTGCATTCCTCTCCAGACTTCCTCTGCATAGGCACATTCCAGAAGGATGTGTGTGACAGTCTTGTCCCCCCCCGCAGCCGCTTCGAGGGCAGCGTGCAGTGCGGCTGAGAGTCCGGGCGTGCATAAACGATCTCACTGGTAGAGCTCTTCTCACCACCAGCCAAGCCATGTCTTGGTGCTTGTTGGAAAGTTCTGGCGATGAGGCATTCTGCCAAATTGCTTTGACAGTCTGCTCAGGGAGCCACTCAACAGGATCCGCCCTCTCCTTTTCCCGAAGGGTCTCAAGGACGCTACGTGCTGACCACTTCCTGATGGACTTGTGGTCAAAGGTGTTTTTCTTCAGAAATTTCTCCACGAAGGACAGGTGGTACAGAACGGTCCAACTACTCGGAGCGTTCCGCGGCAGCGAGGCCAGGCCCATCCTTCGCAACACCGGGGACAGGTAGAACCTCAGTACGTAGTGACACTTGGTGCTTGCGTACCGGGGATCCACGCACAGCTTGATGCAGCCACACACAAAGGTGGCCATCAGGGTGAGGGTGGCATTGGGTGTATTTTTTCCCCCGTTGCCCAGATCTTTGTATAGCGAGTCCCTTCGGACCTGGTCCATCTTTGAACTCCATATACACTGGAAGATGGCCCGGGCGACTGCAGCGGCGCAGGTTCTGGGAATAGGCCAGACCTGTACCACGTACAACAGCAATGACAGTGCCTCACACCTGATGACCAGGTTTTTTCCCGTGATGGAGAGCGACCGTAGCCTCCATCTGCCCAGTTTCTGCCTCACTTTACTGATACGCTCCTCCCATGACTTGGTGCATGCCCCCCGAACCAAATACCCAGCACCTTCAGGTGGTCGGTCCTGACGGTGAAGGGGATCGAGGATTGCAGACAGTTGCCCGAGGCAAGAATTGAACCCGGATCACTGGCACTATGAGGCAGTAGTGCTAACCACTGAGCCACCATGCCTGAACTATATCCCCTTGTTGTAGTCACTCTGACAAAAGCTGAATTTAGAGTCCTGCCTATTGCTGCCTGTACAGTCCCCATACACCAATCTGTTTGGATGTGTGATTTGACAACACACTGCTGCTGGAGATGGAGGTGAGGGGGTTATAGATTTTCACCCCTAAAATCGCATGGTTTGAGACAGATGGATATAATAAAATTACATCGATAATCCAGATCAATGGCAGGCAGGATGAATGAATATATCCACCCTAGCAGAAGGATTAGTCACTTAGATATTATAGAGAGGTTATGAAACTAAAACGTAACCTCCATTTTCATCTACTGAAAATGTGTTGCTGGAAAAGCGCAGCAGGTCAGGCAGCATCCAAAGAGCAGGAGAATCGACGTTTCGGCATGAGCCCTTCTTCAGGAATGAGGAAAGTGTGTCCAGCAGGCTAAGATAAAAGGTAGGGAGGAGGGACTTGGGGGAGGGGCATTGGAAATGCGATAGGTGGAAGGAGGTCAAGGTGAGGGTGATAGGCCGGAGTGGAGGTGGGGGCGGAGAGGTCAGGAAGAAGATTGCAGGTTAGGAAGGCGGTGCTGAGTTCAAGGGATTTGACTGAGACAAGGTGGGGGGAGGGGAAATGAGGAAACTGGAGAAATCTAGGTTTATCCCTTGTGGTTAGAGGGTTCCTAGGCGGAAGATGAGGCGCTCTTCCTCCAACCGTCGTGTTGCTATGGTCTGGTGATGGAGGAGTCCAAGGACCTGCATGTCCTTGGCGGAGTGGGAGGGGGAGTTGAAGTGTTGAGCCACGGGGTGGTTGGGTTGGTTGGTCTGGGCGCCCAAAGGTGTTCCCTGAAACGTTCGGCAAGTAAGCGGCCTGTCTCCCCAATATAGAGCAGGCCACATTGGGTGCAGCGAATGCAGTAAATGATGTGTGTGGAGGTGCAGGTGAATTTGTGGCGGATATGGAAGGATCCCTTGGGGCCTTGGAGGGAAGTGAGGGAGGAGGTGTGGGCACAAGTTTTGCATTTCATGCGGTTGCAGGGGAAGGTGCCAGGAGTGGATGTTGGGTTGGTGGGGGGTGTGGACCTGACGAGGGAGTCATGGAGGGAGTGGTCTTTTCAGAACCCTGATAGGGGAGGGGAGGGAAATATATCTTTGGTGGTGGGGTCCGTTTGGAGGTGGCGGAAATGACAACGGATGATACGATGTATGTGGAGGTTGATGGGGTGGTAGATGAGGACCAGTGATGTTCTGTCCTGGTGGCGATTGGAGGGGCGGGGCTTAAGGGCGGAGGAGCAGGAAGTGGAGGAGATGCGGTGGAGGGCATCGTCGATCATGTCTGGGGGAAATTGCGGTCTTTGAAGAAGGAGGCCATTTGGATTGTATGGTATTGGAACTGGTCCTCCTGGGAGCAGATGCGGCGGAGACGAAGGAATTGGGAGTATGGGATAGTGTTTTTACAGGGGGCAGGGTGGGAGGAGATGTAGTCTAGGTAGCTGTGGGAGTCGGTCGGTTTGTAGTAAATGTCCGTATTGATTCGGTCGCCCGAGATAGAAATGGAAAGGTCTAGGAAGGGGTGGGAGGAGTCTGAGACGGTCCAGGTAAATTTGAGGTCGGGGTGGAAGGTGTTGGTAAAGTGGATGAACTGTTCAACCTCCTTGTGGGAGCACGAGGCAGCGCCGATACAGTCATCGATGTAGCGGAGGAAAAGATGGAGGGTGGTGCCAGTGTAGCTGCGGAAGATGGACTGTTCCACATATCCTACGAAGAGGCAGGCATAGCTGGGGCCCATGCGGGTGCCCATGGCTACTCCTTTGGTTTGGAGGAAGTGGGAGAATTGGAAAGAGAAGTTTCCCTGTATACCTCCATCCCCCATCACGAAGGACTCAAAGCCCTCCGTTTCTTCCTTTTCCGCCGTACCAACCAGTACCCTTCCACTGACACCCTCCTTCGACTGACTGAACTGGTCCTCACTCTAAACGCCCTCTACCTCCTCCATGATTTTCGCTTCCCCGGTCCCCAACGCCATACCTTCACCATGGACATCCAGTCCCTGTACACCTCCATCCCCCATCACGAAGGACTCAAAGCCCTCCGCTTTCTCTTTTCCCGCCGTACCAATCAGTATCCTTCCACTGACACCCTCCTTCGACTGACTGAACTGGTCCTCACCCTGAATATCGGCGCTGCCTCGTGCTCCCACAAGGAGGTTGAACAGTTCATCCACTTTACCAACACCTTCCACCCCGACCTCAAATTTACCTGGACCGTCTCAGACTCCTCCCTCCCCTTCCTAGACCTTTCCATTTCTATCTCAGGCGACCAAATCAACACGAACATTTACTACAAACCGACCGACTCCCACAGCTACCTAGACTACACCTCCTCCCACCCTGCCCCCTGTAATAAACGCCATCCCATACTCTCAATTCCTTCATCTCCACCACATCTGCTCCCAGGAGGACCAGTTCCAATACCGTACAACCCAAATGGCCTCCTTCTTCAAAGACCGCAATTTTCCCCACAGACATGATCGACGATGCCCTCCACCGCATCTCCTCCACTTCCCACTCCTCCGCCCTTGGGCCCCGCCCCTCCAATTGCCACCAAGACACAACCCCACTGGCCCTCACTTACCACCCCACCAACCTCCACATACATCGTATCATCCGCCGTCATTTCCGCTATCTCCAAATGGACCCCATCACCAGGGATATATTTCCCACCCCTCTCCTATCAGAGTTCCGAAAAGACCACTCCCTCCATGACTCCCTTGTCAAGTTCACACCCACTACCAACCCAACCTCCACTCCTGGCACCTTCCCCTGCAACCGCAAGAAATGCAAAACTTGTGCCCACACCTCCCCCCTTACTTCCCTCCAAGGCCCCAAGGGATCCTTCCATATCCGCCACAAATTCACCTGCACCTCTACACACATCATTTACTGCATCCGCTGCACCCGATGTGGCCTCCTCTGTATTGGGGAGACAGGCCGCCTACTTGAGGAACGTTTCAGGGAACACCTCTGGGACACCCAGACCAACCAACCCAACCACCCCATGGCTCAACACTTCAAGTCCCCCTCCCACTCCGCCAAGGACATGCAGGTCCTTGGACTCCTCCATCGCCAGACCATAGCAACATGACGGCTGGAGGAAGAGCGCCTCATCTTCCGCCTAGGAACCCTCCAACCACAAGGGATGAACCTAGAATTCTCCAGTTTCCTCATTTCCCCTCCCCCCTCCTTGTCTCAGTCAAATCCCTCGAACTCAGCACCGCCCTCCTAACCTGCAATCTTCTTTCTGACCTCTCTGCCCCCACCCTCACTCCTACTCCGGCCTATCACCCTCACCTTGACCTCCTTCCATCTTTCGCATTTCCAACGCCCTCCCCCAAGTCCCTCCTCCCTACCTTTTATCTTAGTCTGCTGGACACGCTTTCCTCATTCCTGAAGAAGGGCTCATGCCCGAAACTTCGATTCTCCTGCTCTTTGGATGCTGCCTGACCTGCTGCGCTTTTCCAGCAACACATTTTCAGCTCTGATCTCCAGCATCTGCAGTCCTCACTTTCTTCTCCATTTTCATCTAGCCAATCAGATCAGCCAAACTCTGGGAAACCCAAATTCTAAAGAAATGTTACTGGATCCAATGGGTAAATATTTTCCAAGCATCTTTCTACGAAAGTGTATCAAATCTATCTTTTCCTCTTCCTTCTCTGTCTATGGTCAACCAACCACATGGGTCACAATCTCCCACTAACATAACCCTTTTGATTTTCCTCCCAATCTTTCAACTTCCCTTGTAATGTTTCAAATCTTCCCTCACACTGGCAATTCTTGCTGGCCTTTCCAATCCCTCCATCTTTATCTCTGCTCTGATGTTGCTTTAACTCCCCCCTCACCACCATTCTTTCCAACTACCCCTTTTTCGATCCACTTCCTTGGTGTATCCTCACTGCCCAAACTGTCCTGATACCGCCTCTTGTGGTCCAATGTCAACACTGTCGTCTGTTGATGATGTTCTTGCTTAGCCCCTGGTTTGGTACATGATCGTTGCTGTACAAATACAGCTTGTTTCCTCTGACCCCTACCCCACCATCATGTGTCCACCTTTCGGGTGACACCATGGCACCTGATCCACTAAAACAATACAAAGAACTGCAGAAGCTGAAGATCTGGAACATAGATCAAAATGGCTGGAGGAACTCAGTAGGTTTGGCAGATCAGTGGAGACAAAGCAAAGTTAACATTTTGAGTCCAGTGACCCTTCAAATTAACTCCAAGTTCTCTCCACAGATGGAGACCCGACCCACAATCTCTGCTTCTCTTTTCCTCATTACCAGACAGAAACCCCACACTGCAGACCCTCCCACCCAATATTCAACCTGTTAATCAGCTTGGAAACATTTATGTTATTCAGGTCCTGCTGGTAAATTAAACAAGGACTGAGGGAGATCTAAAATATAAATCTTCACTTCCAACCCTTACATACTCCCAAGTAGAATTCTGCATTTAATTCTGGGCTCTCTGCTTTAGGAAGGATGTTGTTAAGATGTTGGAAAAGATTTGTAAGGGTGTTGCCAGGGTTGGAGGCTTTGAGCTACAGGAATAGGCTGATTAGGCTGGGGCTATTTTCCCCTGGGGTATCAGAGACTGAGGGGTGATGTTATAAAGGTACAGAGAGGGTGAATAGCCAAGGTCTTTTTCCCAGGGTAGGGGAGTGCAACATTAGAGGGCATAGGTTTAAGGAGAGAGGGGAAAAATTTAAAAGGTACTTTAGGGGCAACATTTTCACTCAGAGGATAGTGTTTGTATGGAATGAGCTGCCAGAGGCTGGTACAATGACAACATTTAATAGGCATCTGGATGGTTACATGAATAGAAAGGGTTTAGAGGGATAGGGGCCAAATGCTGGCAAATGGGACTTGATTAAATTAGAATTTCTGGTTGGCATGAATGAGTTGGATTGGAGGGTCTGTTTCCATCCTGTACACCTCTATGACCACCTCCCTGTTCAAGGTTTGTGCGAAGATTTGTAGCTCGGGTGCTCGTTGTTGTGGTTCTGTTTGCCGAGCTGGAAGGTTTTGTTGCAAACGTTTCGTCCCCTGGCTAGGCGACATCATCAGTGCTTTGGAGCCTCCTGCGAAGCACTTTTTTGATGTTTCTTCTGGTATTTATAGTGGTCTGTCCTTGCCGCTTCCGGGTGTCAGTTTCAGCTGTCCGCTGTAGTGGTTGGTATATTGGGTCCAGGTCGATGTGTTTGTTGATGGAGTTTGTGGATGAATGCCATGCCTCTAGGAATTCCCTGGCTGTTCTCTGTCTGGCTTGCCCTATGATAGTAGTGTTTTCCCAGTCGAATTCATGTTGCTTATTGTCTGCGTGTGTGGCTACTAGGGATAGCTGGTCGTGTCGTTTCGTGGCTAGTTGATGTTCATGTATGCGGATTGTTAGCTGTCTTCCTGTTTGTCCTATATAGTGTATAGTCGTTCACTTTGGTAGGAATAACAAGATGATGGATTACTGGGCTAATGGTAGGCTACTTGGTAGTGTGGATGAGCAGAGGGATCTTGGTGTCCATGTACACAGATCTCTGAAAGTTGCCACCCAGGTAAATAGTGCTGTGAGGAAGGCATATGGTGTACTGGGCTTTATTGGCAGAGGAATTGAGTTCCGGAGTCCTGAGGTCATGTTGCAGTTGTATAAGACTCTGGTGAGGCCTCATCTGGAGTATTGTGTGCAGTTTTGGTCGCCATACTATAGGAAGGATGTGGAAGCTTTAGAACGAGTGCAGAGGAGGTTTACCAGGATGTTGCCTGGAATGGTAGGAAAATCTTATGAGGAAAGGCTGAGGCACTTGGGGCTGTTCTCATTGGAGAAGAGAAGGTTTAGGGGAGATCTGATAGAAGTGTATAAGATGATTAGGGGTTTAGATAGGGTAGATACTAAGAACCTTTTACCGCTAATGGAGTCAGGTGTTACTAGGGGACATAGCTTTAAATTAAGGGGTGGTAGGTATAGGACAGATGTTAGGAGTAGATTCTTCACACAGCGGGTTGTGAGTTCATGGAATGCCTGCCCGTATCAGTGGTGAACTCTTCTTCTTTATGGTCATTTAAGCGGGCACTGGATAGGCATTTGGAAGTTATTGGGCTAGTATAGGTTAGGTAGGATTCGGTCGGCGCAACATCGAGGGCCGAAGGGCCTGTACTGCGCTGTATCCTTCTATGTTCTATGTTCTATTTGCAACAAAAACTTCCAGCTCGGCAAACAGAACCACAACACTTCCCTGTCACTGTTAAAGCCATAAAACCTCGCAACACCAAGGAAGGCCATGTGGTCCATCATGCCCATACTGGCTCTTCTAAAGAGTTTTCTCATTCTTCTTCTTGCCTGCTCCTTTTCATGCATTTTCTTCCCTTTAGTAAACAACATGAAGGATGTTTTGATGTAGCTAGCTCTGTGTGACTCTAGTCCTGCGGTGAATTGCAAGACAACCCAAGATTAAACAGCTTGAGCAAAAATCTTTTTAAAAATTAGATGTAGAATCCCTACAGTTTGGAAACAGGGTCTTCAGCCCAACAAGTCAACACTGAATCTCTGAAAAGTATCCCACCCAAACCCATACCCTATATTTACCCCTATCTAACACATCCCTGAACACTTTAGGCAATTTAGCATAGCCAATTCACCTAACCTGCACATCTTTGGATTATGGGAGGAAACCAGAACAGCCAAGGAAACCCACACAGACACCGGGAGAGTGTACAAACTCCAAACAGACAGTCGCCAAAGGCTAGAATCAAACCCGGGTCCCTGGCACTGTGAGGCAGTAGTTCTAACCACTAAGCCACCATGCCACCCATGTGTCAGGTAGAGAGGATTTTTCAGTGTCCAAATGTTTGGATACTAAGTATCTAACCAAAGATGCTTGCCAGGACTCCACAGAAGTTCCAACACTGACTCTGTGTCAGAATTGTACAGGCAAATTATAGGAAATTTCCTCGCTCCCCAGGGTCCTTTGACTATGAATCCTTATCTAACTCATGGGTAATTATACAACTGACACCCTGACTCTTCCATCGACAGCCACTGACCAACACTGTCAAAGGGAATGGAGAAACACACAGGCGGGGGCAGAGAACAGGCAGATGGAGCACCTGCAGAGTGTGAGACAAACATGAGAACATGGAAGTACAGATAAAGATAAAGGTGGATGGAGATTACAGGCAGGGACAGAGATATGGTGAGGGAGGAATGCAGACAGATGGACGGGCTCAGACGGAGACTGGTACACTGGGGTTGGGGAGGGTGCATGTACACATGCAGAGGTATAGACACAGGCAGGGTGTGAAGAGGCTCAGACACAGACTGTTGTACAGAGAGGAAGATAAGACAGGGATACATCGAGGAAAGGACAAAGGCACAAAGAAAGATGGTTATTGTTGTTGGAGGTCAGTCATCTCAGCTCCAGGACATCTCTGCAGGAGTTCACCATAGAGTCCTAGGATCTTTAGCTGCTTCATTAATGACCCTTCCCCTCATCATAAGGGCCAGATGTGGGTATATTTGCTGATAACGTTCAGCACCATATGTAACTCCTCAGATACTAACACAGTCCATGCTTAAATGCAAGAATATCTGGACAGCATTCAGACTTGAGCTGTCAAGTGGAAAGTAGCATTTGCATCCACAAATCCAGGCTATGAATATCTCTGACAAGATAGAATCTAACCAATGCCAATGACTGTAAGGACAAGTCAGAAGCTAGGAATATTTCAGCAAGTAAATCATCTCCTGCAGGATGCACAAAGCCTCTCCATCACCTAGAAGGCACAAGTCAGGAATGGAATATTCTCCACTTGCCTGGATGGGTGCAGCTCCAACAACACTCAAGAAGCTTGACACCATCCAGGACAAAGCAGCTCACTTGATTGGCACCGAATCCACAATCATCCACTCCCTCCACCACCGATACTCAGTAGCAGCAGTATGCACTGTCTACATGATGCACTGCAGAAATTCGCCAAAGTTGTTAACCAAATTTTCCAATCTGGAACCATTGCCACATCGAAGGACAAGGGCAACAGATATCTGGCAACACCACCACCTGCAAGTCCTCTCGGGGTCACTAACCATTCCGACTGGCAAACATATCGCCATTCCTGCACTGTTGCTAGGTTAAAACCATGGAACTCCTTCTCATTAGAATTGTGGTCCACCTATATTAAATGGACTGCAGCAGTTCAAAAAGGCAGCTCACCACCCCTTACTGAAGGCCAGCTAGAAATGGACAATAAATGCTGGCCCAGCCAGCAACACTGCCATCCCATGAATGAATAACAGAAAGATTAGGGACAGAAATACAGTCAGGATAATGAAGCAAGAGGACAGGTGTACAGGGGTGGTTATGGGGGGCATCAGAGATATAGACAGGGATACAGGAGATAGGGACAGAGATGGAGACAGGGATATGGGACAGGAACACAGGGACAGAGGGGCATGATGGGATACAGAAGCGGTTACGGCTACATTAGGACAATGTCATGGTTGCAGACAGGAACAGGGACACAGGTGGACACAGGAACACAGGGTAGAAAAGATATATCTGGGATCAAGGCTCTGGGGAAAAATGATTAAGGTTATAGGATCTGTGAGGGCTGCATGGATCGAGACAAAGACAGAGAGACAAATTGGGCAGAGAAACGTGTGAGGAGATGGGTACAGGGTGAAAGACATGATAGACGTATGGTAAGCTTGTTCAAGTTGCAGGTAGGTGCTCAGAATATATCCTGTCTCCTAATACTTTGCCAAGTGAGATGAGCTTTGATTTATGACAGCTGAATAATGCATGGGTACATGAATATAAGAGAATTTCTGATGACAGCGGCTTTGTCTGATCAAGGACTCTACTCAGACCCACTGATGTGACCACCCCCTTTCCTCTTCCCACATTCCTCACTACCCTCTCAGGTACCTGTAGTGCCTCAGAAAGCACACAGCAGTAGAACAGTACATCATTCAAAGCTTATTTGAAATGGTGTTGACACAGTTTTTGCTCCCTGACCCATACTAACATTTAGTAGTGTAACAATGGCATCTCTAACAGCTGAAGGGAATGTGGTGACTCTCTCATTGCAATGCATAAAGGAGCTGATTATGTTGAACGTGACACCTTTTGTCTTTGAGAAGCAGTAATACAGTGTCATACATACATACACACACTAGCGAAAAGGAATTCTTACATACTATAATGGAATGCCATTTACTCTTGTGTTAATATGTTGACACGGTAAATAATCCAGAGGAACTGAAAAAGTATTTTGTCAGCCTACTATTCAGAGATACAATAAATGCAGTCACTGTGGAATTTTTCACTAGGTAGTTGGGAACAAAATAATCAAAATGTTTTTGTAATTGGAACACCATAAATCCATCAGCAAGTCAATTGAGTCCTTTCATAAGTTCAGCTAAAAACTAGACCCTTCTTACCACCTTGTCATATCCTACTCATTATCTGTGCAGTTGGTTTTATTAATTATTAGCCTGCAGCAATTTAGTATGTTATTGCTTCACTTTAATGTCTCAAACTATAGAAAAGAAATACTTCATTATGATATTTTTGGTCAGATATCTAGTGAGCCGTAATTTTTTTTCCAGACCATTTCTTTCATTCTTTCCACTGCTTTACTCAAACATGCATCTCTCATTTTTATGGAAAATTATTGTTCATTCTCAGGACAAGACAGTTGCTGTCAAGGCCATCATTTACTCCCCCATTCTCAGCTGTCATTGCAGAAATGGTGATGGACCTTCTATTTGAACCATTGGAGCCCATGTGACCAGGGTATGATTTCATAGTCAGCAACCATCCGCTCAACCACACCTCCAGCAGTCCCCTCACAACTCAGTCAAATGGTAGTTCTTCATGTGTGAGCATCATTGTGTTCCAGGAGCATATATGAGGAATGCTACAGATAGCCTGATCCTGTCCTCAATGTATTACTCACTCAGTCCAAGAGGCTAAAGAAACAGGCTACGGGCCTACTGCAGACAAGTGGGGCGGGTGTAACTATGCAGTTCAGACTCAATGGGCCAAAGACCCTCTTCTTTACTCTATGAGTTGACTAACTCAATATATCTTCCATGTTCTAAATTCCATTCCATGGATAGTGGATCTCACTATCTCCCTGGCAACTGACTGATGCTGAACCAATCTACTCACAATGTTGGTATCGCATTTAACCCTGAGATTGGCACCTGACCACAGAGTCATTACTAAGACTGCATTTTTCCATCTCAAAACATTGCCCAGAAGGGAGAGAGAGACACAATGCTTGTCAGGATTGCTACATCCTATAAAAAACTTAACCTTGCTTAAAAACCTGCCACTGTCAAATGATATTCTATCATTGGAAAGCAAAAAAAGTAATAACAGTGAGCTACATGCTGGCAAATCGAGGATAAACTTTGGACATACTTTTTGAATCACTGAATCAATGAAGCATGTCCATGATACATCTTAATCTAAATTACCTCATCACCTACTGTCTACCTTGTCTTTGGAACTTATCAATTTCCCACTTAAAGGCACTTAACATCCCACACTCACATCATGGTCTTCACAGATTGGTTCAGACAGTGATGTCACTGTGAGAGAACAATCTGCTCGTGCAGATTTGGGGCGGCACGGTGGCTCAGTGGTTAGCACTGCTGCCTCACAGTGCCAGGGACCCAGGTTTGATTCCAGCCTCGGGTGACTGTCTGTGTGGAGTCTGCACATTCTCCCTGTGTGTGTATGGGTTTACTCTGGGCACTCCAGTTTCCTCCCACAGTCCAAAGATGTGCGGGTCAGGTGAATTGGCCATGCTAAATTGCCCATAGTGTTAGGTGCATTACTCAGAGGGAAATGGGTCTGGGTGGGTTACTCTTTGGAGGATCGATGTGGACTTTTTGGCCGAAGGGCCTGTTTTCACACTGTAGGTAATCTAGTGTTATGCTTTTTGGCTCAACTGATTGTGTTCGTGGAGAAAGTGAGGACTGCAGATGCTGGCGATCAGAGTTGAGATTGTGTTGCTGGAAAAGCACAACCGGTCAGGCAAAATCCGAAGAACTGGAGAATTGCGTTTCGGGCAAGAGCCCTTCATCAGGAATCATGTGCCTACAAAGAATGGTTGTGTGTTCAAATTCCATTTTTAAGCTAAAGCAAAACTGACACTAAGGAACTGAATGAGTGCTGAACTGTTGGACGGGCTGTCCCTTGTATGAGATGTTGAACTCAAATTTCAAATGCTTTCTTGGGTAAACAATTCCATTGCACTATTCTAATGAAATTCTGGATTAGTGGTGCTGGAAGAGCACAGCAGTTCAGGCAGCATCCAAGGATTGACGTTTCGGGCAAAAGCCCTTCATCCGGAATAAATGAAAGTCAGGCATTATCTCTGATGTCCTGGCATCACTTATCCTTCAAATGTAACAGAAACTGATTACCTGCTCATATTGCAGTTTGTGAAGGTTTGCTGTATGTAAATTGGCTGCTGAGTCACCTGCATTCCAACAGTGACAACATTTGAGAAACACTTGATTTTTGGCTGTAAGATGCTTTGGGATATCTTGTGATCATTAAAGGCGTTATGTGAATGTAAGACTGTCCTCTGTCTTTTTCTTAGGGCCTCACTGATGAATTGTATATTCATGACTTTGAATGTCCACTATCTTTACTTATTTCAAATAATCTGACAAAACACACTGTGTCCAATCCCTTCATCATTTTCAAATTGTCAATCATATCACTTCTAAGCCAATGTTTTCTGGAAGTAAATAACCTCCACTTTCGGAGACTATTACCTCAACTCAGACTCATGATTATCTTGGTTGTATTCTCTTCTAAGCCTTATCACTATTTACACTCTGTGCGAATCAGGGTGAACATTATCTTCTAAGTGCTAATGAACCAAAGCCTTACACATATTATTCTTCTATCCACACTCAATTACGTACCAACATTTGAATTAGGAGCAGGCCACTCTGCCCCTTCAGCCTGTACCAGTATTCAATAAGATCAGTGCTGATTGAATTGCTCCACATTTCCACTAACTCTCAATAATCTTTCTACCCCTTGCTTATCAAGAATCTATCTGCCTCTGCCTTAAAAATATTCCAAAGCTCTGCTCCCATTTTGAGAGACCCACAATCCAGGATAAAGATTCGCCTTATCTCCATTTTGAATGGGTGACTGTGTATTTTTAAAGTGAGCCCTAGTTCTAGACACCCCAAAAAGAGAAAACATCCTTTCCCTGTCAAGATTCCCAATGATCTTATATATTTCAATAAAGTCACCTATTACTCTCATAAACTCCACCACATATAAGCCTAGCCTGCATAACCTTCCCTCACAAGATATCCCACCCATTCCAGGTATTAGTCTAGGAAATATTTTCTAAACAGTTTGCACCACATTTACATCATTCCTTAAATAGGAAACCAATACTATAGGAACACCAGAATTTCCTAGTTCTCTTTGTCCAAGTCACAGATTATAGCTACTTGGCCATAATCAATCACATGCTGAATCAAGTTCCCTCCACCTCGCTTGAACTTGAGGTTCAGCTATCAAAAACAAACCCCATCATAAACATGTGGAAGTTTGCATTTCTTACACCAGCAATCATTTGGAGATTATCCTTTTCTTACCAAATACATGATCATCTTTAAAATACAGTACATATTAATTCAATGTGTTGCAATGGGGCATGATTCAGTTAGTTCAGATAGTGAGTAGCAGGGACATATAAAAACTTAATTGTTTGAGGTACTGTTCCTGAATTATACGTAAGAACAAAAGAACTAGGAGCAACTTCGAGCCTGCTTTGCCATTGAATATAATCATGGCTGTTTTCACCTCAGCCTCTACTCCATTTTCCTGCCCTCTCTCCATAACCGTTCCTAAACATCAAACTATCTCCTTCTTAAATGTACCCAGTGTCTTGGCCTCCACCACATCCTAGGACAGTAAGTTTCACAGATTTATGACCTTTTGAGACAAGTAATTCCTCCTCATCTGTATTTTGAACATACCACCCCTTCGCCTAAAATTGTGATCTCTCATTCTAGATTGCCATACATGAGGAAACTCATATATGACTACTTAATAGAAACTCTATGACTACTTAATTAATTACCTTTAGATCTTATATACCTCAATTAGATCTCCACTCATTCTTCTAAATTCTAGTTGGCATGGGCTTAAGATGCTCAATCTCTCCTCATAACACAAACCAATCATGGTGAATAAGCAAACCTCAGTGAAAGATTCCATTAATTGGCTTCTCGAAAAGAGAAGGAAATGAGCTAGTATTCCCAATCTTGGGTATAACAATGGAAAATACTTGAAATTCTCAGCATTTTGAATGAAGGGTCAGTGACTTCAAAGGAAGGGAAGAGATGAATAGAGGGGAAGGTTGGTCAGAGAGATATAATGAGGCAACAAGAGTGGATGGAAAGGGAAAGAAGAGGATGGGAGATGGAAAATGGGGAGGTGAGGTGAAGAGGCAGTGTTGAGGAATGGATTGCTTTGGAGAGATGGGGAGTGAATGGGAGAGGAGAAGATTGTCAGGAAGAAAAGGAATTATGTTATTGTGGGAATAATATTGCGCATGTACTGTGCTGTTTATTCATCCAGTGAGTTCTGAAGATTGAGAGTTGTGTTCTTTGAAGAGGTCTGTGCACTGATGGTTTTCATATTAATGATTTTCAACATGGAATTGATTACCTTTGCCAGTCACACAATAGAAATCATCATTAGATAATGAGTAGAGTGTTATTTAAAAGTAATATTTAAATAAAACACAACTTGTTTTTTCATTCACAACATGTGGACATCACTGGCTAGGCCAGCATTTATTGCCCATTCCTAATTGCCTAGAGGGCAGCCAAGAATCAACCACATTGCTGTGGGTGAGGAGTCACATGTAGTCCAGACCAGGATAGGATGGTAGGTTTCCTTCCTAATGAACATTGATGGGTTTTTACAACAATGCATGGTGCTTGCAAGGTGGTTGTTAGGCTAACTTTCTTTCTTTAATTCCAGAATTATATTTTAAATTGAATTCAGATTTCACTACCTGCTATGTTGGGATTTGAATACATGCCCCCAGATCATTGGTCCAGAGTTCTGGATGACAAGTCCAAGATCTTAAGAACTTAACTTTGGGAACGTCTGAAAAGACTTGAGTCACTCACAGGCCAATCATTTCTCAACAGGATCCCTTAAAGATGTTAGGTCCTTAATTTACATCTGTCAAGGTCCTTAACTTCTGGTCCATACATCCCCCAGACTGGATTCCAAAAGGTGGATCCTGTGGCTATGTGGGTGGGCCCATTACCCCCGTACACCATTCCACTGGGATTGGCGAGCTGCTTTGTAATATAGAGTGATACCAACAACATGGGTTCAATTGCTGCACCAGCTGAGTTATCATGAAGGACTCTTCTTCTCAACCTCTGCCTTACCTGAGAGGTGGTGAGGCAGTTTATCTTTGTTGTTGTCTGATGAGAGTGCAGCCCTATCATCTGGTAAGACCATGGTGACTTTACATTTACTCTTTACACTATTCCACTGCTAAATTGGTGACCTTGGCTCAAGATTCATAGAATTGCAGAATGGTAATGGCACAGAGGAAACCAATTGAAAATGTTTGACTATGTTGGCTCTCTATAAGATGGCTCAAGTGTACTTAGTCCCATTATCCCTCCTTGTCCCTGAAAATCTTCTTATCAGATAATTATCCAATTACCTTTTTGAAAGCCTTGATCAAATCTTCTTCTGTGCTGTTCCCACACAGCTACTCCTTCCTCTTCTTGTTATGCTTCAGTTATATCAGGCATCTTGTCACTACATTGTGATTACTGTGTGTAGTTTTGGTCCCCTTATTGAAGGAAGGATGTAAATTTGTTGAAGAATGTTCATAGAAGTTTTACTAGATTTGGGCCTGGAATGAATAGGGTTGGCTTATAAGGGAAGGTTTGAGAGGCTGGGCTTGTTTTCACTGGAGTTCAGAAAAGTGAGGTTGATTTGATTAAAGTTTATAAGATCCTGAATAGTTTCTACAAGGTGGACATGGAAAGGATCTTTACTCTGGTGGGTAAGTCCACAACTAGGGAATATTGTTTTGAAATCAGTGTTTACCTTTTCAGGACAGAGATTAGAGAAACATGTTCTCTCAGAGTGCAGTGTGCAACTTTGGAATTCTCTGCCTCAGAAGGCAGTGGAGGTAGGAATCATTGACTATTTTGAGGGCTGTGGTAGGTAGATTGTTAGGTTGGGGAATCAAAGGTTATCAGGATTAGACGGAAATATGGAAACACAGAAGAACAGATTTAAGGGACTGAATGGCTTACTTATGCTCCTTATTTGTACACTCTGATTTCTCTGCTCAAAGATCTGACAGTAGACCGTGCAGTAGACAGTACTACCCAGGTACAGGAAGATATCAACCCCAGCTGGAATCGAGTTTAAATCCCTTGCTATTGACACCACACTAGCTGTCCAGCCAACTAACAACCTCCCATCACCCAGGAGTCTCAGTGGCTATAGTAATATACACTTACATGTTGTAACTTGAACATTATAATAATTTGGAGCTATGGATAATGATGGTACAGTCTTCAACACTCTTTTTCTGCTATGGCTGACCAGGAATCTCTTCTGCTCTTACTAGCTGCCTTTGACATGTGTGAGGAAGATTTACAAGTCGATTCTCAACATGTTTGGCAACATTACATATTGACCATCTTATCCTGGAGTGAGACATGAACCCAGAGATGAACCTCAGAGGCAGGAACCTATATACTGCACCATTCCAGATACTAACCACTCATAAAAAATGGTTTTCTTTATGTCAACATTGCCAGTAAGTTGGAAAAATAACCATAACATATATACCGTGTCAATAATCTGGTAGTCGTAGCAGTCTACAGCACAGGAAAACACTCTTCAGTTATTCACATCCACACCAGTCAAAAACAAGAACCTAACTATTCTAACCCCATTTCCTATCACTTGATCCAAACTTATACACCTTGGCATCACAAGTATACATCTAAATATTGCTTCAATGTTATGAGGGTTTCTGCTTCTCCCACCCTTACAGGCAGTAACTTCCACATTCCCACCATTCACTGGGTGAAAAATATTTACCTCATGTCTCCTCTAAACATTCTGCCCCTTCCCTTAAATCTATGGCCCTAGTCATTGATTCCCCCCCACCCCCACCAAGGGGAAAAGTTCTTTCATGTCTGCCCTAACTGTGCTCCTTATCATTTTAAACATGTCATTCTTGCTTCCTCTGCTTGAAGGAAACAATCCCATTCTGGCCAATCTCTCTTCGAACTGAAATTGCTGTGTCTGTTGTCATGTTGTCCATAGATTCAGATGTGTCCCTACTTCCTAATCAGTTTTCCTGTAACCTTCACCTACCCTCTCCTTATAGTCTATTCAGCAGTTTTGTCTCCAGGAACGGTTTGAATGCAGTTGAATAAACAGCAGGCTGAAAATTTGCCCCCTTCTCACAGGGGTCAAGATGACCTAGTCACGAAACCTGGATGGCTGATGTACTCGAAATGCCCCATGAGATTGACCGTGAGGTGAAGGGTAAGGAAAGGGGGTGGCGGTCTTTGTAAACAGGTGGTCTATTGATACAGATTTGAGACTAATTGTTTGGGATGTCATTATATGGACAGCGAGACAAGTGATCTTTTAAACTGGTGAATCATGTGTGACCTAATAGGATCTGGTAGGGACAGTTTTCATTTTCCTTTGTTTTCTGCTGTGGTGAAAGATTCGATTCTCTCATTGGAAAGCAGTCATATCAGCGGTTTAGCATTCTCCCATATCTAACCCAAGAGGCTATCACTCATTGATGTTGTCACTCTACACAATGAACACTGACAGGCTGTGCGACGTCATATCTGACCCCCAAACCTATCCTCATCAAACATCCATTGACCCAAACTTCCAGCAGGGGTCAATGTATAGCAATCAGAAAAGGAGTGGGGAGTGGGGGTGGGGGAACCCCAGCTCATATTCCTCTTGACTTGACCTGCAGACACTGGGAACCCCAGCTGTCCCGTTGAAACCTAACTTAGAAAAATAGTATCAGAAATCAAACCTTTCTCCCAGAAGCTGTAGATTATTTTTATTTTTAAAAAAGCTCAGAACCTGCAAGCTCCAAGCCTTGTAGGTTTTGTTCTGCAAAATCTTAGGGATTTGGGTACAATCTATACCCCAACCCCTCTGTGTATAGTTCAGTATCGAATATGATTCTACAGGGTAGTGTAACATCCTGAGGGAGTTGGTTGTTACCATATCAGACAACATATTAATAATTAATCGCGATTATTAATTATACTTAATGCTTTCAAAAATGCTCATAGAGCCTCCTATACCTGCGACATTTCATGATGCTTTTATCTGCCAATCTGTGACATTATTAGCGTCACCAAAGCGTCCGATCCTACAATGATTAGCCTTTGAAGAAATAAAAGTGGAAGTTCATTTGCTACGTGGCGCGGACTGTTCCGACCACACGGCGGATGGTGGGGGCGGGGTGGATGAGATCGGCATCATCTTTTCTCTATAGAGATGTACATTTTTACAATTCTGGAAGATAGGATTTTCCCAGCAGCTCTTGTATACTGTGGGGTTTCTTCACGAGAAGGACTATTTTTTTTCTCTCTTTCTCTCGGGCGCACTTGTACTATTGTGTGTGTGTGTGTGTATGCACAAACTGCTCAGCTGTAATTTGATGTGCCTCTCCAGAGACATTTGATGGATTAAAGTTAAGCAGCTCCATTTCTAGGCACCACCTGATCTCAGAGGCTGCGCTCCATATAAATGCTGTCTGCTTGCTGACCTCAGCTTGTCGTGCGAATCCCTCCTCCTCTCTCCCTCCCTCCCGCCCTCCTCCCTTTACACAAGCCTGTGCAACACCGTTCAATGAGCTGTCCTAGGTGCTGAAAATTCAGAACAATAAGGAAAAGGAAACGGAATAACGCCGTGGGGTTTATTTTATTTTATTGCTTATTTTTGTTTTGTTTTAAAAACATGCCTCGATCGTTCCTCGTTAAGAAGGTGAAATTAGATGGTTTTCACTCTCCCTCTGCTGCAGTTTCAGCTTCTCAGCAACACCTTGACAACTCCTATACAATAAGCAGGTCTCTCACAGACACTGTGGAGAACTTAGGGGTCCGGGTCAGTGAGAACGGTGAGTTCAAAGATTGCTTGTGTGTGTGCAATATATATTTTAAGCAATCTTCCTGAATGTTTAAAGAGAATGATGTTTGCTTAACTGTTCTGTGCTTGTGTGTTTGTGTGAAAAAATCTCTCCAAGCACCCGTGTGCACCAATCTGCTATCGCTGCTCCTTACATAATGCCAATCAACACATCTATCAAGAGCAGCTCTTCTACAGAGAATTATTTCCCTTTGTGCAAAACCAGTGAAACTTCTGGACGATGGGTTTGTCAGGTGGCGAGGGGTTGTAGATTTGCTGGATTTTTTTTTGATGGTG
The DNA here is from genome assembly GCF_020745735.1 of Hemiscyllium ocellatum. Classification (NCBI taxonomy): domain Eukaryota; kingdom Metazoa; phylum Chordata; class Chondrichthyes; order Orectolobiformes; family Hemiscylliidae; genus Hemiscyllium; species Hemiscyllium ocellatum. The sequence goes on from NC_083415.1 coordinate 58,396,388, forward strand.
TCATTGTTGCCTTGTGGTCACGGGACTAGGTCGTGGAAGGAAAAACGGCAGTGGCTTTTCGAGATTATCAGTTGCTCGAAATAAAAACTTGTTGATCTGTCATTGTGAGCTTCCCAACACTGATCCGTACAAAACAAAAAAAAACACAACCGCCAGTTGTCTTCCTTAGAATGTCGGCGAGACAAAGGGGACAATAGTTTTCTTTAAATCCAGCTGAGGCTAGTCCCTGCCAAACAGGATTCGGAGTTTGCTGACTCTTAGCTTTTTTCATTCAAGTCCTTGAATGAAAAAAAACATTTTGATGGGGCCAATTCAGAAACTGAAACCCAGAAATTGCAAAATTATACAACTTATCACATTTCATTATTGGAAAACAATGATGAAATGGCAAGATATGAAACGAAATTTGGGAATATTATATCTGAGGTATAACTGACAGCTTGGTCCTCCGACCTTTCACATCTTCTTCTGCAAAAATTACCACGCTGACGGATTCTGGCAGCCTTACTTTGAAACGCTGATGTCTTGGAACTGACAAGAAAGATTTGCCTTTAGATCGCAGCTCGCTTTAGATTACCTGATTCTCATTGCGAGGTCAAATTCTTGGTTCAAGCAGATCCTTTCCAAGTGTAAAGATTTATTGCTTCGTTTCATCTTCTCTCCCCAATCCTTTGGACCTTCCCCATCCCAAACTCCGAAGTCACAACCCTTGAGCATCTATCCCTCGGATCCGGCTTTTACCATTGGTAGTTTTACAAGCTTTTGCCGTGGATTTGACATAGGTTTCTAACTCTTCTCCCCACTTCAACCCCACTTTCCTTGAAGAAGCGACAGTGGCCTATTCTCTGGTACCCTACTCACCTGCACTTCCCTGTTGGAAACAGTAATGTACACAGCAAGACATTAGGGTATGGCTCTGGGAAGCGTTGAACAAGCTGCTTCAGGTCATTATTGCTGTTAGTTCCCTAGTCTCCGCTTTTAAGATGCTGCTTAAAGCCTCCAGCTTTGACCGACCTGTCCTCCCAACTCCAGACAGAGCCAAATCTCGTTTGATAATTGCTCCCATGGAGTGCCTCAGGGATGCTGTGATTGCAAGCTCCAGTTGCAACACTGAGGCAGAAGGTCCGAGGGTTAATTAAACCCCAATCTGCTGAGTAAGCTGATCTCTGCCGGACACACACATTATAGCTGCAACAGTTGGCGTCAAATCATCCCTGCTAAAAGGGGGTAGGAGGGTTAGAAAAATAACAAGCTGCTGTGTCCCTGATGCACAATGTACGTGCACAGGAGCTGACCCAGGAAGGTACTGAGCTGGGGATGTGAATCTGACCTAAGCTTAGCATCACACAAGGAGCTGAAACAGGCTTCCTGTGATGGACTGACTCTTCTTGATGACCGGACTGATGTGTTTGGTATTTTTAGTGAAGACAATTACGTGAGTTCCAACCCAGTGCAGACAATTAGCTCTGAACTCGTGGCAAAGACACTGCCTGTCCAGAAACAGTGTGAGCATGATGGGGACATCAGTGGATTTGCCTGTATTCCAGAGTGGGGAAAAACAGTGTCTCCAGGAGAGAACAAAGAAGGGAGAACTGGAACGAAAACAATGCTGAGTTTTCAATTTCTGAATCCGTTGAAAATAAATTGGCTTTTCCAGACTGCTAAGGTGACCTCTTTAACCTCTAGTCCAGGGCCCGCTAAGAATAGGAACTAAAGATGTACTATAGATAGCCTCGTTAGGTGATAACATATCATTACACAGCAAGAGGGTTGGAACGTGTTGTTATTTCTTCTGGAATATAAAGTTTGTGAAACAGCAGGACGGGTGCAGTATTTCCCAATTTTAACTAGTGCCTGCCATACCTGTTGTGTTTTTTCTTATTCAGCTCTCTGTCTACCTCGATTATCCTTGTTCTATTGTATCTGTTCAGCAGGGAACCCTGTAAGAATTTTATTTTTTTTTAAAGAAAACTCTCGTCGTTGACCCAATCCTTTCTATCAATATTTAATTCATTCAAGGGAGTGGTCCAATTCTCCTTTTGATTCATTCACAGGATGAGGGTACTGCTGGTAAGGTCATCATTTTCTGTCAGTCCTCACTACATCTGGGACTGTGGCTCCCAGAGCAGGTCAGAGACTGGGAAATCTGTATGGACTAACTCATCTCCTGACCTCCCAAATCCTGTTCACCAACTACAAGGCACGCGCCAGGAGTGTGACTGAATACTCCCCACTTGCCTGGATGAGTGCAACTCCAACAACTCTCAAGAAACTTGACGCCATCCAGGATAAAGCAGTCCACTTGATTGGCACCACATCCATAAGCATCAGCTCCCTCCATCACCAAAGCTCAGTAGCAGCAGTGTGTACCATCCACAAGATGCACTGCGGAAATTCACAAAAGCTTCTTAGAAAATAGAAATATCTTTACATTCAGATGGTGTTGAATGTCTGGATTGCACTGCCTGAAAGGGTAGCTGAAGCAGGAAACTTCACAACTTTTAAAAAGTACTTGGGTGAACACGTGAAATGTCATAGCATTCAATGCTATTGGCCAAGTGCTGCAAAGCGAGATGACTGTAGATTTGAGTAGTTTTGAATTCCCCTCCAAGCTGCTCATCATCCTGACCTGGAAATATATCTCCATTCCTTCACTGCTATTGAATAAACATAATGGAACTCCCTCCTTAACAGCATTGTGGATGCTGCTATATCAAATGGATTTCAGTGGTTTAAAAAGGCAGCTCACTGATGCCTTCTCAAAGGCAAATTGGGTTGGGCAATAAATGCTGGCCCATCCAATGACATCTACATCTCATGAATGAATAAAATAACCTTGTTCCTTCCCTCCATTTCTCCCTCCTCTCTCATACCTCTATGTAATGCCTCCTCTCCTTGCTTGTATTCCTTAATTAGTAAACTGCAACTTGTTACTTTGATTTCCCAGCTCTGAAAACATCCAGCAGGAACTGCTTTGAGCTTAAAGATGCCCTGTTAACATTTTAACATTTTAAGACTCTGATATGCTTTTGAGAAAAAGCATTCATAAGCAGATGAATTACTTCGAAGGGATTTGCTCCTCTCAGGTTGCAGAGAAATTATAAATTCTTGGACATGTGATTAAAGGAAAGAGAGTTCTATATTTTCTGCATTATGTTATATTAGGACAGCAAATGAGAAACGTTTTCAAGTGTGAGGCAGCAACAGGCAAATCTGGCCAATATCTGCCCATATTGAAAGGCCAGAGTGCTATGCCTGGAATTTTATGGTCATAGGTATGGAATATAACTTACTGTAAAACACTTGTCAAATAGTGAATATATTCTCTAGCCTGCAATATGTTAAGTAGCAATTCAACTATATTAGACTTCGTTCCCCAATGGCTACATATGGTGCTTACTACGTTATAGACTGCACAACTTATTAAGAAATACAGATTTGCATTTTTATAGAAACTTCCACATTCTCAAGGTATCACAAAGCATTTTACAGCCAAAAATGTGTTTTATTTTGTCGTGTCGTCACTGTTGCAACAACTAAAACAACGCCAAATTGAGCATAGCAAGCTATATGATAACGATCAGATAGTTTGACTTTTAATGATGAAAATTGAGGGATATATTTTGGCTGGAATGCTCAGCAGGTGCTTCACTGCTGTTCATTGTAATAGTTTATTTTCTTATTATTCTTTCATGGGATGTCAGTGTCACTGGGAAGGCCAGCATTTGTTGCCCATTCCTGATTGTCTTTCAACTCAGTGATCCATTTTAGAGAGCCATTAAATGTCAACCGGTTTGCTGAGTCACATGTAAGCAAAGAACATTAGTGAACTAGGAGGGTTTTTACAACAATCTATGAGAGTTGGCATGGGTTGTCACTAAGGAGACAGTGAGGACTGCAGATGCTAGAGATCAGAGTTGAGAGTGTGTTGCTGGAAAAGCACAGCAAGTCAGGCAGCATCCGAGGAGCAGGAGAATCAATGTTTCAGGCCGGAACCCTTCATCAGGAATGTTTTTCTAATAAAGGGCTCCGGCCCAAAACGCCGATTTTCCTGCTCCTCGGATGCTGCGCTTTTCCAGGAACACACTCTCAACATAGGTTGTCAGTAAGACTAGTTTTACAATAGAGACAAGGAATCTATCATATCCATATGAGATTACAAACTGGACTTTAATTTAGCATTTCATCTCTGGCACCTCTAGCAATGGAGCATTTTGTTTAGCACTGTACTGGAGATAAAGACTGAAGGTACTGTTCAAACCACTAGAGTGGGACTTGAACCCGTAATTGACTGACTTAAAAGGGAGATTGTGACCCATTGACCTCTGGTGTTCTTTGTAAACAACTCACTTCACCAGAAAAACCTATCTTCAGTTGCTCTGATCTCCCACACCCCCCAAGGTAGTTTGGGAACTTGGTCGGTGTGGTCTAGTTAGACTGAAGGATCTGTTTCTAAGTTGTATGACTCTATGACTCTATTATGTATTTCAAGTGGTTAAGCATAGTATTTGCCTCTGTTTCATTTGAGATCCTACTGAACAATTACTCAAGTTAAAGTGAGAAATTCATATGGTTCCTAAGAAAGTCCATTTGGGGTGGAATGGTGGCTCAGTGGTTAGCACTGCTGCCTCACAGCACCAGGGTGGCAGGTTTGATTCCAGCCTTGGGTGACTGTCTGTGTGGATTTTGCATGGTCTCCCCATGTCTGCATGGGTTTCCTTCGGGGGCTCTGGTTTCCTCCCTCAGTCCAAAGATGTGCAAGCCAGGTGAAGTAGCCATGCTAAATTGTCCATAGTGTTAGGTGCATCAGTCGGAGGGAAATGAATCTGGGTGGGTTACTCTTTAGAGGGTCGGTGTGGACTTGTTGGGCCAAAGGGCCTGTTTCCACACTGTAGGGAATCTAATCTTCTAGCCCTTGGTTTCACTCTCAATGACTGCCTTTGATCTTGTGTGAGACTATAACAAGGCTAATGGGGAATTGGCAGCCTTTTTCATATCTCTCACCTGAAGTAATGAGAAATAAACATTTGAAGGATGCAAAACTGAATGCTTATTCTCTATCACATTTTTCTTGAGGACAGAACTTCACACATTTTCTGTGTGCAATGTTATCTGATGTTAACTAATACCACATTAAAGGCCTTGTGTATAGCCCTCAGTCACTGTCAGCATCACATTTACCTCATGTCATCACTTTCTCACCATATGAACATATGAATTAGGAGCAAGAGTAAGCCATTCATCCCCTCTAGACATCTTGGCTATTCAACAAAATCATGGCTGATCTGACTGTGGCCTCAATTCTACGCTCCTGCCTACCCCAGATAACCATCAACTTCCTTGCTAGTCGAGAATTAATCTATTTCTGCTTAGTAAGTACTCTACCCAATGACCCTGCCTCCACTGCTCTCTGAGGAAGAGAGTTCAAATGACGTATGATCCTCTCAGAGAAAAAATAAATCTCCCATCTCTGTCTTAAATCAGACACCACTGATATTTAAACTGTGTTCTTTTGTTCTTGTCTTACCTTGTCACATTTCATTGATGACACCATTATCATGAAACAGTGCATCTTCTAAATCACTGTGAACAGTGCCTTTGGAAGTCAGCTGTGTTCTTACACAACACTTCAGTCTTTGCAACACAGTGCTGTTCAAACCTTCACCGACTGAAACCTCATTTTGAGGCTTGAAAATGATCACAACTCCTAAGTGAAAACTGAAAGGGGGCAGGGTGGCTGTGTGAGATGGAGCACAGCTGCTGCAACCAAGGTCTACAGTGACTGTTGCTGCCTCAGAGTTTACAAATCCAAATGTTCAGCTAACGACCCTATTTTAAGGTCCCAACTCAACTTTGGGGAACTGTGGTGTAATGATTATAAAACCGAACTCCTCAAAATGTACATCTTTAAATGTGACTTGGATCAGCTCCTCAAAACCTTTTCAGACAGAGCTTTGGGAATGTTCATTATTTTAAAAGCATTGCATTCATGAAAGTTATTGCCCTGATATTGAGTTGTTTTGGCTTTGATCACAGTCTTTTTGGATGACATGTTAAACCAAGTCACAGTCTGCCCTCTCAGATGGACAGAAAAAATCTTATAATACTATTCAGAAGAAGAATAGAAGAGTTAATGCTAGTGCCCTGGTTATTTATCATTCCACAATCAACATCACAAAAAGCTACAGTAACTGGTCATTCCCACATTACTGCTTGCTTTGTGCACATTGGCTATCATGTTTCCTATATTACAGCAGTAACAGCATTTCAAATATATTTTATTGCTTATAAAGTGCTTCAGGATATCTTGAGGTCATGAAAGGTGCTACATAAATACAAGGTTTATTCATTCATTCATGTTGCTTTCTGAGATCTTCATAATCCTTTAACCTATATTAACCAGCTTGTACAGCACTCACCATGACCTACTTTCTAATGGTAAGATAAAACAAGCAGTGTTGCTTTAAAATAAATTAGAGGATAAATGATATGAAGGCAAGTATCTGACAGTGAGCAGGATCATTCAATGTCACGGCTCTGTGAATATCGCAATCTGCATGAGATTCATCCAGAAATTACTCTCCCAGTAAGTGGCTGGATCAGAACTGGATTACCATAAAATCTGGTGTCAGAAGATGCATTCGTGTGAATTTAGAGCGAGCTTGTGCAGACCAAGTATTGTTATATTGTTTTGAGATTCAACAAGGTGCAACATGAGCACAGTTAAATACAGATTGACACAACAAAGTTAAACCACATTCACTTAATAGTGTCCATACGCATGCTGTGATGGGGTTCTAGTGGTTTATTGATCACTCCACAAAGAAGCATCATTAACAAATAATCAATGTTTAATTAATTTGAGTGAATCCATGAGGAAAGGCATCATCACCCTCATCTACAAGCAGAAGGGGGAGATCAGAAATTGGAGACCAATCTCACTATTAAACACAGACTACAAAATCTTGTCAAAGGTCATTGCCAACCGGGTCAGGTCTGCTCTGGGACCGGTGATCCACCCCGACCAAACCTGTGCTGTACAGGGCAGGAAGATCGCTGAGAGTCTCACACTCCTCAGGGATACGATCGCCTATGTGCAGGACAGGGGGGTGGACACCTGCCTCATCAGTCTGGACTAGGAGAAAGCCTTCGACATGATATCGCATACATATATGAGGGATGTTCTCTCCAATATAGGCTTTGGGAGGGAATCTGTAGTTGTCATTGTCAGTGCAGTCTCAATCAATGGGTGGGAATCAGATAGCCTCCCTGTAAGCTCTGGAGTCAGGCAGGGCTGCCCTCTCTCTCCTGCCTTGTTTATGTGCTGCATAGAGCCATTTGCCGAATCCATCAGGAAGGATGCGAGTCTAAGAGGGGTGACTATTCCTGGCAGCGGGGGCCTGTAGGTTAAGGCCTCCCTGTACATGTCACCGTTTTCTGCTCGGATCTGTGCACAGACTCATGTGCATCTGTGACCAGTTGGAATGGGCCTCGGGGGCCAAGGTAAACCAAGGCAAGAGCGAGGCCATGCTCTTTGGGAACTGGGCCAACCAATCCTCGATCCCCTTCACTGTCAGGACCGACCACTTGAAAGTGCTGGGTATTTGGTTCAGTGGAGCTGGGGCATGCGCCAAGACCTGGGAGGAGCGGATCAGGAAAATGAGGCAGAAACTAGGCAGATGGGAGCAACAGTCACTCTCCATCACCGGAAAAAACCTGGTCATCAGGTGTGAGGTCCTGTCAGTATTGTTATATGTGGCACAGGTATAGTCTATCCCCAGAACCTGTGCCGCTGCAGTCACCCGGGCCATCTTCCACTTCATGTGGATATCAAAGATGGACCGGTCCAAAGGGACACAATGTACAAAGACCTGGGCAATGGCAGAAAAAACACGTCCAATACCACCCTCACCTTGATGGCCACCTTTGTGTGTGGCTGCAACAAGCTGTGTGTGGATCCCCGGAATGCAAACATCAAGTGTCACTACGTACTGATGTTCAGTATTCAGAAGTTTGGCATCAGCTGATGTTAATTCCATGAACAAGTCGACAATCTCTGGAACAGGCTTCCCAAGGGAGTTGGTAGAGGAAAACTATGTTGATCCATTCAATTGCAAATTAGAAGATTTCCTATTTTAGAATGCAGCATAAAGTGATTTTGACAAGTTATGATAGGGATAGTAGCACCTTATCATAATGATATTGAACCAATACCATTATGGAATTGGTTAATGAGATTGAACCAATAAACCACTGGCCTGAAACCGTACTCTGGAAACTTGATTTCAAATCTGAGTAGGGCGTCTCGATTAGAAGGTCATGAAAGAAGACATTGGATTGTTATAAATACCCATCTGGATTGCAAGGAAAATTTGCTGACTTTATCAACTCTACACATGGACCCAGGGATACAGTAGTGTGGTTGACTTGTAACCCTCATCTGAAATGGTACAGCAAACCATTCAGTTGCATGTTCTTAGGCTTAAAGGGATCAAACTGTATTTGGAAAAAGCAAAAGGATGTTACCTTATTGGATGATTGGCCATGATCATATTGTAGGGCAGAGCAAGCTTGAAGAGCCTACTCCTAGATTCTAGGTTTTTACATGGTCATCACCACCACCTACTCAGACGCGGTAAAGGTAGGACAATACATGCCGGCCTTTCTAGCCTCATTCATATCCCAGAAATAATTTAATTTTTTTAAAAAATGGCTGTTATGTGCTCAGGGGGAATGAATGGTTTTTGGAGCTATGGTTCCCAACATTCTCATAACAACCATTTCTTCATCTCATATTTATTGTAGATTAGCCGGTTGAGACTGGTGGTCCATGATTAATCAATAACTCCAGGACACTAGTAGACAAAATAAGTGGCCCATCACCTTTTCTGTGGTCAAGAAATTCCTAAGTTTCTAACTTCTCATTTCTTGGTTGACTCATGTTCTCATCCACTATTTGACTCATCCAATGCTCTGGGCTTTGGCTTGTCAGTGGGTGGTTTAGATTTTATTAACCACAAACTTGCCACTTCCCAGGAAAATTCAATTTAAACACAGCTCAAAATTTTAAATAAAACTAGTTTTTAACTCCAAGGATCTGATTCTGAGGAAAGCTTGGGATATTCTCTTCATAAAAGTTAAAAAAAGACTTGCATTTATGTAGTACCTTTCTGAACACTGTGATGGCCACCCTGAGTTCATATTAAACTAGCCTGGCACATTCAATAACACTGTATCGTTTCCAATAGGAAAACTAGGTCACTGTGGAGCAGATTTCAGTTACTTGACAAAAAATATCTTCTAAAAACAAAACTTGTTTTTTTCAATATGTGTTCCCACTAGACAAAAACAAAGTTATGTTTGCTCAAGGTACTGGCCATGGTCATATTGAATGGTACAGCAGACTCAATCTTCTCCTGCTTCCATTTTCTAGGTTTTTACCTGGTTCATCACCACCAAATACTCAATGGTAGTAAAGGAATGGCAATACATACTCACCTTTCCAACCTCATTCATATTCCAAAATTATCCAAAGGTTTGATCCAGACGATGGTGTGTACAGACTGGAAGAAGGGGGCAAGGTCAGGTGGGGCATCAGTGAAACCCATTTATCCACTCTTTCCTGAATTACATCTGGTCACCTTTATTTGCATAAAACCATACAAAAGGCCCTGCTGAGATGCTCCATACAATCTCACAGCTCAGGTGGAAGCCATTGATCCATTATGCCTGTGTGGAATCTTTGAAGGATCCATTTTCAATCACCTTTCCCCAGTGGCCTGTAATTTTCCTCCTTCAGGTATTTATCCAGCTTACTTTTGAAAGTTAGTGTTGAATTTGTGTCTACTGCCCTTTCATAGGCAGCATCTTCTGGATCACAAGAGCCTGCTGTTTCCTCGTTACTGACCTTCCTGCCACTAAAAACAGTTACTTCTTATTTATGATCATAGAAAAATTCACCAGTCTGCAGCAAAACTGGTCGACAGGACATTTTGGTTTCGACAGATCTGTGTAAATAAATGAAAACAAATCTCCCATCAGGAAGGAGCTGAGGGTCATCTGGGGTCAGATTGTATTTACCACTCGCCCCGCATGAACTACTTATAGCTGAACATTTACTTCACCATCTGTCCTAATTGATGGATTTTTCCTCAGCCATCCTGCTGACCTGTTGCTCCTCTTCTTCTCAGTGCAATGGCCCTGTTAACACCGATGTGTATTGGATTCTGTGCCAGGTGTCTCTGTTTCCTGTTATAAATCTCAGTGGTCAATGCGTTATGAACGTTCAAAGTCAATCTGACTCACCAGCTATTCAGTAGATTTTTTTTTCCCCTCAGCTGTGACAGCATCGCTACATTTTCATAGAATCCCTCCAGTATTGATGCAGGCCATTCAGTTCATCAAGTCCAAACCGACCCTCTGAAGAGTATCCCACCCAGACTCACTGCCCCTACTCTATAACCCTGCATTTCTCATGGCTAACCCACCTAGCCTGCATATCCCTGGACACTATGGGGCAATTTTGCATGGCCAATCCACCTAACCTGCACATCTTTGGACTGTGGGAGGAAACTGGAGCACGTGTAGACACGGGGAACAATGTGCAAACTTCACACAGACTATCACCCGAGGGTAGAATCGAACCCAGGTCCCTGGCACTGTAAGGCAGCAGTGCTAACCATTGAGCCACCGTGATACATTTTGTCTGAGTGCTCTGAACGAGGGAAGAAAAACAAATCAGCCAGAGCTCCCGCTCATGATAATTCTGCAGTTTAAAAAGCAACCAGCTATTAAAAGCTAAATCACTCCACACAGTAACAGACAAAAACATCCCTATTGGCTCCTTTACAGCAATTGAGTAGGTTTTACAGAGCTTTCTTTTAAAACAAAATCATTCATAGATATTAGGTGTTGCTGGCAACACCAACAATCGCCGCTCATCCCTAATTTCCCTTGAGAAGATGACACTGAACCCACATATTGATCAGCCACCATCCTCAGGATGTCAGGATACCCACAGTGCGATGCAGAAAGCAATTCCAGGATTTGCACACAGCAACACTGAAGCAATAGTGATATGGTTCCAAGACAGGATGGTGTGTGTTTGGAGGGGGCATTACTGGTGGTGATGTGATCACTGCCCTCGGTCATCCAGGTGGTGGAGGTTGTGGGATTTGGAAGGGGATATTGAAGGAGACTTGGTGAGTTGCTGCAGTACTTTTTATAGACGGTACACATTGCTGCCACTGCATAGTGGTGGTGGAGGAAGTGAATGTTTTTGTTGGTAAATAAGGAGCCGACAGAAAGATTTCTGCAAAACGAGAGGGCATTAAAGAGATTCACAGTGGTGGTAACAGATCCCAGCCGATACCCATCAAAATTAAATAGGCTGGGAGTATTTTCTCTTGTGGGCTCACTTAATAGAGATCTTTTTTATCATCAAAGGATTTGATAATGTAGACATAGAAAAAATGCTTCCAACTGTACACGAGGCCAAACTAGGGATCATATCTACAGTAATTCCAAGTAAAGCCTGGGAGTTCAGGAGAAACATCTTTACACGCACATCGTTTAAAATATGGAGCTCACACACATCACAGAAAGCAGTTACGGTGAAGAGATACATTTAAGAGGAACTGAATAAACCTGAAGGAGCAAGGAATGGTGGGATTGGCTGATGGGGTTAGAAGAGAGGTAGAAGGAGGCCCATGTGCAGCATCAATCCCATTGTGGGCAGGTTGGGCTGAATGGCCTGTTTCTGTGCTGCAGCTTCAATGCAGATTTCTGTAAAAATGCCTAAAAGGTCAACCATGTGAGGCACTAATATCACAAAAGGAGTCATTGTACTTTCACAGTCTCTCAATTCTCTCATTATTCGAAGGCTATACCTTTAGTACAGTAATATGCATAATATTATCCAGAGCTTCATTCTCTCCCAGCCTTCATTTTCTGTCCCTCTCCTTTCCTTCTGTCTCTTGGAGGTTTCTGGATTTTAATTGACACCGTGCCAGCTCTGGTATATCATCGTAGCCAGGGTTCAGGGAAGGGAAAGAGAAAGACTTAGAAGAAAAACATTGTGGAAAAAGAATTTAAACACAAGTTTGCAGGTTAATTATCTAACATCCAGCATTTTTAGTGACTATAACTTTTTTCGTACTATTGCACCAGACTGCAGCACATTAGAGTGTTAAATATACACTGCAGATCCCCGACTGCGAAACATCTGCGACATTTTAGCAGTTAGTGTTTGTCACTTAACAAGATATTAAAAAACAATTTAAACATGTGAATTTGGAGGATGGGCAAGAGAGTTAGAACGAAGATCACTGCTCAGAAGTGTAGTCCTTGACATACACAATCAATTCATAGACTTAGCTTTCAGATTAAATCTGCCTTTGTGCAGATTTTAACTACATAGCAACATTGACTACACTCCACTTTCTGTTGGCTGCAGAACACTTTCACAGAGCATGTGAAAGGCACTATATAAATGAATGTTTTTTCTATTAGAAGAGATATTAACATCCGGTGCAACCCCGACAGTTCACAGGTTACATACTGACAGGTCAGCATTTTAACAACTGCATTTATTTTATAAATGTGCTCACTATTGCACCAGACTAGAATGTTAAGAGTTGAAAACACACACTGTCAATTCCTGATTGCAAACCACTGGCGACATTCTTTACATGACAAAAAGAAATTAGTGTCTAAACTGGAAATATTCAAACTGACAACAATGGCTGTGTCCCCTTATAATGATTGTGATGTATTTCTTGAGTACAGTTTTAAAAGATGTTTTTAAAAAATTGGTTTGGAATGGTGCTGATACAAAGATGATAGTGAACTTAATGATCTCTCCATGTTGAATTATTCCTGCTTACATATTTCACACTGCAATGCTTTTATTATAAAATCTTTAAATGGGTTTGCTCAGAAATGGAAATTGAATTGTGACTATCAGTTGATAAGAGTCTGATTCACAGATGAAGACCTAATTCATGGGGCTATCACCTTAACGCCACTTGTTCTCTGCTTCAGGGCTTGAGCTCACAATGCAAGCTTACACTCCCCCATCTACAAGGATCTTGTGGAGCAGTGGTATTGTCCCTACCTCCAGGCCTGAAGATCTGGATTCAAGCCCCATCTACCCAGTGGGAGTGTTACGACACACCCTAACCACACTCAAGAAATTTGACACCATCCAGGACAAAGCAACCTATCTGATTGACATCATATCCGCAAACACTCCCTCCCTCCACCACAGACGCTCAATAGCAGTAGCGAGTACCAACTATAAAATGCACTGTAGAGATTCACCAAAGATCCTTAGACAGAGTCTATCAAATCCATGATGACTTCCCTCTAAACAGACAAGGACAGCACCACCACCATAATGTCCCCCTCCAAGCCACTCACCATCCTGACTTGGAAATATACCACCGTTTCTTCACTATCACTGGGTCAAAATCCTGAAATTTCCTCCCGAAGGACATTGTAGGTCATTCTACAGCACGTGGACTGCAGCAGTTCAAGAAGGCAGCTCACCACCACCTTCTCAAGGACAACTAGGGACGGGCAATAAATGCTAGCCAGGCAACACTCACGTCCCACGAATGAATAAAAAAAAGACATTTTGATTAAAATACCTGCACTGACCCAGATAGTACTGAGTGTGTTATAGGATTCCTGATGAAGGGCTCTTGCCTGAAATGTCAACTCTTCTGCTCCTCGGATGCTGCCTGACCTGCTGTGCTTTTCCAGCACCATATTCTCGGGACTGTCATAGGTTTCATCTTTCAGAGGAGATATAATACTATGAATCCATTTGCACAATAAAGCGATCTTGGAAGATCCCATACCACTATTTTAAAAAGGAAGGGCCTGCTTCCCTAGTGTTCTGGGCCAGCATTTGACTCTCACTCAGATTCCCAATGAAGGGCTTATGCCAGAAACGTCGACTCTCCTGCTCCTCGGATGCTGTCTGACCTGCTGTGCTTTTCCAGCACCACTCTCTGGACTCTCAATCAATCTGATAAAAAAAATTAGCTCATTAGTAAGTCAGCTCTGTGGGAATTGGCTTGTACAAGTTGGTTCCTATTTTATCCACATTATAACAGTGACTACAATTCAAAAGAGCCCCATTGGCTATAAAGATCTTTGGGATGTCCTGAGGGAGGAAAAGTGTTAGATAAATATTTTCTTTTTTTTGCATTCTGCAAGTAACCATGAAGTGAATATCATAGGAAGAAAGGAAGCAGAGAGATTGTAGACCCGTGTGATGGTTAGATGGGAGCTGGCAACGTATAGGAAATGGTGGTGTAGTGGTATGTCACTGGGCCAGCAATTCAGAGACCCAGGCTAATGCTGTGCAGGTATGAGTTCAAATCCTGCCACTGCCACTGTAGTGGTCAAATTGAAACAATTCATAAAATCTGGAATTAAAAGCTTGTCTTGGTGAAAAATACCATCTGGTTTACTAATGCCCTTTCAGGAAGCAAATCTATCATGCTTGCCTGGTCTGACTCCAACCACTGGCTATATGCTTGACTCTTAACAGCCCTCTGTAATGGGCTAGCAAGCCATTCAGTTCAATGGGCAGTTAGGGATGCCCTCGTCCTATGAAAGAATAAGGTGGGGGTGGAGGGTAGCAGAAATGTACAATATAATATGAGGGAAGGTCACCAGATCCGTCATTAGTTGATGTAACACATGAACCATTCTTCTCAAAGAGTGCTTATTTCCAGCAAGGTTAAATCACCTGGAGCATTTTCAGTGATCAATTTTTTGTTAGACTTCTGTAAACACTTCCTGGTCCACCTGCATCTTCAGGAACAAGTAGTGAGCAACAAAAATATTCGGTTTGTATAGCAGCTTTAACATTGTATTTTTAAAAAATCACAAGTGCATTTTGACAGTGAACCACAAAAGGAGATATTGGACAGTTGATCAAAAATTTGGTGAAAGAGGCATTATTTGTGGAATCCCTTAAAAATGAAAAACTTGCACTTTCACAACAACAGGATATCTCAAAATACTTTGCAACCAATGAAATAATTTGGCATGTAGTCATCCTGACTGTAAGAAATGCATCAGCTAATTTGGATACAGAAAGTTCCCACAAATAACAATGTAATAATGAGCATTTTTACATTCCATTCCATTCCCTAAAGCATGGAAATAGGCCCTTCGGCCCAACAAGTCCACACCGACCCTTCAAAGAGCAACCCATCCCCCTCTGACTAATGTACTTAACGCTACAGGCAATTTAGCATGGCCAATTCACCTAACCTGAACGTCTTTGGAGTGTGGGAGGAAGTAGTCTTTTTTTCATGTGATGCTGATTGAAGGTTCAGTATTGTCCAGAAGATCAGAGCAAACTTCATTTCTCTTCTTCAAAATAGTGCCATGGGATTTTGTTTTCATATATTTACCTGAGGAAAGTTGGGGCTTTGTTTTAAACATATTACTCAAAGATCGTGCCTCCAGCAGTTCTGCAATGCTTCAGTCCTGCACTGAATTTTCACCCTTCATTTTTGTGGCTCAGTCCTGCAGTGGATCTGGAACTTTGCCCCTGACTCAGAGGCAAGGCTGCTACCAACTAAGAGAAAGAGAGACCAAAAGGTTTAAGGAGGAAATTCCAGAGTTTGGGATGTCGGAAGTTCAAATGGCTTCCAATGGTGACAATCCAATAGGATAAATTTTATTGACGCCTCCTTTCCTTTAAACTTTCTTTTTGGACACTGTCAAAATTTTTATCCTCCAGAGTGGAAAGGTGGGGCAAACATTAGGAGGTGGTGGTGTAGTGGTAATATCACTGAAACTAATGAACTTCACTGAACTTCAGAAACCCAGGCTAACATTCTGCGCTTATGGGTTTGGATTCCATCATCACACATAGTGACATTAGCATTTTGTAAAAAGCTGTCCTAATGGCATCCACATATAAACAGTGTCATAAAACCTATCTAATTCATTAATGTGGTCAACTCTTAACTAGACAATTAGAGACAGGCAATACATTTTGGCATTAGCTAACAATGACCACATCCAATGAATGAATATTTTTTAAAATTCCAGAACTCCTTGGGTGACAAGGGAGATAAAAAAAAAGTGAGTTGAAGAAGGAAAGCAGTCTTTATGTGAGGTAGCAAATAGAATTGAGAAACAAGCTGAATGCAGAAAGTTCAGAAGGGAGTTGAAGAAGTCAAAAAAAGAAGCAGAAAGAAAATATGAAAAAGGACTGGCACCTAAAATTAAGGTAAAGCCCAAAGCACATCAATAGTAAAAAGGTTGTAAAAGAAGTTGGACCAATGATCGTAAAGGGATTTATCTGGGGAGGCAATAGCCCAGTTGTATAATTACTAAATTATTAATCCAGAAACTCATCTAATGTTCTGGGGACCCATGTATGAATCCTGCCGTGGCAGATGCTGGAATTTGAATTTGATTTTAAAAAATCTAAAGTTAAGAATCTACTGGTGACCATGAAATCATTGTAAATTGTCAGGAAATGTCCTTTCAGGTAGAAAATTTGCGATCCTCACCTGGTCTGGTCTACATGTGACTCCAGACCCACAGTGCATGGACTGCAGTAGTTCAAGAAGGCAGTTCACCATCACTTTCTCAGTCAGCAACGCCCATGCCCCAGGAGTGAACGAAAAAAGAATTACACGTGAAGGCTGAAGTGTGAAATGGCTACTTTGCAACTGTCTTTACTTGTAAGGCAGATGGTGTTAAGGCCATGGTAATAGAGGAGGAAACTCGATCACTGGAAGGGTTAAACATCAATAAGGAGGAAGTATCGTATAAGCTCTTAGTATTTAAAGTTGATAAGGTATCAAGACTGGACATGGTAGCAAAGTGAATAGAAATTTGGCTGAGTGTTAGGAAACAGAGTGATGGGTATTGGGTATTTTGGGGCTGGAGGAAGATTTGCAAAGGAATTCTCCAGGGGCGAGTATTGGGATCCTTGCTTTTCCTGATATATATTAATGAGCTATAAAGAAAGGCTGGAAGGGCGGTAGGGTGGCACAGTGGTTAGCACCGTTGCCTTACAGCACCAGAGACCAGGGTTCAATTCCCACTTCAGGCTACTGTCTGTGGAGTTTGCACATTTCCTCAGGGTGCTCTGGTTTCCTCCCAAAATCCAAAAACATGCCAGTTAGGTGAATTGGCCACACTAAATTGCCCATAGTGTTAGGTGTAGGTGTAGGTGTAGGTGTAGGGGTGTGGGTGGATTGCTCTTCAAAGGGTCAGTGTGGACTTGTTGGGCCGAAGGGCTTGTTTCCACACTGTAAGTAATCTAATGTAGAGGCTGGGACTTTTTCACAGGAGGTTAAGAGGTGATTCAATAGAAGTTTATAAAATAATGACTGATATGGAGAGAGTTAGTGGTAGTTGTCTTTTCCCTAGGATGGGGGATTTCAAGCCTAAGGGACACATCTTTAAGGTGAGAGGAGAGAGATTTAAGAAAGACATAAGAAGCAAATCTTTTACATAGAGTGTGGTTCATGTGTAGAATGAACTTCCTCAGAAAGTGGTGGGTACAATTACAAAATTTAAAAGACATGTGGATAGGTAAATAAATAGGAAATGTTTGGAGGAATATAGGCCAGGAGCAGGCAGGTGAGTCTAGTTTAGTTTGGAATTATTTTTGACATGGACTGGTTGGACCAAAGGGTCCGTTTCTATGCGGTATGACTCTATGACATATATCTTGACATGCAGGGGACAATTCAAAGTTTGTGAGCAGCACAAAATTTGCAATAATTCAATATTCTAAACTTCATAAACAGGGGCAGACACAGGGAGTCTATTGTGAACTTATATAAAACACTGGTTGGACCTCAACTGGATTATTATGTTCAGTTCTGTATGCCATGTTTCAGAAAAAATGTGAACACAGTAGAGAGGACATTTATGACAATTGTGCCAGAGATGAGAAGCTTCACTTATGATAGTTTGGAGAGGCTCGGGCTGTTTTCTTTGGAGATGAGAAGGCTGAGGAGAGATTTAATCAAAATTTTCAAACTTTATGAGAGATCTGGATAGAGTAGGCTAGGAGAAACTATTGGGTAAAAAGTGAGGTCTGCAGATGCTGGAGATCACAGTTGAAAATGTGTTGCTGGTTAAAGCACAGCAGGTCAGGCAGCATCCAAGGAACAGGAAATCCTATTCCTTGGATGCTGCCTGACCTGCTGTGCTTTAACCAGCAACACATTTTCAACTAGGAGAAACTATTCCCATTTGAAAACGAATCAAGAACCAAAGGGTACAGTTTTAAAGTGTTTTACAAAAGAAACAAATGCAAGGTGGACAAAAATTCACAGTGAGTAGTTAAGGTATGGAATGCACTACCTGGAAGTGTTGTGGAGGCAGGTGCAAATGAGGTGTTCAGGAGGGTACTGGATGATTACTTAGAATCATAGAGATGAACAACATGGAAACAGACGCTTCAGTCCAACTTGTCCATGCTGACCAGATTTCCTAAGTTAATCTAGTCCCATTTGCCAGCACTTGGCCCGTACCCCTCTAAACTCTTCCTATTCATGTACCCATCTTTAAATGTTGTAATTGTACCAGCCTCCATCACTGCCTTTAGCAGCTCATTCCATATGCACACCACCCTCTGTATGAAAATGTTGCCCGTTGGGTCCCTTTTAAGTCTCTCACTGTAAACCTATGCCCTTTAATTCTGGACTCACCACCACCCTCCCCCTACCCCCCACCCCACCCCCTGGGAAAAAGGACCCTGGATATTTACCTATCCATGCCCCTCATGACTTTATAAACTTCTATAAAGTCACCCCTCAGCCTCTGACACTCCAGGAGGAAAGCAGCCACAGACTATTCAGCCTCTCCCTGTAGTTCAAACCCTCCAACCCTGGCAACATCCTTGTAAATTTTGTCTGCACCCTTTCACAACATCTTACCTGTAACAGGGAGACCAGAATTGCATGCAACATTTCAAAATTGGCCTAACCAATGTCCTGTACAGCCACAACACGACCTCCCAACTCCTTCTGATTAAAAATAATGTGTAGAATTGTGACAAAAAGGCAGGAGCATTGATGAGGGGCTGAATGGCCTCCTCCTTCACCATTACACTTCTACGCATCTATGATTCAAATTCTCAGGCTGCTATGGTGGGATTGGAATGCCGTTTCTGTGGACTGCTTGTATCATAAGTAAAAGACCCCCCTGCAGTGGGAAACTGCAAGATAATGCTTCTGGAAGAAACTTGCAGGTTGACACACCGTGCGTCATGAAAGCTAAAAATAAAATATAATCAATCACAATGCTGCAAGTGTATTGGCTTCCACACTGATAGCTTTCTAAATACAATCTAAGGGGCTGTGTGATATTAGGAATATCTGCATTAATATTCATTTGACTGCTGTTTTCGCAAATGAATACACTGTCCTGCATAACAGCAGTCATTGCAGTTGAAAGTAATTCACTTTGTGCCAATGCTTTGAAAGATGTGACGCTGTGCTACATAAATGTGAGCCTCGCTTTTTGTGAAACAGGTCAATGCCCTTTATAAATATTGAATCCTTAAGATGCATTAAGCCCAATCATTATTAGCACTGCACAAAGTGACCGTACACTTTAAATGTACGTCAGAGAAGGAGTAAACTGGTTAAACATCAGTACCTTGAAACAGGCTAATAAAGGGAATTCCTGCATACTCATAAACACTTTTAGCATGGAAGAAGGCCATTCAGCCCATTGTGTCCATGTCAGTTAACAAATATTAGATTACACTACTCACATTTTCCATCTCTTGACCTGTAGCCCTCGAAGCTATGGCATTGCAAGTGAATATCTAAATGTTATGAGATTTTCTGACCAATCTCCTTTTCAGGGACTGAGTTCCAGACTCCCACAATCCTTTGGGTGAAAAATGTTCTCCTCAACTCTCATGTTAACCTTCCTTCTCTTACCTTAAATTATGACCGCCTGGTTATTGATAGCTTTACCATCTACCCCAGTTGTATCCCTCATAATCTTATAGACACTGACTGCCAGGGAAAAGAATATCAAGCATTGGTTAAAGTTCTGCTGATCACTCACTATCAGTTCATTGGGTAGTCCAAGCAGTAGCCAATTTTCTGGGCATTGGCTGACAATCCAGATGGCCACAATTTGGAATCACGCCGCAGCTGCTAACAGCTAATTATGGCAAATGGCAGGTACACCATGAAATGACTATTTTAGCAATCATTAGCTGGTTGACTAATATCCCTGAGCAGATCCAGCCTCTTGTGGCACAGCAGTAGTGTCCCTCCCTCTAATCCAGGAGACCTGTGTTCAAGTCTCACCTGCTCCAGAGGTGGGTCAAACATCTCTGAACAGGTTGGCTAGAAAATCTATCCCACAGCAGGTAGGGAACACTAGGGGGACAATCTGATACAGCGTTACACCTAGTCCAGTCAATCTTTGACACTGGTTACCCATTCCTATTTATGATGTCTGAGTAGCTCATTCTTAAAATCATGAGTGACTACACACAGATCTAAGTATGGCCCTGCTAGTTTAACTCATCTCCGAAGAACTCTAGTCTGATACAGATGAATCTGTTTTTGCTATTTCATGTTCATTTCGCAATAACACTGACACTGGATGTGAGACATCAGCACAGTTGAGGGAAAGTGAAGCATCTTAAAGCTTGCCATCCATTGCTCTAAGATGATTGAAACCATTTCATCGTTGGTTTGATGTAACTCCAGGTCATTTCTGACAAGCATGGGTGCTATATTTCCCACCGTCTACATTGACCTCTCCAAGAAATGGCAGAAAGTCATTGGGTAGAAGGAAAGGTTGGGCTTTACAACTCAAAAGCAGTGGCTTAGACATGACACCACTCACTCTTGGCTCCCCCTTATTGCAAGTGTTGCCTTTGCATCAAATTATGAGTAAGAGGCTAGTGTAGTGATTTGATCACAGTGAGGACAGGGAGCATGATGTATTTGGAATTCAGAGTAACAGAATAAAATCATTCATGAAAGCCACTGTCCCCATCATATCAATGCTAGCTCTTAGATCTGATTGGGCTCACTTCTCCCTGTCATCCTACATTTTACTTTCCTTTCATCTACTTCTCTAATTCCTTTCTGAATACTGTGATTGGTCAATATCAGCATCCAAGGAGCAGGAGAATCGATGTTTCGGGCATAAGCCCTTCTTCAGGAAGAAGGGCTTATGCCCGAAACGTCGATTCTCCTGCTCCTTGGATGCTGCCTGACCTGCTGCGCTTTTCCAGCAACATATTTTTCAGCTCTGATCTCCAGCATCTGCAGTCCTCATTTTCTCCCAATATCAGCAGCCCTCAGACTTACACTTCCATTTATAACAGCACTCTGAATAAAAAAATGGGTCTCATTGTCTCTCCCGTTTTATGCTTATTATCATAAATTTGTGATCTCTGGTTCTTGCCCTTTGTGCCACTGAAGATAAATTCTCTCCATTTACTCTACCAAACACCACAATTAAATCCCTGGAGGACAAGGTTTACAGATACATGAACTGTCATATCAGTAATAAGGGCGATAAAGGTTATTGCATAAACTGTATGTCATTAACCACGCAGAAACAGGCCATTTGGCCCAACTGCTCCATGTTAGCTAGGCGAAAGTGAGGACTGCAAATGCTGGAGATTAGAGTCGAGAGTGTAGTGCTGGAAAAGCACAGAAAGTCAGGCAGCATCCTGGGAGAAGGAAATTTCCTGCTCCTGAGATCTGCCTGACCTGCAGTGCTTTTCCAGCACCACACTTTCTACTCCATGTTAGTATTTAATTTTCCGCACATGCTTTGTCTTCCCTTTCTTCATCAAATTCTATAATACATGATGTTTCCTCAGTGATAACAGGGATCACATTCTAATATGCCTAGATTTCAAAGATAATCAAAGGATATGGGAATTGTGTCGAAGAATGGCATTGAGGTAGATCAGCCATGACCTAGTTGATGACTGAGCAGGCTAGATGTGCCAAATGGCCTACTCCTACTTCCAATCTACATTGGCAATAATATATTAATAGGAACAAGTTGAAGTATTCAGATTCAGATTCCCTAGAGTGTGGAACAGGCCCTTTGGCCCAACCAGTCCATGCCAACCCTCCAAAGAGTAACCAACCCAGACCCCTTTCAGGAATGCACCTAACTCTATGAACAATTTAGCATGGCCAATTGACCTGACCTGCACATCTTTGGATTGTGAAAGGAAACCAGAGCACCCAGAGGAAACCCACACAGACACAGTGAGAACATGCAAACTCCACACAGACAGTCACCCAAGGCTGGAATCGAACCCAGGATCCTGGTGCTGTAAGGCAGCAGTGCTAACCACTGAGCCACTGTGCCACCCCTGTATTGTTAAACAGGAGTGGTCAATGACTGTTTATGAAGGAGTATGGTAGAGAGGTGGACAGGCTTGTGAATGGAATTCCAAATCTTAGCACGTAAGTTTTAAAGATATGGGTGCTTATGGTGATGTATCTAATATTGGGAATATTCAGGAGGCCAAGCCTGAAGGAGTACAAGAGTTCACGAAGGGTCATAGGGTCATAGGGTTGGAGGTGATTGCAGAGGTCAGGAAGCAATGGAAGAGTTTGAAACTAGGGACAAGAGGGTTAAAAGTGAGAGGCATTGTTGGAATGGGAGCCATGTAGATTGGTATGCAATGTAGGCAGGTGAATAGGATTCGGTCTGCTAGTTTAAGACAAATCTGATAAAATGTGACTGGATCCATCCTCAGGATGAAGAGAGTGAAAACAGGGAATACATGAAACAAGTGGCAAGGTGTGGGAGACAATGAGAGATCAGTGGGGACAAGAGGCCAAACGCCACAACAAGGAAGTCAATCGGCTGGTCAACATCGGCAGAAGCAGTGAGACTAATGAGCAATAGAGAGCTGAGAGTTCGGAAGTGATTTTGAAGAGGGAAATGGGCAATTCATGCTTTCTCTTTGGGAGATTGCGAGGTGAAGGAGTAAGGAGGTGAGAGGGAGGAGAGTGTTGGAGAAGGAGAAAGAAGGAAGTGGGGGGGGGGGGAGAGAGGTAGTGAGATAGATATCCAGATAATCTGCTTTGAGGATGCTAGTCAGATGGGACGGGACAGAAGAGGATGAGCTGTACAAATAAAAATGCCAGTGGAGCTTGAAAGAGTTGGCACAAGTTGGCATTTGGCACTTACAGCTTTATCACTGGAGTATTGGCTTGTTCAGGGTAAATGTTGGAACTTATGACAAGGCAAGAAATCTGTT
Organism: Hemiscyllium ocellatum; assembly: GCF_020745735.1. NCBI lineage: Eukaryota > Metazoa > Chordata > Chondrichthyes > Orectolobiformes > Hemiscylliidae > Hemiscyllium > Hemiscyllium ocellatum. The sequence continues at coordinate 58,419,657 of NC_083415.1, forward strand.
GTGAGGAAATTAATGGCTATCCCCTGTGAGTCAGTTTTCTATCACCGCCAGAATGTTGATTGATTTGCCCATTGATGAGGTGGTGGATGACCACTTATTGATTTTGATCTTCCAAAGTTGGTTTATACGCAGAGAATGTTTGGAGGTGCGCTTTACTCAGTTGGTGGTCATAGAAACAGCAGAATCTATTGAACTGATCAGGAGAGTCACTCAGACCAATCCTGACACACCATCAAAGCTCGTAAACTCAAGTGATTTTTCACACTGAGTTTCAGTACCATTGACATCAGGATTGTTCCTGGGATTAGGAAGTAAATGACTGACATTTATACAATGTTGCTGCAACCTTTAATTGTCTCAAAGTTCTTTACAGTCAATAAAACACTCTTTATCACTCACTATCATAATGTGGGAAATATAAAACCCCAGCCTTGTTCTGAAAATTAAATATACGGCTCTATCTGAGATTTTTGAATATTGTGAATTTAAAATAAACACATTTTTTCATTGCAACTAGCAAATGCTAAAACTCATCTCAAGATAATTGGAATATGTGGAAAAATGAGTGCAGTCAATTGTCTGACCACTTTATTTCAGACATTTATCCTTTAATCAACATAACTGAAAAAAACCAAAAAGCTCACATTGCTGGGTTGGGAGCTTGCTGTATACAAATTAGCTATCAGGAGATTTACATTATATTAGTGACTACATTTCAAAAAGTATGTAATTAACTGTAAAGTGCTGTGGAATGTCCTGAGGTTGTGTAAGTCGCTATATAAATGGATAGCTTGCTTTTCTTTAATTGCATCAGCAAACCCCATTATCAATGAGATACTTCTGCATGCACAAATCTGATTTCAAATTAGTGTGAGTATCAACCATGTTGTAAAACATATCTGATTCACTCATGTTCTTTAATGTCTGTTTCTGGTCTGGACTACGTGTGACACTAGACCCATGGCACTAGACAATTAGAGATGGACAATAAATGCTACCCGATAAAGGAAAGTCAAAATATGCAAGTCATAGAGTCATAGATACATACAGCATGGAAACAGACCCTTCAGTCCAACCCGTCCATGCCGACCAGATATCCCAACCCAATCTAGTCCCACCTGCCAGTACCTGGCCCATATCCCTCCAAACCCTTCCTATACATATACCCATCCAAATGCCTCTTAAATGTTGCAATTGCACCAGCCTCCACCACTACCTCTGGTAGCTCATTCCATACATGTACCACCCTCTGCGTGAAAAAGTTGCCCCTTGGGTCTCTTTTATATCTTTCCCCTCTCACCCTAAACCTATGGCCTCTAGTTCTGGACTCCCCTACCCCTGGGAAAAGACTTTGTCAATTTATCCTATCCATGCCCCCCATAATTTTGTAAACCTCTATAAGGTCACCCCTCAGCCTCCGATGCTCCAGAGAAAACAGCCCCAGCCTTTTCAGCCTCTTCCTTTATTTCAAATCCTCCAACCATGGCAACATCCTTGTAAATCTTTTCTGTCCCCTTTCAAGTTTCACAACATCTTTCCGATAGGAAGGAGACCAGAATTACACGCAATATTCCAACGGTTGTCTAACAAATGTCCTGTACAGCCGCAGCATGACCTCCCAACTCCCGTACTCAATACTCTGACCAATAAAGGAAAGCATACTAAACACCTTGTTCACTATCCTAATTCACTTTCAAGGAGCTATGAACCTGCACTCCAAGGTCTCTTTATTCAGCAACACTCCCTAGGACATTACCATAAAGTGTATAAGTCCTGCTAAGATTTGCTTTCCCAAAATGCAGCACCTCGCATTGATCTGAATTAAACTTCATCTGCCACTTCTCAGCCCATTGGCTCATCTGATCAAGATCCTGTTGTAATCTGAGGTAACTTTCTTCGCTGTCCACTACACCTCCAATTTTGGAGTAATCTGCAAACTTACTAACTATACCTCTTATGCTCACATCCAAATCATTTATATAAATGACAAAAAGTAGAGGACCCAGCACCAATCCTTGTGGCACTCCACTGGTCACAGGCCTCCAGTCTGACAAACAACCCTTCACCACCACCCTCTGTCTTCTACCTTTGAGCCAGTTCTGTATCCACATGGCTAATTCTCCCCGTATGCCATGAGATGTAACCTTGCTCACTACTCTCCCATGGGGAACCTTTTCGAGCACCTTACTGAAGTCCATATAGATCACATCTACCACTCTGCCCTCATCAATCCTCTTTGTTACTTCTTCAAAATACTCAATCAAGTTTGTGAGATATGATGTCCCACACACAAAGCCTATCCCTAATCTGTCCTTGCCTTTCCAAATAAATGTACATCCTTTCCCTCAGGATTCCTTTCAACAACTTGCCCACCACCGACATCACGCTCACTGATCTATAGTTCCCTGGCTTGTCCTTGCCACCCTTCTTAAACAGTGGCACCACGTTAGCCAACCTCCAGTTTTCCGGCACCTCACCTGTGACTATCGATGATACAAATGTCACAGCAAGAGGCCCAGCAATCACTTCTCTAGCTTCCCACAGAGTTCTAGGGTACACCTGATCAGGTCCTACGGATTTATCCACCTTTATGCATTTCAAGACATCCTGCACTTCCTCCTCTGTATTATGGACATTTTAAAGATGTCATCATCTATTTCCCTACATTCTATATCTTCCATTTCCTTCTCCACAGTAAATACTGATGCAAAATACTTGTTTAGTATCTCCCCCATTCTCTGCGGCTCCACACAAAGGCTGCCTTGCTGATCTTTGAGGGGCCCTATTCTCTCCCTAGTTACCCTTTTGTTCTTAATGTATTTGTAAAAACCCTTTGGATTCTCCTGAATTCTGTTTGCCAAAGCTATCTCATTCCTAAGGAAGGGCTTTTACCCGAAACGTCGATTTTCCTGCTCCTCAGATGCTGCCTGACCTGCTGTGGTTTTCAAGCACCACTCTAATCTAGACTATCATCAGTTTAAGTCAATCAGTCAGACGGAAGTTGGCCTACATTGAAATTCTCATCATCAATTCTTTCATTCTCTAGTCCCCCAACTTTCTGGGTCGATACACTTCTTTGATTCTAGACTCTTGAACATCCCTTAATCAGCCCATCTTTGTTGACCATTCTTTCAGTTAGGAGGGCAGTAAGCACTGGAAATCTCCTCCAAACCTGTGAACCCTCTCTTCTTCAGCATAGTCTTTAAAACATATCTCTTTAAATAAGCTTCAGGTCATCTAGACTGACCTAATAGGTCCCTACCATGGCTTGGTTTTGTTTGATAGAACTGCTTCTACAATTAGCAAGACAGCAGAGGAGGTTTTTTAAAAGCAGCAAGCTGTGATGATTTGGAATGGTTTGGCTGAAAGATTAGTGAAAGCAGCTTCCAGTAGAGGATAGATATTTGAAAAGGAAATATTTGGGTGTACCAAAAGGATCTGGGCTTGAGGCCAATTAGACAGCTCTAAGGTTTGGAATGGGCATGATGGGCCAATTGGTCTCCTTCTGTGCTGGAAGATTCTCCAGATTTAGCTTGTTTGATATGACCTTGCTGTTTACTTCTATAGACAAGTTAATTAGTGACAAGTTGTGCAATGCCGGGTACAGTATATTGCAGTGAAAGAGTGACACAAATGCCATTCATGGCACGTTACAATGGACCTTCAGGTTCACACAAGATACAAATCTGTCTTTTGAATCTGCATCTTGCTGTGAACATGAAGAACGAGAGTTGGGAAAAGAGCCCAGCCTGTCAAATTGATTATTCAAATGACATGTTGGCTTGACCAACTAGAGAACCTCTGGTTGTTCTCTTCAGGGCAGTGAAGGTTGAGGGAGACTTAATAGAAGTGGGTTGGGGAGAATAAATGAGGAGAAGCTATTTCCACTGCTCGGAGGCTTAGTACCTGGAAAACATAAAAATGCAGGATGCAGCAATGAGGTTTTTTTTCTCTCAGTTGTGACTTATGATGTTCTGGAATACATTACCACAAAGAATTATAGAGTCAAAGAGATAAACAACATGGAAACAGACCCTTCAGTCCAACTCATCTATGCTGACCAGATATCCTGAACTAACCTCGTCCCCATCTGCCAGCACTTGGTCCATCACCCTTTAAACCCTTCCTATTCATATACTGATCCAGATGCCTTTTAAAATATGGTACAAGCCTCCACCACTTCCTCTGGCAGCTCATTCCATACATGCACCACTTCCTCTGCATGAAAACATTGGCCATCAGGTCCCTTTCCTCTCTCACCTTAAACCTATGCCCCTCTGGTTTTGGACTCCCCCATCCCCAGAAAAAAAGACCTTGATGAGTTGTAGAAGATTCAGTACTAAATTTTAACAGCGTAGGATATTTTTGGAAAAGATATTGGAAAAGAACAGAGTAATGAAAATGTTTTGGGTCACTCTTCGAGAGATCTACCATGGGCATAATGGGCCAACTGGTCTCTATCTGTGCTGTACAATTCCAGAATTATGGAGCCAGGTTAATGGGCAGCAGTCATGGTGCAAAGCCTTAAAATTTGGTTTCAAGTCATTTGGTTTTGTCATTTATTTCAAGAAGGTTGGAATATAAAGCAGCTATGTGCTTTTAAGACTTTCTAGTTAGGCCCCATTTAGAATACTGTGTAAGATTTTAGAAGCCCTTCCCCATTTACAAATTAGTCTAGCCTACATTCTTCCTTCAAAAGTGTACAGTTTACCACATTATATTATACCTGTCAAAGTCCTTCTGCAGCTGAAACTGTGTTGCTGGAAAAGCGCAGCAGGTCAGGCAGCATCCAAGGAACAGGAGATTTGACGTTTCGGACATAAGCCCTTCTTCAGGAATCTTCTTCAAGTCCTTCTGCAGCCTTCCCACTTCCTCAATACTGCCTGACACTCCACCTACCTTTGTATCATCTGCAAACTTATTGCATTCTTAATTTTCTCAGTTCTGATGAAACATTAACCAAAAGCCAAAATCTCTTCATCAAGAGTAGTGAAGCCTGTGGAAAGTGACTGAGGACAAAACCATGAAGGTTTTCAAGAAGGAGTTAGGTATAATTCTATAGGCTCAAGGGAGCAGGGATATCTGGTGAAATCAGAAAGAGATCAGAGAATGGGATCATATTGAATGGCAGAGTTGGTTTTAAGGGCTGAATGGCCTACTTGTAAAGTAATATAGCACAAATGAGGCCCTTAAAACCTACATTGGAAATGCTAGCTTGTTTCACCTACAACCTCCACCAACCTACAGTGATCCCACTATTCAGCACTTGACTCATCGCATTGAGTGTTGTGATGTTTGAAGTGCTCAACCACATATCTTTTAGATGTTAAAATCATTGGACCATGAGAAATAGGATCATGAATCTATCAATCTCAGCCTTGTACACAAGCCCTCTGCTCCCACAGATGGGAGTTCCAAATACTCGCTCTGTCTTCTAGAAACACTAATAAATTATTCAGACACAATTTCCCTTGTGCAAAGCCATGCTGTTTGATTAGATTTGTGAAGTGACAGAATCTGTGAAGTTTCCCACCTCAGTTACCCCTCCCGCACCACTCCAAGCACAGTATTCCAGATTCCCACCACCTTCTTCTGAGTGAAAAGGCTTCTCAAAATCCCCTTCTGCTCCTATTCTGAGTGCCATAGAGGTGTACAGCAGAGAAACAGACTCTTCGGTCCAACTCATCCATGCCGACCAGACATCCTAAATTAATCTGGTCCTATTTGCCGCCATTCGGCCCATATCCCTCTGAACCCTTCCTATTCATGTACCCATCCAGATGCCTTTTTTATGTTGCAATTGTACCAGCCTCCACCACTTCCTCTGATAGTTCCTTCCATACACGCACCATCCTCTGAAAATGTTGCCCCTCAGGTCCTTTTTAAATCTTACCCCTCTCATCTTAAACCTATGCCCTCTAGTTTTGGACTCCCTTACCTTGTAAAAAAGACCTTGACTATTCACCCTATCCATGCCCCTCATGATTTTATAAACATCCATAAGGTCACCCCTCAGCCTCTGACGCCTCAAGGGAAAACAGCCCCAGCCTATTTAGTCTCCCTCTATAGCTCTAACCCTCTGACCCCGACAACAGCCTTATAAATCTTTTCTGAACCCTTTTAAAGTTTAACGACATTTTTCCTATAACAGGGAGACCAGAACTGAACACAGTATTCTAAAACCTAAACTAAAAGCTAACATTTTGAGTCATCTAAATTGAAACATTAGCTTGCTCTCTCTCCATGGAAGCTGCCTGACCTGTTGTGATTTCTTCGAGTAAAAAATGAGGTCTGCAGATGCTGGAGATCACAGCTGCAAATGTGTTGCTGGTCAAAGCACAGCAGGCCAGGCAGCATCTCAGGAATAGAGAATTCGACATTTCGAGCATAAGCCAGGGCTTATGCTCGAAATGTCGAATTCTCTATTCCTGAGATGCTGCCTGGCCTGCTGTGCTTTGACCAGCAACACATTTGCAGCTGTTGTGATTTCTAGCATTTTTGGTTTTCAGTACAGATTCCAGCATCTGCAGTAATTTGCTCCAATAATTGCTGACCATCTTTTCTGAACCCTTGCAAGTTTGACAACATCTGTTCCATGGGTCTGGAGAATGGGTCTCTATGTTGCAGATGCCAAGCGCCAAGCCCCTTGCCCACATTCCTACCGTGACCCATCAGGCCAAAATCACTCACACTGTCCTGCCCTCATTGCCTCTGGTGACCTTTCCTCCACTGCCTCCAAGCTCATATTCCCCCAGCCCCATACTGCCCAGTTCTAACTGCTCCCCCAGATCCACAAGCCCAACTACCCTAGCCGACCCATCATCATGGCATGCTTTTGCCCCACTGAACTCATCTCGTCCTACCTCGACTCCATCCTCTCCCCCTTGACTCAGCCACATCCCACCTACATCCACTTCACCAACCAGGCTCTCTATATCTTCAGTAACTTCCAGTTCCCCGGCCCCCAGTGCTTTATCTTCACTAATGACATGTCTATCGCCCACAAGGACGGCCTCCAGGCTCTCTGCTTCCTCCTGTCCAATACACCTGTCCAGTCCCCCTCCACCAATATCCACCACTGCCTTGCCGAACTGGTCCTAACCCTCAATAACTTGTCCTTTAACTCCTCCCATTTCATCCAAATCCAGAGGGTGGCCATAGGCAATCGGATGGGCCCCAGCTATGCCTGCCTCTTTGTCAGCTATGTCGCACACACCTTCTGCACAGGCGCTGTGCCCCAACTCTTCCACCATTACATCAATGGCTGCATTGGTGCAGCGTCCTGCATCCAGGCTGAACTGAAACAATTCATTGTCTTCTCTCACAACTTCCACACCGCTCTCAAATTCCCTTGGTCCATCTCAGACACCTCCTTTCCCTTCCTTGACCTCTCTATTTCTAAATCTGTTTACAGTCTCCAGTCGGATGTTTACTACAAATCCACAGACTCCTATAACTACCTGGACTACACCTCCTCCTACCCAGTATCCTGCAAGAACTCCATCCCATTCTCCTAATTCCTCTGCCTCCGCCTCAGGTGAGGAGACATTCCACTCCCAAACATCCCAGATGCCCACCTATTTCAAACAGCGTGCTTTTCCTCCCTCCGTCATCCAGACTGCCCTCCACCACACCACCACCATTCCCCATTCCACTGCTCTAAAGCTCCCCTCAAAATGCAATAAAGACAGAACCCCCCTTGTCTTAACCTACCACCCCACCAGACTCCACATCCAACGCATCATCCTTAAACATTTCCGGCAATTCCATCTAGACCCCACCACCAAGAACATCTTCCCCTCCATACCCCTCCCTGGTTTCCGCAAAGACCATTCCCTTCGACAGACCAATCTCCCCACCCATCCTCCCGCACTTCCCCCCCTCCCAACCCTGGAACCCCCAGGTATCTTCCCCTGGAAAAGATTAAAAACCTGTTGGTACACCATCCCCCTCACTTCTGTCCAGGGCCTCAAACAGTCCTTCCAGGCGAGACAGAGGTTCACCTACCTCTCTTCCACCTAGTTTCCTGCATCAGGTACTCCCAATGTGGTCTTCTCTACTTCAGGGAGACCGAACGTAAACTTAGGGAACAGTTCACTAAGCATCTCAGCCGGGCCCACAGGGGCCAACCAGACCTCCCAGTCATCTCCCATTTTAATTCCCCTTCCCACTCCCTTTTCCGAAATGACCACCTTTGACCTCCTCCATTGCCTCAATGAGCCCAACTGCAAATTGGAGGAACAACACCTCATCTTCCGCCTGGACAGCCTACAGCCCGGAGGACTCAACATTGAGTTCTCCAATTTCAAATAACCTCCTTTCCCATCCCCGACTCCCTTCCCAGCCCCTCCCCCTCCTTTCCACCCCACCCAGTCACCTACTGCGTTCATTCTGCCCATTGATCAACCAGGTTGTATGTTTTACCTGTCTTCACATGTCCCCACCTCACCATCCCCTGCCCCCCTCACCCACTTTATCTGCAGTTCCCCCCACCCCCACCTCACCACCACCACACAGTCCTGAAGAAGGGTTACAACAGAAACGTTGACTTCTCCACCTCTTGGCGCTGCCTGGCTTGCTGTGTTCTTCCAGCCTCCTGCTTGTCTACCTTGAATTCCAGCATCTGCAGTTTGTTTTTGTCTCTAACATCTTTCCTATAGCAGGGAGACCAGAATTGAAGATAGTATTCTAAATGTGCTCTATATCCCTGTGAATTAATTGCTTTTCCCTGCCCCGTCTCTCTGTCTCAAGGTTATATTCACAGCTACATCAGCCCGTCATCGGTGTACGAGAGCCGAGGGGAGAGTCTGACTGCACCCCAGCCTGTCTTCACCAAAGTCGACGAGGTGTATGGGGAGCCGGAGGGGCTGGGGCTGGGGCTGGAGCCGGACAGCCCTCGCTCGGGGCTGGCGAACGGCTACTTCAGCGGTGAGGCGGCGGTCAGCGAGGGCTACAGCATGGACGCCTTCTTCATCACGGACGGCCGGTCAAGGAGGAGGAGCGGCGGCGGTGGGGGGAGGCAGCCGGGACAGCGGCACCGCTGCGGGGAGTGCGGCAAGACATACGCCACCTCGTCCAACCTGAGCCGCCACAAGCAGACCCACCGCAGCCTGGACAGCCAGCTCGCCCGCAAGTGCCCGACCTGTGCCAAGGTCTACGTCTCCATGCCCGCCCTGGCCATGCACGTCCTCACCCACGACCTCAAGCACAAGTGCGGCACTTGCGGCAAAGCTTTCAGCCGGCCCTGGCTGCTGCAGGGTCACCTCCGCTCACACACCGGGGAGAAACCCTTTGGCTGTGCCCACTGCGGCAAGGCGTTCGCTGACCGCTCCAACCTGCGGGCTCACATGCAGACCCACTCGGCCTTCAAGCACTTCCGCTGCAAGCGCTGCAACAAGACATTCGCCCTCAAGTCCTACCTGAACAAGCACTACGAGTCTGCCTGCTTCAAGGGTCCCCAAGAGGGGGAGTCCTGAGAGAGATTCCAAAAAAGATGCACCGCCTCATAAATGAGGAGTTGTGAGATAGAAGAGAGACGTGCAAAAATACAAATGCAAAATCTCCTAAACACGGAATCAGACATACAAAAGTACAAATGCAAACCCTCCCCGTCCCCCCCCAAACGAGGAATAAAATAGAGAGACGTGCAAAAATATTAGTGCATAATTTCTTAAATATGGATTGAGATAAATGTGAGACGTGCAAAATTTAAAAATGCAACACCTCCAAATATGGAACAAGATAGGAAACGTACAAAATATAAATTGCAAACTTTTTCATCGTGGAATGAAATAAATGAGAGACGTACAAAACTAGAAGTTGCAAAACCTCCTAAATGTGAAATGCGAAAAATGAGAGACGTGCAAATAAGAATGCAAAACCTCCTAAAAGGCGAGGAATGACAACTTCTCTCCACCTCAAAGCAATACTTCTTGAGATTACTTCCTAACATGTTTTTTTTAAATTAATATATGCTGGATTTGCTCTAAAAAGAAAAAAAAACTGCAACCCTCTCTTCAAAGTTGTGGCATGACATAAAGATTATATTTTTTTTGCCGTGCACCCACCAGGGTTTTTGGAAACACTCCTTTCAACCAGGTTTGGGAGGAGGAACTCATTAAGCGAAAGCACTGGGATCATGATGACTTAGATGCACAAATACCTGTACAAACAGGCAGGCACGTGCACGTGCACAGCTACACCGGGAACATGTACGCCACACGCAAGAATAGTCAGTCTCCTAGAACATGCCAATGACACATGTGCAACCAAGCACCTGTGCATTAAACATACAGGCACATGCATGCGCATGCAGATACATGCACATTGACAAATAGGCATGTGTGCATGCACACATACATCTGCATATGCACACAGGGACACATATGCACGCACACTCCCCACTTTTCTAGAACATGTCAACATCATGTGCCATGCATGCATGCACATACAGACACATGCACACATACGCAAAGATGACCTCTTGTATTTTTTATGCTGCTCTTTGCTACAGGACGGGATATATTTATTGCATCTTCCACGGCGATTGAATGGTACTCGACTTTTTCAAAAGGGTAATTTTTTTCACTGACCTGAAGACAATGCAATGTTTCTGGTGTTTTCCCCAGGATTGACCCATCAGCAAGTATTATGTGTTAAGGCTGAATATTTTTGAATCAACCGAAAACTAATACATTGTGCCATGTTATTGAATTAATCTACAGTAGAATCTACCTACAGTGACCATGTGGGTCAGTTGAGCCTTCTGTGATAAGCATTCTGGTGCCAGAACCTTGTGTTAAATAAAGCTAGCTGCTAATTTTGACAGTCAGCAGGACGATGCAGAAGTCTTCTTTGGGTAGGTATGGAACACAGGATTCTGAACACAAGGCATATTTCTGCAAGATATATTCATCCAAAGATAGAATTGACCATTTATAGGAAGGCCAGTGGCCCAATTAGTTCTCACGAGTTTCCTGTCACTGAACTTCTCCAGACTACATCAGCATAACCTTTTATTCCTCTGTCTTCCATATTCCTTTCTAGCTTCCCCTTAAACCTATGAACTTATTTGCCTTGATTACGCCTTCTGTATCATATTCCACATTTTACTCGCTTTTAGAATAAACTTCCCCGGAATTCCCTTATTGGTGACTATTGATCACCCCAAGTTTTAAACTCACCCCACATTGGAAACAGTTTTTTTGCAAACCTATCAAATTGCTTCATAATTTGAAAGGTCCAGCTTATAGAATTAAATTTTACTGCCATGTGTACACAAGTACAGGAGTACTGTGAAACATTGCCACACGCATTGCCACCTTAGGGACAAAGATACCTCGGGACAAAAAACTTAAGGTTCAAAGTAGTAAAAGAGAGAAACAAAGTTTAAAATGTTAAGCATTACAGACCATCATCATACTTACAGAAAAATAAAGAAATAAGGTAATAGTTAACATTAAAGTGAGCTTTTGATGATAGTTGTACAATCTCAATTCTGACCTCATCCACACGAAACCTTATGGCACCTTATTCATCCTTATTATGGCCTCTACATCCTCTCCATAACATGGAGACCAGTCCTGTGCAGAATATATGATATGTAGAGTACCTAAGATTTTACATTTTTGCCCTCTCTACCTCCTTCCCTTAAGAGGAAGAGAAGGGCATTTAGAGATTCAAACTTCTCCCACTACTTTGTCAAGTCCTGGCTAAACTGTCTCTAACTATCTGTCCTCTTTCATCCTTTAATACATTATTCTAAACAGATATAGCATGATTTCTCTACTTTCCAATTTTATTCATCTATAAATGTGCTTCATTTCAGTTTACATGGCCTCCTGGGGTATTTGGTGATTCAGTGGTAATGTTACTGATCTGGTAATCCAGAGGGCCCCAGCTAATGCTCAGGTTCAAATCCCACCATTACCAGCTATTGGCATTTAAATTCAATTCATAACTCTGGAATTGAAAGCTATTCTTAATGATGGTGACAATAAAGCCATTGGTGTCACGAAAAAACAAAACCATCTGGTTTACTAAGCCATTTAGGGAAGGAAATCTGTCATCCTTACTTGGTCTGGCCTACGTATGACTTCATACCCACAGTATTATGGTGCCTTTTAATTCCTCCATCAAATAGCCTAGAAAGCCATTCAGTTCCAGGGTAATTAGGAGCAGACAACAAATACTGTCCTTGTCAGTGATGCCCATATCCCATGTTAAAAAAAAGTGAAATTGCATGCCTTCTTTTAGCAATATATCTGGATGCCTCTAAATCCCTTTTATGCATGACCCCATTTTAGATTTTCTCTAGGGAATTTCTAGTCTCTTTATTCTGCTATCAAAATGCAGCATCTCCAACTTATCTCATAAAATTCCCTCATCATTTGAGAGCCTATTTAGGACTGATATTTTGTTTTAGTTTTCCTTCTATGTAGAAGGCACTCTGACCAGGTTTGTTGAATCACTGGTAAAATTATTACCGCCATGATGAATATAACTTGTGTAGATATGTTCTAAGTTCCAGATTTCCTGGGAATATACTTTAGCTTAACTGCTGAACCAGTGGTAACCACATGGAATTGACCACCTACTCAACCAGTCATAGCAATCAGTTGGGGATGCCTCCTGCATTGCAAATTGTGCTAATATTGATCATACTTTGTCAGTAGGTCATTGGCTGTGAAGTGTTTTGTGGTTCCCCAGGGAGGGTGAAATGTGCTACAGGATTGCAGGTTTTGAATCAACCACTATAACTGGATTCTACTGTATTTGAACATTGTAAAGTATTGTTATGATTATGTATTATTGTTCTTGACAACAAAGAGGTGCACTTTTCATGGAGCAGTGTTTCTGACAGGGAGAAGAGTTCTGTAATTTCCCCAAGCTGTGTCACAGAGATGGAATTTGATGATGTGTGTTTCAGTGTTATCCACACTGCACTGTGAACATGCCAACTGAACACCCTTTCCATGAAATTGTGCCCCTTTGATTTTATTGAGCCAATCACATATGAGCCATGGATTATTAACCCCTGTGTTGCCAAAGCGCTTGCCACTTTGAAGAAAGTAATGTTTCTTTTAAGTTTACGTAACTATTTATGTATTTAACTATTTATGTATTTAACTATTTATGTATTTAACAATTTATGCATTTATTTATTTATGCCATAGTTTTACAAGTCACAAACATCACTGAAACAGATGGGAGTTTGTTTTCAATTCCTAAAAGCTCAGAATTAATTTTTTAAGCACCATTATGCTTCCTTTTTGTTGTTGTTGCAGTGCAAGGGTCACTTGAGAAATGACAATTTGGGGAATTGAGTGAATGTTGATATTGTAAATAAGGCACTACGCTGTATTCCAGCAATAATTCAATGATGCATGGCTTTCCTCCCTCTTCTAGTTTATTATGTCCTCAACAAGAGAATGCAGATATTGACTGCAGTATTACTTAACAATGGAAATCAGGGATCTGGCAGGGATGGAATAAGCATCTGCAGACAAAGCATTAAGTAGTCTTCCTTTGACTGCAGGATCTGTGTCAGGCTGCTGTTGTGCTCTTTGCCTCACATTACGGCCATGGAAGATTTTGCAGACAGTGTTTTGTTGCTCTCTCTATTTCTCTCTGTTTTCAAAAGTTAGGCTTTACCTAGGCCATTTAGCAATCTGGTATAAGAATCCATTCGCATCTGCAATCCTCTCATTAACCTCTCTGTATTACAGTGCACTTGTTTCAATTTTTGCCCTGTCCATTTCCCTCCAAATTTCTCCCCACTTACGTTCGGAAGGAGGTTATTCAGCCCCTCTTCCGCAACTCCATTAGAGTCTGCATCTTCATTCCATTAACTCGCAATCTTTTTGCCTAAGATCGATCAATCCCAGCCTTGAAATTTTCAATTGACACCCAACCTTTTGCGGTTTATTTGGAGAGGTAGTAGAGGTGTAGGTGCAAGATCTCCACTACAGTAAAGTATTCTCTAACGTTAGCCCTCAACAACTGATAAGGTGCCCATGGTTCTGGACCACCAGAAGGAGTGGTTTCTCCCTATCTAGCCCATCAACTCCATCAACCATCTCAAAAACCATTCTAAAAAGTGGCTGACTTGAGTAAAACAGCTGCATTGTGAAAAAAAATTGCATGCACCAGCCCAGTGAATCCCAGGAAATCCTTTCATTTTAAAGGGAGCGTTGAGCACAGGTGCTAATATCTGGTTTGCAATCCAGGCAGGATCAGGACACTGAGCTGGGAAACTTTGCCATGACCACATTGAATGGTGGAACAGGCTCAAAGGGCTGAATAGCCTGCTCCTGTCCTTATTTCATACGTAAGGCAGGACATCTGTTTGCTTTTAGTTCCCCAGTGTAGGGCTATCAGTTGAAACCCAGATACTGTTTCAGATTAGCTGGGACAGCATAGAGAGTGAGTTAATCGTAGTCTGTGAGAATCACTACTTCCTTCTAATTGAACTTAGCTTTTAGAGTTCACTCTGCCCTCTAGTGGGAAGTTGCCACTGTTTAAACTGCTGACAGCACTAGTTGTGATTGTTTCCTCTATGTTTAAAACCAATATTGTTTTTCTGAACTGAGCAAAAAAACTGCTGACTTTATTAGATTCAGTGTGTCACATAATTTGTACTTGTGCTCACTGTGTTTGAATAATCTGATTCTTGTGTTCAAATCCCTCCATGGTCTCACCCATCCCTATCAGTGAACCTCTTGCAGCTCAACAACCCTCCCAGATAAAATCAGAAATCTCTGGAGAAGCCACTGCACTCCTTCCATCCCGGCCTCTTGTGGATTCCCTGCCTGCTTCACTCTAGCTATTGGCAGCCGAGCCTTCAACTACGTCAGGCCCAGCCTCTGCAACTCCTTCCCTTCACCTTGCAGCCTTTCTGCCTCTCCTGTCTCTGTTCCTGGAAACCTACCTCTCTCAACAAATGGTTGATCATCTGTCCAAGTGTCTCCTCTGTTGTTCCAGTGTCAGTTCAGAAAAACAACTACTTCACAAATGTCCTTGAAGAAAGGAAGCGTTCTTTACTGGATAAATAGAGGAGAAGTAGGCCATTCAGACGATCGATTCTGCTCTGCCATTCAATCACATCGTGGCTGATCCGATAATCCCTGCCTTTTCCCCCACAACCCTTGATCCCTTTGTTGGTTAAAAATCTATCTCAAGCCTTGAATTTACTTGTAAGACCTTAAGACATAGGACCAGAGGTAGGCCATTCAGCCCATTGACCCTGCTTCATCCATCAATAAGGTCATGGCTGATATAATAATCTTTAACTCCATTTTCCTGCCTTTCCCCATTACTCCTGATTCCCCAGCTGACTGGAAACCTATCTATCTCAGCCCTGAATGCATTTAAAAGATCTTAGGACATAGGGGGAAAAATAGGCCATTGAGCCCATTGAGTCTGCTCCACCTCTGGCCTACATGTGGGGCTCCAGACCCTTTGCAATATGGTTGACTATTAACTGTCCTCTGGGCAGTTAGGGATGAGCAACAAATGCTGGTCCAGCCAGCAACACTCACATCCATGGATGAGTAAAAGTAAATTATCTAATTATGCTTCTATGAAGCGAAGTGTGATGTACACTGGGTTAAAAGGCAAGGTATGTGTACACGCCATTGGAGGTAAGTGGTTCCTGTACGATGACACTTCTATCCAATCACTTGTTAGACTCATCCTTGCTTACTTCCCATTAGCTGCCCATGACAGTAGCCCATCTCCCTTCATGTTTTGTCTGTCCACTACAGCAGGCTCGATCCTACATAATAAGAGCTCTACCAACTACCTCGCCACATTCCTCATAGCTCCCAGGTCCTCACTTCCTGCCAGGGATGCAAAGCCACTGGGAAGGCATACCCAAGTGAGGGAGAGGCAGGAGTGAGGGAGATCCGAGACAGGGGAAACCTACAGTCTAGATTAGAGTGGTGATTTCCCTGCTCCTCGGATACTGCCTGACCTGCTGTGCTTTTCCAGCACCACACTCACGACTCTGATCTCCAGCATCTGCAGTCCTCACTTTCTCTTGTTTTAACACTGAGCAGGCCATACCTATGATATTTGGAGTTTTGGAAGTATATGCGGTGGTCTAAGTGGAACATGCACGATTCTGAGCAGACTCCCCAGTGACATGACTGAGAGGATGTTTCCTACTATCGTGGGATCTAGAGCGAGGGAGTACAGTTTCAAATTAAGGGGTCTCCCAATTAGGTCAGGAGATGCAGAAATTCTTTTCCCTAATTGAGTCTGAGGCATTGGATCTATTCAAGGTTGAGTTAGAGTTTGATCAACCAGGGAGTCAAGGGTTATAAAGAGCCTGGAGAGTGGAACTGAGACCACCACCTGATCATCCATGAACTTACTGGACAATGGAGCAGACTCGAGAGATAAAACGGCTTCCTGCTTTCCCTATTTCTGACAATGTTCTGATCTAATGCAGATAATTTCCCTGGACCATATTAACCTTCCTCACAGACCAGTCTCCTCCACATGGAGGTTGGGTTACCAACTCTGTTTGATGTATTCCTGGGGATTTCATCACATGATCTCCTATCTCCCTCCATTGACCACCTAATCTGTCCATCCTCAGCTACCAACCCTTCCCACACCAACTAGAATCCAATAAGGCTTTTCAAGCCCAATTGGAGCCTTTCTTTAATTGTCTTAAATATATTTGTAACTAAATAAATGAAAGGTACATGAAGAATTTTTTTTTTGGAAAGTCATCATTTATTTTAACGCTCTGAGTGAAGCTTCTCCTGGGAGTTTCCAATAGTAGTTCCCTGGGGATTAATTTCCAGACCAATCCCAGGTGGAGTATAGAATCCAAATACTTTGGAAAGAGGCCATTCACCCCATCAAATCTGCCCTGACCACCCAAAGGACATCCCACCCAGAACCAAACCCACACCCTATACTTCCCATGGCTAATCTGCCGAGCCTGCACATCTCTGGTCACTATGGAGGAATTTACCATTGCTAATCCACTGAACCTGCACATCTTTGAACCCATGCAGACATGGGGAGAATGTGCAAACTCCACACAGACAGTCACCCAAGGGTGGGATCGAACCAGGTCGCTGGTTTTGTCAGACAACAGTGAGAACCACTGAGCCTGGTGAGGGATGCGGACGGGAGAAATAAGAATGATTTTGTATTTAACTGACACCTTTCATGACTGTCAAGAATTTCAGAGATCCTCACAGGCAATGGATGTGGAGTCAATTTGTGCACAATGTAAATGGCCTTGTGACAGAGTGCCCAGACCACGTTGATTAAAGGGAAAAGTACACAGGGGAGAACATCTCTTTGAAATAATGACAGAGTATCTGAGACATTAGATAGGCTTCAGGTTAACCCCTCATCTGGAGTGGGCAAGGTGAATTGGGGGTTCCACTGTCAAGCTAGTAAATTTCCTTATCTCTCAGTGATGGGAAAATGGGGAGGGGATGTTCTCAGTCGAAGGAAAAGATTTTTTTTCTCAATAAATCCCCAAACATGAAGTCCGGTAGAAAGTGACCACTCAGCAGCACTGATGGTAACCATGGTAGTATTGAAGGGCTAGCCCACTTTTGAAGATAAGAATCATAGTGTTTAGGGAGAGTGGGCAATGAGATTACTCATTTGTGGGTGTTGGGGGACAGAAATGAAAGATTACTACTTCCCCAGGGATAAAGCTCATGAAATTCATACTCATAAATAATTACACTGAAAAGTCCAGAAAAAAAAACAGCAGCCAAAATAAAATGCTGGGAGATTTTTTTGACCCAGAATCAATCCTGCCTGAAAGCGCTAACAGCAATCTCCGCAGAAACTGCATTGAAGAACATTGTCCTATCTCCTGTTGTATGTGACAACCACGGATCATTTTATAGATTATAAGCTCTAAAACTATTTAAAATATATGATTGATAATGGAAACATTCAATCTAGATTTCTGAGTCTGATCTGAATGTTGTTGTTAGTTTGTTCCTGTCTTATTTCTCTCTCGTTCTGAGATCCTCCTCACTCCCCTTTCCCCCTCTCTCTGCTGTTCCCCATTTCCATTCCTCCTTCTCTGACTCACCCACTATTAGCCTCCACCCACTCTCCAATCTCAGCTTCTCCCACTCTCTGATCCTGCTATCCTCATTTCCCACTTTCTCTCCCTTGTTGCTATTTCTTTTTCTCTCCCTTTTTCCTCCATCTCTCTCTCTCTCTCCCTCCCTCTCTCTCTTTCACCTGCCCTTTCTGCTTCTGCTACTGTTCCTTCCATTTTCCCTGATCTCTCGCTGACTGTTATCTCTGTCTCTCCTTTTCTTTCTCATTTATTCTCCATTTTTCACGTTCCAGTTTTCCCACTCTGCTTTCTGGGCGTTCTTTGACAATGCCAGCTCTTTGAAGTTGCTCTCTGATTACTCTCTCCACAGTTCTCTCTCTCAGCTATCCTTTCCCTCTCATGTTCTATATCTCTCTCTCACTTTCCTATTCCTCAGATCTCACACACTCTGCTATCCCTTTCTCTCTCCACTTCTGTTCTCAGCTATCTCCCTCTCTCACTGGTTCTCTCTGCTATCCCCCTCTCACTCTCCAGAACTCTCTCACTTTTGCTGCTATGATACTTTCTCCCTTTTCTCTTTGGATAACTCACATAGCTGGCATTATAGTTAGTTTTAGAAAAAAGTAATTTTGTATATAAAGCAAAAATGTATATTCTGCTGCATCAATTTATACTTGCACTCAGTTTTTATTGTACACTTCACGGTGTACAAGGTGTACACAGTTTCTGGAATTTTCCATACTATTTTATTCTTTATAAAGAAAGCAGGATTTGAACACACAACTGTAGAAAGCACAATTGTACCAAACCTCTTTGCCAAACTTCAAAAAGGAGAATAAAGGATATAAATGACTCTGCCCTTGTGTTTATTTTGTTTTTGTTAAGTGTGTTTCATGTGTTGAAATGAACCTTGTCTACTTTGCTATCTGGAGACTCAGGTGTCAAAGTTCATGGTCATTGGGTCATTAGCGCACACCGTGCCAGTCACTTCGGGAATGTTTCTAACCCATTTTGAAAATGTTTACTCTTATATGCATGGGATTTAAATAAAAAAATGCCTGGGCTGGGAACGTCCAAACAAGTTCATCAAATTAGCACCAATAACTAACAGCACTTTTCCTTATCTGCTAAAGGAAGGATATTATTAAACTGGAAAGGGTACAGAAAAAAGAAATTATAAAGATGTTACCAGAACTGGAGGGTTTGAGTTATAAGGAGAAGCCAGATAGACTGGGACCTTTGACCTTACAAAGATTTGTAAAGTCATGAGGGACACAGATAAGGTGAATAACAATACCCTTTTTTCCTGAGGATAGGGGAGTTCAAAACTAGAGGGTACAGGTTTAAGGTGAGAAGGAAAAGATTTAAAAGGGCCCCAAGGAGCTACCTTTCACACAGAGGATGGTCTCCAGCATCTGCAGTCCTCACTTTCCAGCATACCTGCCAGAGGAAGCATTGGATGCAGATACAGTTATAACATTTACAAGACATCTGGACAGGTACATTATTAGGAAAAGTTTAGAGGGATGTGGGCCAAACACAGGAAATTTGAACTAGTTTATTTTGAGGAATTTGGTTGGTTGAGAAGGTCCGTTCTCATGCTCTATGACTATTTGCTGTTTTATTCATTGAAATCCACTACACAAAATGAGGTCATTGGGCTCTCTTTCATTGTACCAGCTCTTTGAAATCAATTACACCTAATTTTTTTTTAGATGACTTACAGAGTGGAAACAGGCCCTTCGGCCCAACAAGTCCACACCGACCCGCCGAAGCGCAACCCACCCATACCCCTACATCTACCCCTTACCTAACACTACGGGCAATTTAGCATGGCCAATTCACCTGACCCACACATCTTTGGACTGTGGGAGGAAACTGGAGCACCCGGAGAAAACCCACACAGACACGGGGAGAACATGCAAACACCACACAGTCAGTCGCCTGAGTTGGGAATTGAACCCGGGTCTCAGGCGCTGTGAGACAGCAGTGCTAACCACTGTGCCACTGTGCTGCCCACTAATCCTCCACACTTTTTCCCATAGCTCTGCAATTTCCCCTTTTTCAATTGCAGACTATATCCAATTCCCTTTTGAAAGATGCCATTGAATCTGCTTCCACTGACCTTTCACGGTACATTCCAAATGATGCCAACTCACTGCGCGAAATTTTGTTTTGGTTCTTTTGCCAATTATTTTCAATATGTGGCCCCCGGCTTTTGACTCTCCTTCCATTGGAAACCATTTTGCCCCATCTACTCTTATCAAAATGTTTCATTGCTCTAAATAGCCCGAATAACATTTTTATTCATCAATTTACTTCAGCTTTCCTTTGTAACTCAAGCCTCTGACACAAATCTTGTAGACCTTCATGCCTCATAAAGAGGTGTTTTGTATCTCAATTAAGATCAACACAGGCTTGAGAAACAGTAATTCCTCTTTCACCAGGACTGAGTTCAACAATTTGAAATAATCAACTCTGCCTCTATTTGTTCGGATGACACACATTGATACAGATATTGTTTTTGTCATTTATACCTCCTCTAAACACTTGCTGACTTGTTTGTATCTTGATTTGGAGACGCCGGTGTTGAACTGGGATGTACAAAATTAAAAATCACACAACACCAGGTTATAGTCCAACAGGTTTATTTGGAAGCACTAGCTGTCGGAGCACTGCTTCCAAATAAACCTGTTGGACTATAAGCTGGTATTGTGTGATTTTTTTAATGCTTGCATCTTGTTAGCTTTGCTCTCAGCAAAGTGGGCCCAGTTACCTCTTTTCACATCTCCCATTTACACCTATTTTACATCTCAATCACTCCTTTACACAACTGTGCTAGTCTCTTGCTCTGGGTATCCTCACAATCTAAGTGATTTGTTGCTCCATCCCCTTTGTCAACAGCATGAAAATCACCAATTTCCAGTTCTTTTCCATTCTGAAGAAGAGTCATACTAGACTTGAAGCATTCATTCTGTTTCTCTCTCCTCAGGTCCTGCCAAACCTGCTGAGTTTCTCCAACAATTTCTGTCTATGTTTCAGATTTCCAGTGTGTCTGGTATTTTACTTTTATCCCCAAGACCCTGCATTTGCTTCTTTGCTGATCTGATCATCATCCCTTTTGCTTTACACCATCATTATTTCTTTCACTAAAACAGAAGCAAAATACTGTGGCTGCTAAAGTTTGAAGGAAAAACAGAAAGTGCTGGAGAGATTCTGCATGAACATCTTCACTCAGTCCACAAGCATGATGCAGGCGTTCCAGTCTTGTACCATTGTAATATAGTGTCAATTACTCCCATGGTCACATTTCTGCCTAGAACAAAATAAGAAGACATTTCTTCAACCGAGAGTGGTGGGCCTGTGGAAATCATTGCCGTGGAACACAGTGGAGGCTGGGACAGTGGGTATCTTCAAGGCAGAGATTGATACGTTCTTGGTCTTGCGAGAAATTAAGGCCTACAGAGAGAGTGCAGGTAAGTGGAGTTGAAATGCCCATCAGCCATGATTGAATGGCGGAGTGGACTTGATGGGCCGAATGGCCTTGTTTCCACTCCTATTTCTTATGGCCTCATGGTCTTATGGACTGCAGTGTTCCAGTGAAGCCCAATATAAGCTACAGGAGCAGCACCTCATTTTCTGATTACGCGCATTACAGCCTTTTGAATGCAACATTGAGATCAACAACTTCAGACTGTGAATTCCATCCTCACTATTTGGTTTTCGTTGTTCTGCTATGGACAAAACTGACTTTTCTTCTGCTATTAATGTGTTGCTGGTTAAAGCACAGCAGGTTAGGCAGCGTCTCAGGATGCTGCTATTAATACCTACGCTGGATCCAAACTCACTTCTCTACAACTGTTGCCATACCCTTAGTCTCTTATGATAACTGTGATCTTTGCTTTCCCTCTATGTTTTCAGTGACCTCCCCTCCTCTTCCATTTGCTCCCCACCCCCCCAACCACCTTTTCTCCACATCATAAAATCTATAATTTTATCCATTCTTCTCTTCAGTTTCAAAAAATGTTACAATTGGACTAAAGTCATCAACTTTGTGTCGTTGACCATAGATGCTGCCAGAGCAACTGAGATTCTCCAGAAAATGGCTGTTTTTGTTTCAGATTTCCAGGATGCACAGAATCTTGATTTTGTTTCACTCTTTTGATTTCAGTGCACTCATTAACATTCTGTTAACGTTCCAGGTTCAATAAACAGCACATCAACTCAGCCTGCTAGGATGGTATACATTGATGAAGGAGAGAGGTCTATACTTGCTTTCCAGAAGCCAGGTTAAGTGAAAAATTGCAATGGTTACCAAGGTCTGTCATGTTTCTCTTCAAGATCTACCAATAGAGATGGTCACCTATCTCCCATTTCCACTCTTTGACACACCTTGGCTGAAAAGATTTACCCTCTGACACAGCAATATTGGTGCCTCAGTGGTTAGCTCTGCTGCCTCACAGCACCAGGGACCTGGGTTTGACTCCAGCCTTGGATGACCACTTTGTGGAGTTTACACATTCTCCCTGCATCTGCATGGGTTTCGGCCAGGTACTTTGATTTCTTTCCGCTATCCAAAGATAAGCAAGCTAGGTGGATTTGAAATTGCCAGTAGTGTCCAGGGATGTGTGATCTAGATGGAGTAGCCATGGTAAATGCAGGATTATGGAGGTCGGGTGGGTCTGGGTGGGATGCTCAATGCAAATAGAATGGGCTGAATAGACTCTTTGTATCCTAGGGATTCTATGAATGATCAGCAGCAACAGGCATCAGTTATTGTAGCATATTGATGGGACTATGGCAATGATGACAATGTGCTGAAGTGCCAGGAACAGCCTGCCAGCGCATGCCAATTTAGTGAGTTAGTTTGCAATGAAGCTGGATCTTCTCCTGCCTGGGAGATCACCTTCTACAAATGGTAAGTACTGCACAGTATGGCTGGCGGTTAGGGTCGTCTCCTGGACCAGTTCAGCTCACCATTTGGTGAGGAGGATGGGATAAGCTGCCCTGACGTCTGGAGGGGGATCTCGTTGGAAAGGACAATGGATCAAAGTGCTGCTGGATTTTGGAAAAGAATGAACGTGCAGGATTCCTGACCAAAGTACTTCCTCATGCTCTGAGCCCCTGATGGAATCCTTAGTGAGCAGGCTCATAGACAGTCTACCTGCCTCATCAACAATTGGGGCACTAAAGACAACAATGAATGTCCACTTAATAACCACAACCTGCCCACAAACTGGCAGAGGGTGAGGACTTGCCATGTGGAAAGCTTGGAAAACAAATCCATGGGGATGAGGGGTAGCTTGCAAGTCCTTGGTTGGGGCGTGGGGGGGTGGGGAATGACCTCTGTCCAAAGGCACTCAGTGACTAACCAAGGAACCTGAGAATCCGTGCCCTCTCTCTAACTTCCCAACCCCACATTCTCCTTTGCAAACTCACTCATGCCAGCACTCACCTGTGGCCTGGGAGCCCATGCTCTTTAGAATTTAGAAGAATGTGAGGCAGTGTTATAGAAACATGCACGATTCTTAGGGGACTTGATAGAGTAGCTGTGGAGAAGTTGTTACCCCTTGTGTGAGAGCCTAGGACCAGAGGGCCTAAGCTCAGGGTAACGGGGTCACTCGTTTAAGGTAGAGATGAAGAGACATTTCTTCTCTCAGAGGTACTGAATCCACAAAGTTTTTTTTAACCACAGAATGCTGATGGGGTTGGGTCATTAAGAATATTCAGCGGTGAGACAGATTTTAATCTGGGTCTTTTAAATCAAGGGTTATGGGGAAAAAGCAGGAAAGTGGAGGTGAGGATTATCAGGTCAGCCATGACCCTATTGAATGGCAGAACATTTTCAATGGGCTGAATGGCCCACTTCTTTTCTAATGTGTTATGGTCTTATCTAATTGTTGCGAAAGCCACGTTATAAATGTACTTGCTTAACTGCTATCCCCATTTTGCTCAGTAGAGGGAGCTGATACCCTCTACCAGATATAACCATTATAATTGCCCCTTCTTTAAACGTCTATGTTTTGCCAATGAAGATGCAGCTTATACATGTAAATAGAACATAGAACAGTACAGCACAGTACAGGCCCTTTGGCCCTTGATGTTGTGCCAGCCCTCTATCCTACTCTAAGATCAGACAACCTACATACCCTCCATTGTACTATCTGCCATGTGGCTATCTCAGAGTTGCTTAAATGCCCCTAATGTATCTAACTCTACTACCACTTTTGGCAGTGCATTCCACACACCCACCAGTCTCTGTGTAAAGATAGCTGAATATGGATTTGTGCTCCTATTGAACATATTCTGATTTTTCAGCAAGTTTTACTACACAGTTGCTGTTAAAGATGCACCGACTAAATTAGATTTTCCAGAAACTTCAATTAATAGATTAGTAAAACAGTGAATTTGGAGATTTTAAATTGTTGGGCGTGGTGGTGGTGGGGTGGGGGGTGGAGGGGGCCGGTGAGCGCAGGGTGTGTTCCACACATCCCATGCACATCATGGAGACATTTACTGAGTGGGTCACCTGCCTTTCTCAAAGCTCTACCCAGGACATTGCCAGGCAGCTCGGGGATAGAAATCGTGGTTCCTGGTGCTGCTCCAGGCTCAACCTTCTCCCTGACTCAATTGCAACAGCTTCATCGCTGACCCAAGCACAGCTCAGCCCTAGAGCTCCAGGCCCGAGTTATTAGGCCTTGTAACCCCAGCACCTCCTGGTATTGGGCAGCTACCCTTCAGTTTTACCGGATGGAGGTTGTTGGTCGTGATGTCAACAGCTGTCACAGGCACTATGCGACCAGAATTCTCATAGAATGAATCACAGAATCCTAGAATCATAGAATCCCTGGGGTGCAGAAAGAGGCCATTTAGCCATAACATCATGAGACCATAAGACATAGGAGCAGAAATTAGGCCATTCAATCCATAGCTAGCCCTGCCATTCAATCCTGGCTGATAAGTTTCTCAACCCCATTCTCCCGATTTCCCCCCATAACCTTTGATCCACTTGGCAATCAAGAACCTATCTATCTCTGTCTTACGTATACTCAATGACCTGGCCTCCACAGCCAACTGAAGCAGCGAATTCCATAGATTCACTACTCTTTGGATGGGTATATGATTAAGAAGGGTTTGGAGGGATATGGGCCGGGTGCTGGCAGGTGGGACTAGATTGGGTTGGGATATCTGGTTGGCATGGATGGGTTGGACTGAAGGGTCTGTTTCCATGCTGTACATCTCTATGACTCAAAAGAAGTTTCTTTTTATCTCTGTTCTAAAAGGTCTTCCCTTTACTCTCAGGCTATGCTCTCAGGTCCTAGTGTCTTCTATGAATGGAAACAACTTTCCAACATCCACTCTGTTCTCAGCAAGTCTGCACTAACTCTCCAAAGACCATCCCACCCAGGCCCCCTCCACCTCCATAACTCTGCATGTGGTTTTTAACCATGGCGAACCCACCTCGTCCCCGGACACTCTGGGGCAGATTTTACCATGGCCAACCCATCTCGCCTGCACATCTTTGGGCTACAGGAGGAAAGAATAAAAGATCTTGCTTAATTTCAACAACTTCTATGACTTCAGGACGTCCCCAAAAAGCACCTAACAGCCAATGAAATCCCTTTCAAAGCACAACATGAAGAACACTGCAGCCGAATGATGCAAGAGCCCCCAGCAGTGATGACCATACTGTCCAGGTGGGTTGGCCAGGATGCTGAGGAAAACTGCTCTCCTCTTCTTAAAACAAGCACCTCAAGGGATTCTTTGACGTCTGGCTGAGAGGACAGTTGCAAGCATTAGTTTGCAAAGGATGACACCTCTGTCTGATTGGAACTCCCTCAGTCCTGCACTGGGTGAGTCAGACTAGATTTTGTGCTCATGGTTCTGGAGCGGACCTTGAAGAATGTATGGGCACGTGGCAATCACTGAGCCGCTCCTGACACCAGAAGGAAACTGCTTGACACTGCCATCAACTGTTTATATTTGTCTGCCTTATGTTCCCAGATGCTGCGACAGCCACTATTTTGGTCGGAAGGCAAATTGGGTTACCCCACTGCTCTGGACAATCTTTATACCTCATCAAACCTCAGGAAGAAAGAAAAAAACCTGATTACCCATCCATGACCATACGCTGCTCGTGGGAACTAGCTGTGCGTAAATTGGTTGCCATATTTCTGTGTTACGATAGTAACTGCACTTCAAAAGGTTGGGAAATGTGCTATATAAATGCAACTTTTTTCATTCTTTGTACTCATTTATCCTTCCTGGATTT
Organism: Hemiscyllium ocellatum; assembly: GCF_020745735.1. NCBI lineage: Eukaryota > Metazoa > Chordata > Chondrichthyes > Orectolobiformes > Hemiscylliidae > Hemiscyllium > Hemiscyllium ocellatum. The sequence continues at coordinate 58,445,981 of NC_083415.1, forward strand.
TCACTATCAGGCAAATTCAAATGCTTCCTGTTGCAGGCACCTGCTTTTTAAAAAAACTTTTGACACATCCAATGCTTCATTCCACATGCAGAATGCTCATTAACAGTGGAAATATACTGCCGGCTCTGTCTGCTTTAAAAATGTTAATGTGTTAATTACTTCTCCAGATGATCCAAACTTAAAAACTGTTACTCCATATGACTGCAGTGTTTATGCAAAGGTTTCATTATTTTAACCAAGAATCAGTGTCTTTTCATCCTTTTGTGGGTCCTGAGCCAGAGTTTACTTCCCGCCCATAGTTGCCTTTGGGAAGGAGGTGGTGAGCTGCCTTCTTGGATCATTGCTCCTATAGTGCTGTAGGAAGACCCATAATGCCCTGAGCAAGGGAATCCCAGGATTTTCACCCAGCAGCAGTGAAGGAACGACGATAAATTGCAAAGTCAAGAAGGTGAGTGGCTTGGAGGGAATCTTGAATGTGGTTATGTTCCCATGTATCTGCAGCCCTTGTTCTTTGAAGTGGTTGTGGGTTTGGAAGGTGCTATCTGAGGATCTTTGCTGAGTTTCTGCAGAGCATCTTGTCGGTAGTACACACGGCTGCTACTCAGTGTCGGTGGTGGAGGGAGTGGACGTTTGAGAATGTGGTGCCAGTCAAGCAGGTTGCTCTGCCCTTCTTGAGTGTTTAGGAACTCCACCCATCCAGGCAAGTGGGGAATATTCCATCACACTCCTGAGTTGTACCTTGTTGATGGTTGTCAGGCTTTGGGAGTCAGGAGTAAAAAATGAGGTCTGCAGATGCTGGAGATCACAGCTGCAAATGTGTTGCTGGTCAAAGCACAGCAGGTTAGGCAGCATCTCAGGAATAGAGAATTCGACGTTTCGAGCATAAGCCCTTCATCAGGAATAAGAGAGAGAGAGCCAAGCAGGCTGAAATAAAAGGTAGGGAGGAGGGACTAGGGGGAGGGGCGATGGAGGTGGGATAGGAGGTGAGTTACTCTCCGCAGTATTCCTGGCCTCTGACCTGCTGTTGTAGTCACCCTGTTTATGCGGTGAGTTTAATTGAGTTTCCGGTCAATGGTAACCCTCGGGGTGTTGATAGTGGGAGATTCAGTGATGGTAACACCATTGAATGTCAAAGAGCAGTGATTAGATTGTCTCTTATTGGCAATGATCATCCACTGTTAAAAGATCACAGACACTGGTTCACAAATACACATATGCATGTAAAATTGAAATAACATGCAGGTCTGAGTGGGTGATTTTAAGGCCTGATTAGGAATGATAGATTAAGTGTGTGGGAAAGGTGGATGAGATAATTGGTCATGATAAAGGTCTATGAGATATTTAAACAGCGTACAAAATCCTTCCTTCACATTATTCCATCCAATGCGAGACTACAAAAAGTTGAAGTTACCAAACTGCCTCACCAACCTCAGAAACACAATGAGATCAAATTTCAGATTCAACTTGATAGGGAAAAGGACAGATTAAATTGAAAATGTAAGTTTAGGAACTTTGAAACTGAATTATTTGTGGGTGAACTTACCTAACTACAAAGATCTTTCTTTGCCACTGAATTAGATCAGAATTGATTTGCAAGTCACCTCTGTTCGTTATGCGGTGCTGTGGAGGTGGAGGGGTGATGACTTGAGGGACATCTTGAAGGTTATCGGGTGGATGCAGAGAAGGTGGGTGAGAGAGGAACAAAGGGCCAACAATGTAAGATAGTCAGTAATGAATTCATTTGAATTTTTTTCCCCAGACTGTGGTGAGAATGTGAAACTCACAAAGAAAAGCAAGAGGTGATTTAAGGCACTACGTCCTCAAGCATGCGCTCACTCCACCACAAACAACACTTTTTATTTTGCATTTTGTTTGTTAGGGAGTAGCATTGGACATTGGGCAGAATACCCCTCCTAAGGAATTGAACACAAAAAGCTGGTGGAAGCATTACAGATTGTTTCAGTTTGATAATATACCTGAGAAAATAGATGTTCAGTATATGCATGGCATGAATAAATAAAAGTTCAAACAAAGATGGTTTTTAACCTAAAGAAGTTGAGAGAGAACGATGAAAGGGGTATTGGTACACAACTATCAAAGGAGGAAGGTCTCCAAGAGAAATAGGGACACAGTTATAAAATGAGATGGGTACACAAGTATAAAAGGTAAATATGAATACAGATATAAAAGGGAACAGATTAATTTGGTGCACCAAATTGGTTAGACCTGATGTTTAAAGTCAAGTTGGGTGCAGATGAACTCAACTTACTCTTCTCAGAAATATTCTCCCCCTTATTGTCCTTGTGTTGTCCCACCCCCCACTTTCCCTTTGTTTCCTTCTTGATTCCTGAATGGAGGGTCCAGTTACTATAAGAACACATCACATTTCTTTTTGAACTGCTCGGGAAAAGAAAACAAGAGAAAGGAGAATTCATTATGTTTGAGTTTTGCTTTGAAAGGTGTCAGAAAAGCTTGACAGAAACAGCTGGAGAGAACAGATTCCAGAGGGATTTAATTAGAGACTAGAAAGGAAGAGGTGTTAAGTGGCTGGAGTCTGTTCAGCCCCTTTGTCAAACTAGTTCAATCATAGTCTAAGTTTTAAGGATCTTCTATGCTATAATTGAAATAACTCCACAGAGCAGGTATCACGTCACTAAGTCACCCTTCATTTACAGGTGGAGAGTCTTTGACATTGACCCAGTTCCCTCAGTGTGAACAGAACTCCTGTTTATTTATTCATTTATTTTTACAGACACTCCCGTTTTTTATATTACCCCACTCTACTGCCTAACTGCGACAGTGCTTATATTTGCCCCAGCAAGAACCCCTGTTTGTATCTGTCATCCAGGGCTCCCTGATTGGACCAGATTTACAGCCCCAATCGGGGAACTTTATCTCTATGAAGTCCACCTGGCTGACCTCATTACAATCACTACAATAACTGTAAATACAGTTTGTGGGAGATGTCAGTACATTCTGATTGTAACCATGCAGAGGTGTGAGCTCAAATCCATCACATCAGACATACTTTTGTTAAGTTTAGTTAAATAAATCTAGAATATCAGGAATGGTAACTATATTACCAGATTGTTATCAACAACCCAACTTGTTCACCACTCTCCATCTTTGAGAAGGAAGGATATCTGCTCTCTTTACCTGGTCTAGTCTAATCTTTGTGACTCTAAAGCCAAAGCAAATGTAAAGATGTACGAGGTTGGGGTGGAAATGACAGCAGAGATTATGATCTGAAATGTGGTACTCTAAATCCAGTAAGCTGTAACGTGCCTCATCAAAATATGGGCTGTTGTTGTTTGAATTTGTTTTGCAATTTATTGGAACACGGCAGCAGACAGAGAATTAAATTGACAGGCAATTAGAAGCTCAGCAATGCTTGAGAACTACAGGGAGATGATATAAAAAACAGTCGCCGAGTTGCATTTCATAGAATCCCTACAGTGTGGAAGCAAGCCATTCGGCCCAACACATTTGCACCAACCCTCCAAACAGCATCCCACCCAGAACACCCCCCCACACCCCGTAACCCTACTTTCCCATTGCCAATCCACCCAACCTGCACAGCTTTGGATTGTAGGAGGAACCTCAGACAAATATGGGGAGAATGTACACACTCGACATGAACAGACACCCAAGGGTAGACTCGAACTCGGGTCCCTGGTGCAGTGAGGCAGCAGTGCTAAACACTGAGCTACATGGTAGACTAATTAGTAAAGTTAGGTTACATGGGATTCAGAGTGAGTTTGCCAAATGGATGCATAATTGGCTTAACAGCAGGAGACAGAGGGTGGTGGTGGAGGGTTGTTTTTTTGGATTGAAGACCAGTGACCAGTGGTTTTCCACAGGGATTAGTTCTGGGGCCTCTTTTGTTTGTCATCTATATATATGATTTGGATGAGAATATAGAAGGCATGGTCAGTAAATTTGGAGATGGCACCAAAATTGGTGGCATAGTAGACAGTGAAGAAGGTTTTCTATGATTACAAAGGGATCTTGATCAAATGGATCAATGGGCATAAAATGGCAGATGGAGTTCAAGCTGGATAATGTGAGGTATTGCATTTTGGTACAACAAATAAAGACAGGGTTTATACAATTAATGGTAGGGCCTTGGGTAGTGTTGTCGAATAGAGGGACCTAGTGGTACAGTTACATAATTCTTTAAAGTTTGCGTCACATGTGGGCAGGGTCAGTCTTTTGATCGGTCCTTTGAGTATACAGGTTGGAAAGTGATGCTGAGGTTGAACAGGACATTAGTGAGGCCTCTTTTGGAATACTGTGCCCAGTTCTGATCGCCCAGTTTTGGGAAGGATATTATTAAGCTGGAGAGGGTTCAGAAGAGATTTACCAGGATAGTGCCGGGTATGGAAGGTTTGAGTTATCAAGAAAGGTTGGAGAGGCTGGGAATTTTTTCATCGGAGTATAGGACATTGAGAGGCAACCTTTTGGGAGTTTATAAAACAAGGTGGGGTATAGATTGGATTAATAGCAGTTGTCTTTTTCCTAGGGCATGGGATTTCAAGATTGGGGAGCACATTACTAAGGTAAGAGGAGAAAGATTTAAATAGAGACATCGGGACGACTTGTTTACACAGAGGGTGTTTCGCATGTGGAATGAACTTCTTGAGGAAGTGGTGGATATGGGTACAATTAAAATGTTTAAAAAACACTTGGATAAGTATGGAGTCAGCTGTTACTAGGGGACACAGCTTTAAATTAAGGGGAGGTTGGTATAGGACAGATGTTAGGGGTAGATTCTTTACTCAGTGGGTTGTGAGTTCATGGAATGCCCTGCCAGTATCAGTGGTGGACTCTCCCTCTTTATGATCATTCAAGAGGGCATTGGATAAGCATATGGAGGTTATTGGGGCTAGTGTAGGTTAGGTAGGCTTCGGTCAGCGCAACATCGAGGGCCGAAGGGCCTGTACTGCGCTGTATTTTTTCTATGTTCTATGTTCTATGTTCTACATGAATAGGAAAGATTTGGAGGCATATGAGTGAGGAGCAGGCAGGTGGGACTAGTTTCATTTGGGATTATGATCGGCACGGACTGGTTGAACCAATGGGTCTGTTTCCGTGCTGTATGACTCTACGACTCTGTGGGCCACCATGCTGCCCAGGGTTCATTATAGAGGAGACAACTTCAAGAGCTAGGAAGGTTGTATTCCAAACTGAAAGTGCAAGTACCTACTCCCTTCCTTCTTTCACTGGATATGAACTTTACTGTCAATACCAGCATGTATTTCTCATCCCTAATGAAAATGATGTTGTTTATATAGATTTCAGTAAAACTTTCAACAAGGTTCCACATGGGAGACTGATAATGGGTAAAAACAAATGGGATGGAGGGTAACTTAGGAAGTTGGATCCAAAATTGACTTTGTGGTGAAGACCAGGGGAGCATTAGAAGGCTGTTCATGGAGTCCAGTGTGCAGTGGCCTATCACAAAGATTAGTGCTGGATCTCTTATTGTTTGCGATATTTATAAACAATGCCGATGAGAACATGAGAGCAATGGCAAGTAAGTTTGTGGATGACACAACATTTGGGTGGGTGGTTGACAGTGAGAAAGAGGATCTTAGATTGTCGGAGGATGTCGATGGATTGGCCATATGGGCTGATCAGTGGCAGGTGGAACTTAAGCTCGATACGTGTGAGATGATGCACTTTGGAAGAAGTAACAAGACAAGTGAGTACATACTGATTGACAGGACATTGGGAAGCCCAGGGGAACAGAGGAATCTTGGAGTGTTTGTCCACAAATCCTTGAAGGTGGCAGGACAGATTAAGAAGGTAGTTAAGAAGGCACTTTATCAATCATGGCATTGAATATAAAAGTAGAGAGGTCATGCTGGAGCTGTATAGGACTTTGGTTAGGTCACGGCAGGAGTACTGTGTGCAGTTCTGGTCCCCATACTATAGGAAGGATGTGATTGCTTTGAAGGGGCACAATGGAGATTCATCAGGGTGTTGCCTGAGCAGGAGCACTGCAGCTATGAAGAGAGGCTGGATAAGCTCAGGTTGTTTGCTCGAGGGGATCCGATAGAAATGTATAAGATTATGAGAGTATGGACAGGTGGATAGAAACCAATAGTTCCCCTTAGTTGCTGGGTCAATAACAAGGGGGCATAACTTTAAGGTGAAAGGCAGGAGGTTGAGAGATGATTTGAGGAAGCACTTTTTTCACCCAGAGGATGTATGGGTCTGGAATGGATTGCTGGGGAGGATAGCTGAGTCAGGTAACCTCACAACCTTTGAAACGTCATTGACTTAAAGTGTCTTAACTTTCAAGGCTATGGAATTATTTTGGAAAGTGGGGCTAATGCAGGTTTAGTGTATGTTTGGCAGTTACAGACATGATCGGCTGAAGGACCTTTTCTGTACTGTATGATTTTATCAGATTAATTGTCCTTGAACAGAGTGACATGCTGAGGAACTGCAGAGGGCAGTTAAGAGTCAACCACATAGCCGTAGTTATGTGTATGCCAGATTTCCTGTTCTAAAAGCCATCAGCGACTCATTTTTTTTTTACAGCTATCATTGATAGCTATAATGGCCACAATTAGACTTGATTGAAATTCCAGATTTATTCATTGAATTTAATTTGCACCAACAGGTGTGACATGGTTTGAACTTGTGTTTGTAGAGCATTAGCTTGGACCTCAGGTTTACTAGCCCGGTGACATTAACACTACGCCTTACCACATCACCACCTCTCCCAATGTTTACCTGGATCAAACAAAAACAGAAATTGCTGGAGGAACTCAGCTGGACTGGCAGCACCTGTGCAGAGAAAACAGAGTTAACATTTTGATTCCTGTGACCCTTCTTCAGTGGATTTGTTTGTTTCAGGTTTCCAACATCGTTGAACTTTTTTGTTTTATTCTACTTTCACCAGATGTGGTGTTCTGGCACTTGGACAATAGGGAATGGAGGAGGTAAAAGAGGAAAATATTGTGCTGTAAAGGAATCTTAAATCATCTGAAAGGGTTAATACTGAGGAGCACCATAAGCACCATCTATTATAATAATGTCATGAGAATTTCAGGACTTAACTGTTTAGGATCTTGAAGGAGTGAGACCCAACATCTGGTCCTCATAAAAGTCTCTATAACAATACCTAATACTGAAACCTGTACCTTGTTGCTTACATGCAGTAAACAAAGTTTTGTTAAATACAACAATCTCTTTTACTTAGACTAGGAAGTGATTTTCCTTTACCACATTAGACTGAGCAGATTCTGTAATTTGCTATAATGAAGAGAATGATGTCAATAACCATCAGCATGAGGAAGAGCTTGTGTAGCAGTGACCTAACACACCCATACAACATTAGACAATGGAGTGGATTTGATTTGACTCCTCATCCAACATGGTGAGGTCTTCAGACTCAGCTTCAAGTCTTTTGCTCAAACAATACAGTCAGCAACGGGAAAGAGGTGAAAACTTAAGAACACAACAGAGAAGACCTTGTTGAATACTCAACAAGGGAGATGCGTGTCATAATTGATAAGAGATATGATGCAAAAGGAAGGTTAGCAACTGGATATGGAGAAATAGTAACTTCATCACAAGACAATGGTCTGAGCAACTGGTGCCAAGTCAGAGTTCAGCACACATTGAAAGGTCCATGAGGAAAATTAAAAATTTCTGATAGCCAGGGGCAACTTTAAAACAACAGTCATCCAGGCTGGAAAGGAGACATGTTTAAGATTACTTATTACTCATCGTTGCCATAGTGAATGGACACCACACGGCACAACTATAGAAACAGAAATGAAGGGCCTTGAAAGACTATGGTAATCCAAGGTCGTAGATCCAGGGACACCACAATGTCAGTCATTAAGGTAATAAAAGTAAAAGTAACTACTGCAGATCCAGAAAATCTGAAAAACACACAGAGAAGCTTGAGAGACTCGGCAGGTCTGGCAGCACTGGAGAGAAAAACAGAGTTAATGTTTTGAGTCAATGTGGCTCTTCTCCCATGACCCAACTGCTGAAGCATGAACCATCTGCTCAGATTGCCCCAACCAAATGCCTGACCATGCCCAAGCCCTTAGGCTGATATCAAAGGCTGCCTTTGACTTACAGCCCCTGACTGACGGGCCCCTTGCTAAACTTCACTGAAGACTATACCCCTTAGTGTTCAATACATGGCCATGGGTTTGTAGCACATGCAGTTCTTGCATCTCATGGTGTACAGTCCAGGTGTTAGATTAACGTATCAAGGAGCAGGACATCAACATGGACTCCCTTTGACTGATAAGAGCTGGCAAATATGACCAGCTGCCTCTCACATTGTGTCCATGCTAAGAGACAAGGCAATGCTACAGTTCTGAAAGCCTAAAGGCTCTGTCTGAGGGTCAAAGTTCAAAAAGGCAAAAGAAAACCTAGGCAGAGATTCTGCATGTTCTAAGCGAGCAGGCAGGCAGTGCTGGGATGCAGCCTGGCCCAATGTGTGAGCTGGTGTCTAGTGCACCTTTACAGTGCAGAAATGTACTGGAAGTGAATCAGAGTTGTGCCACAGGTGTGATTGGCACATGTCAGCATACCCGAAGGCGTTGGTGCTGTGTGTCCAAGATGACGTTCCAGCTGTTACTAGGGGACACAGCTTTAAAATAAGGGGTGGTAGGTATAGGACAGATGTTAGGGGTAGATTCTTTACTCAGCGGGTTGTGAGTTCATGGAATGCCCTGCCAGTAGCAGTGGTGGACTCTCCCTCTTTATGGTCATTTAAGCGGACACTGGATAAGCAAATGGAGGTTATTGGGCTAGTGTAGGTTAGGTAGGCTTTGGTCGGCGCAACATCGAGGGCCGAAGGGCCTGTACTGCGCTGTATTTTTCTATGTTCTATGTTCTATGTTCTAACAGCAAGTTGGTATCTGACTTTCATTGGAGAATTCCTGGTATCTAGAATAAGGACCTACATATTAATAAGGTGAGATTTAGTGTTAATGAGGATGATAATAAGCAATGATTCCCCCTGAATCGGCTTTTCTCTACTCCCTCACAAGGATTTCCTCTCAACATCTGGAACTCTATTAGAAGACACAACTTGTTGCTTCTGATTTCAAGAAAGGCCTTCCTAGATCTCTCACAAGATACTCCCAGATTTTTCAACAGACTCCATGTCATTCCGGATCTTATAAAATTCCACCAGTGTGCCCCATATTTATGTCAGGTTAACGCTGATGTTTGAATATAACTAGCATATGTATTGTAAATTGTTTAGCTAATATAACTCTGGTGGGATAAAACTGTATAGTAAAGTGTATTGTTTGTTCAAAACTAAATCCTCAGATTCCTTTAGTAACTTACTAAGTACCTGAGATCAAACAAACCTTGTACAGTAAAGTTTATTTTGTTCAAAACCCCAGAATCTTGTGGCTTTATTCTCTTTGCAAATACCTAGGATCTCAAAAGTTGTCCATTTCAAATAAAAAAGTTCCTGGGCCCTCATAAAAGCATACCATCCATTTAAGGTTCACAGCAACCACCTATCCATTCCTCTTCAAGTTACACCCATCATGACTTGGAATTATATCATGATGCCTTCACTGAAACTGAGTAAAAATCCTGAAATGTCCTCCCTAACAGTTTTGTGGACATCAGAGTCAAGAGTGTGGTACTGGAAAAACACATCAGAGAAGCAGGAAAATTGACGTTTCGGGTAAAAGCCCTTTATGCTTATTAAAAGCATTCCTGATGAAGGGCTTTTGCCTGGAACATCAATTCTCCTGCTTCTCTGATGCTGTCTGACCTGCTGTGTATTGCCAGCACCACACTCTTGACTCTGATCTTTCACCTAGCTTTGTGAAGGTACCTACACTAAATGAACTCCAGCTGTTTCAGAAGGCAGTTCACCACCACCACCTCAAGTGTAACCAGAGGTGGGCAGCAAATACTCATCTTGATAGTGATGCTCACGTACCAAGAATGACAATAAGATCATAACATATAGGATCAGAATTATTCCATTCGGCCCATCAAGTCAGTTCTGCCATTCAATCATGATTGATTTGTTTCTCAACCTCATTCTCCTGCCTTCTCCCCATAGCCCTCAATCCCATTACTAGTCAAGAACCAATCTATCTCTACCTTAAAGACTTGGCCTCCGCAGCCCTGTGTCGCAATGAGTTCCACGGATCCATCACTCTCTCAATGAAGACATTCTTTCACATCTCAGCTCTAAAGGGTCGTCACTTCATTCTGAGGCTGTGCTCTCATGTCCTAGAGTCTCCTACTGTTGGAAACATCTTCATCACACCACTCTGGCCAGGCCTTTCAGTGTGCTGTCAGCTTCAATTAGACCACCCCCTCATCCTTCTAATATCCATCGAGTAAAGACCCAGAATCCTCAACAGCTCCTCATATGACAAGCCTTTTATCCCTGAAATCATTCTTGCAAACTCCCTTTGGATACCCTCCAAGGCCAGTACACCTTTGCTTTGATACGAGACCCAAAACTGCTCACAATATTCCAAACATGGTTTGACCAGAGCCTTATACAGCCTCAGCAGTACACACTTACTCTTTTCCTCTAGCCCTCTTGAAGTGAATGTTAACATTCCAGTTTCCTTCCTAACTGCCAACTGAAACTGCATGTTAACTTTAATAGAATCCTGAACTAGGACTCCTAAGAGGGTTTGTACTTCAGATTTCCAAAGCCTTTCCCCAATTAGAAGATATTCACTGTCTCTATTCTTCATACTTTTCACATTGTATTCCATGCACCACTTCGTTGTCCCCCCTCTGAGCCTGTCCAAGTCCTTAGACTCAGAGAGTCATAGAGATGTACAGCACGAAACTAGATCCTTCAGTCCAACTTGTCCATGCCGACCAGATATCCCAATCCAATCTCGTCCCCCCTTCCAGCACCGGACCTAGATCCTTCCAAATCCTTCCTATTCATATACCCATCCAGATGCCTCTTAAATGTTGCAATTGTACAAGCGTCCACCACTTCCTCTGGCAGCTCATTCCATACATGTACCACCCTCTGTGTGAAAAAGTTGCTCCTTAGGTATTTTTTATATCTTTCCCCTCTCACCCTAAATATGCTCTCTAGTTCTGGACTCCTGCACCCCAGGGAAAAGACTTTGCCTATTTATCCTATCCATGACGCTCATGATTTTATAAACCTCTATAAGGTCATCCTTCAGCCTCCGACGCTCCAGGGAAAACAGCCCCAGCCTGTTCAACCTCTCCCTATAGCTCAAATCCTCAAAGCCTCACAACATCCTTGTAAATCCTTTCTGAACCCTTTCAAGTTTCACAACATCTTTCCAAAAGGAAGGAGATCAGAATTGCATGCAATATTCCAACAGTGGCCTAACCAGTTCTGTACAGCCACAACATGTCCTCCCAATTGACCAATAAAGGAAAGCGCCTTCTTCACTATCCTATCTACCTATAACTCTACTTTCAAGGAGCTATGAACCTGCACTCCAAGGTCTCTTTGTTCAGCAACGCTCCCCAGGACCTTACCAACCTGCAGACTCCCTGCTTCCTCCACATTACCTGCCCATCCACCATTTTTGTGTCATCTGCAAACTCAGCAAAAATGTTCCTTCATCCAGATCATTAGTGTACAACTTGAATAGTTGTGTCCCCATCACTGACCCCTGTGGAACTCCACTAGTTGCCAGCTGCCACCCTGAAAAAGACCCCTTTACCCCTAGACTCTGCCTTCTGCCAGTGAGCCAATTCTCTATCTGTGCCCCAAGTGCCATGGTAACTTTCACCCTCCCTTGTGAATTGCAGTGTTTAAATCTCAGACTCCAACTCATTGACTCTGAGCCAGTGTTCCTTAGGCAACCAAAGCTTGCTACAGATGTGCTCACTATGAAGCACAATGCAGTCCACTGGCTCACACACCAAGCAAGTACAGCATATAGTCTGGCCCCACTTCTCTATTTTATTTACTTAGTTCTTGATTTGATTTTTAAAATTTTCCTACAGGACTTTCAGTTTGTAATCTGTAAAAATTTCCCTTATTTATCGTCAATTTGAAATTAGATCGTCAATTAGTCCCTATTACCAACCAATGAAGTTAAGGTTTTCCTGGGCTTTGTTTTATCCTGGTTAAACAAAAAACCTTACAAACTATGAAATAAAGAAACAAGGAAAATACACCTCTTGACATCTGCATCAAATTCCTATGCTGCCTGCAAACTTCCCCAAGCTATATATTCCCTCAGGCTGTCTCACTCTGGATGTGGCCACTCCTTCCTGACTATGTGCACTTGGAATGCATTGAAAAATAAGACTCAGCAAGTATTGAGGGAAGAATGAAAAGATTTAGGGATGACCAGAGTGAATTCCATCTAAGCCTGTGAATTCCCATAAGCCTGAACAAATAATAAAAGTTAAATTGAGCAAGTGTGATCATGGATATTCCTCCTTTTACCTCTGTATCCTGGTCTCAGTGATGGTGTTGGTGGAAGGACTGTCTCAGATTTGGAAACAGCATCCAACTTTCTCATTGTATCCTTATTGTAGTTCCATCTATCATTCCTTCAACAACTCACAGCAAGGAGCTCCATGCATGATCAGTGGTGTCTCAGCTGATCTCAGTAACGAGATTACAACAAGTTGGCCTTGAGTTAGGTGATGAAATGGATGTATTTTCTATGAGACCCCACTGGGCCAATAAATGCCAGAACACTGGGTGGCATGATTAGCGATTAGTGGTTAGCAATGCTGCCTCACAGCATCAGGGACCCGGGTATGATTCCAGCCTCGGGTGACTGTCTGTGTGGAGTTTGCACATTTTCCCCGTGTCTGTGTGGGTTTCCTCTGGGTGCTCCAGTTACCTCCCACAAAGGTGTGCAGATTAGGTGAATTGGCCAGGCTAAATTGCATAGTGGTCAGGGATGAGTGGATTAGGTGCATTAGTCAGGGGTAAATGTAGAGTAATAGGGTAGGGGGACTGGGTGGGTTACTCTTTGGTGAGTCAGAGTGGACTTGTTGGGCCAAATGGCCTGTTTCCACATTGTAGGGATTCTATGGGGAAACAGGACCAGGCTCAGTGGTAAGATTTAAAGTGATTGGCAAATCAACCAGAAGTTTACACATTATTGTCATCAAGAATGCATTGCTTGAAAGAAGCAAATTCAATGGTAACTTACAAAGAGAATTAGACAAATAATTAAAAGAATGAAGAATTTCAGATCTTTGGGGGAAAATATGGCATTAATTGGATAATTAGAATCATAGAGATGTACAGCATGGAAACAGACCCCTTGGTCCAACTCATCCATGTCGACAAAATATCCCAACCCAATCTCATCCCACCTGCCAGCCCATGTGCCTCAAACCCTTCCTATTCATATACCCATCCAGATGCTTTTTAAATGTTGCAATTATACCAACCTCCACCACATCCTCTGGCAGCCCATTCCACACACGCAGCACCCTCTGCGTGAAAAGGTTGCCCCTTAGGTCCCCTCTCACCCTAAATATATGCCCTTTAGTTCTGGACTCACCCACCCCAGGGAAAAGACCTTGTCTATTTACCCTGTCTATGCCCCTCATGATTTTATAAACCTCTATGAGGTCACCCCTCAGCCTCTGACGCTCCAGGGGAAACAGCCCCAGCCTATTCAACCCCTCCCTACAGGTCAAATCCTCCAACCCTGGCAACATCCTTGTAAATCTTTTCTGAACCCTTTCAGGTTTCACAACATCCTTCCAAATTGCACACAATATTCCAACAGTGGCCTAACCAATGTCCTGCACAGCCGCAACATGACCACCCAACTCCTGTACTCAATACTCTGACCAATAAAGGAAAGCATATCAGATACCTTCACTATCACATCTTCCTGCGACTCCACTTTCAAGGAGCTATGAACCAGCACTCCAAAGTCTCTTTGTTCAGCAACACTCCCTAGGACCTTACCATTAAGTGTATTTTTAAATTTTTTTTTAAATAAAATGCCAGCAGGGGTATTAAAGACTGAAGGACCTGTGCTCAATCATTCTAGAATTCTTCCAACCCCTACATTTGTATGGCATGTCAAGTCTCGTCACCAACTTTCACATGTTAAGATACTAACAAGCCATTACTCCTGAAACCCTGGGTCACTTCCATCAGGAAAGAGGGCAAAATTTAAACGGTCTTAAAAAATTTACTCTGCAGTCAACTGTCATTAGTAAGATTAGTAAGAGTAACGCTAAGATGACCCCCATATAGTATTTCTTCCCATTTTTAGGTTTTGAATCTGCTGTTCATTTGCTGTAGGTAAATTGATGTCCAATTTCTTTGGCATACTTTAAAGTATCGCTCTTACACATATCTAGAAAAATCCACAAATGATCCTTGAAAGTATGATGTGGAACATTAAAAGGATTAAAATCCAACTTCACGAAATACCTGCATTTATTAGGAGCCATTCATAAGCCAAAGAGCTCCATGAAGTGCTTTTGAAATGTTGCCATTGTTTAACGTAGGAAAGGCAGCAGTCAATTGTGCACAGCAGGATTCCACAAGCTACAATATGATCATGGCCAAGCTGTTAGTGATGGGGTGGTGAGGTGGGGGTGGAATCAATGAATTGTCTGAGGGACACAGTGCTGTGAAAAGACAGACAGAGCACTGAATTAAGATTTCATCGAAAGGACAGCGCCAGTGCAGTCATTGCCTTTCATAGACCAATTTCCTGGAATGGGAACAGCCAGCTGACTAAGAGGCACCCAATGAACTACAGATGACCTCCCTATGTCCCTTGTGCACAAGACAACTGAAGTAACACATCTCTACTCCTCAACTCAATCCTTTTGTTGTAAATGCCAACACAATACTTGCCTTTCCAATTGCTTGCTGAACTGCATCTGGTTTTCAGTAATTTAAGAACAAGGACAAGCATGTCCCTTTAGATGTCAATACTTCCTCAATCTCTCACCATTTAAGAAATACTCTGCAGCTCCATTTCTCCTACCAAAGGGGACAACTTCTCACTTATCCACACTATATTCTATTTGTCACATTCTTGCCTAGTCACTGAGCCTGCCCTTAAGTCTCTTGACATCCTTCTCACTGTTCACATTTCCATATAGTTGTGCATTATCTATAAACTTGATTACGTAAGGGCTTTATTATATTACATAAGGTCCCCTCGTCCAAATCATTGTAAGCAGCTGGGATCTGAGCACTGAACCTCGCAGTAACCTATGAGTCACAGCTTGCCAACTCCAGAGAATGGCTGCACAATCCCTGCTTTGTCCCATCTTTCCATAAAACAATTCTTATGAAGATGTCGTATCTGAAACATTAATTTAGACTGTACCTGACTGGATATATATCTACATGATGGAATTTTGAGGAAATAATGCTTTATAAAACAAGGGAGACTAGCTAGAGCAGAGAAAATGTTGCATTTGCAAAGCACACAAACTACTCAATTAGAGTTTCTGTGATGACAATATTTTCAAACTTAAGTCATATGCCCCAGTTTTTTTGTGTAATAAGCTATTTTAGCACAGACAGCGATAACTTCTCTAAAACAACGGCATTTGGTCTTTCTCTCACTTTCTCTGATACCCCTCTCATCTGAGCTCGCAAGTTGAAAACCACTGTCTTCAGAAAAGTGAATTCAGCTAGCTGCAGCTGATTCAGGAAATCTGTGCCAATAAGCTAAATAAGCTTAGTAAGCTAAGTAACTTCAGCTACAGACCAACATTTGGACAATCCCGAATCTAACCTTTACTTCGCCAAAGTACTTTTAAGATAAAACTGAGAATTATTTATATTTTCCCAGACTTGGAGTGTGTGAGTGCATGTGTGTGTGTCTCTCTCTTAGTTTAACCATTTTGTTAGCTCTCATTACATTTTTACTTGGGTAAATCTTGTTTGCAATAAGCTAGTCCTCCATTTATTACTTAAGGAATCTGGACATTGGACATTGGGTTCACTTAGAAACTGAATTTTCTTAGTATTTACAGGTTGGCATGAGATTTCATTTCACAGTAGTTGTCACATGTTCATAACCTGCCCCTAGAAATATGATATAACATCAAGTGCGCAGAGACAGAAGGAAGTTCGTCAAGCAGACCTTGCAGGAAACAGTGGCCCCCAGCGATCAGTCTTCATCAGGCAGATGGAAGATGGACGAGAAGAAGTGGAAGGAGACTGAGGGAAGAGCTGTCTAACACTTAAGCTAGAATGCAGGATACTGCCCCCACCACTTTAACAACACTGAAACATTTCATGACGATAGCTGGTAACAGTGAGCCATGTCAACTGTCAGCTTTGAATATTTTATTTTATCCAATTAACTAGTGCATCATATCTAAACCGCTGATTCTTAACAAACTCAACAAACTATCGAAAAATTACTTACAAGCTGTTGACTGCCTACATTAGGTAAAAGTGTTTGCAAACACTCACAGTTTAAATTTTGTTATGATCAGTGAAGGAGTGGGACAAGAAAAAGTTCAGTTGACCCCTTATAAATTGTCACAACCCAAAACCTTAATCTATGCTAGTATAATATCACAATCACATGTGCTCCAATTTTGCTTCTAACTTATCAACCACGCCTGTCTGGGATCTTATCCTTCTGAAAATCCAAATACACCACATCCACTGGTTTCCCCTTGATCTACCCTGCACATAACATCCTGTGGCAACTAAAAGTTGCATTCAATCGTATGAGATCCAATGTGCTTTGTGCCTTAGAAATAAAAAGGGATTAAAAATCTAGATTCTACAAATGAACAGGAGATTTATTCAAAGCCTTCTAAAATGTTTGCAGTATTATGCTTCCAGTGTGGTTTCTGCTTTTCTAGATTGACAGCAAACAGTATAGTGAACAGTCAGCAGACACATGCAAGAAACTGAATACTGTACAACAAGAGCCTTTAATTAAATAAAGTATAAATAAGAATGGAAGATATATAAATGTTCATTGTTGGCACAAGAGAAGGTAATACAGCCCTTAGAGCCTATTCTCCCATTAAATTAGATCACAACCGATCTGTGTCTTAAATCCATCTACCTGCTTTGGTTACATATGCTTTTAATATCCTCATGGAGTAATGAATTACTAGTCTTGTTCTGAAATTTCCAATTGATGCAACAGCCTTAATAGTGGAAGAGGGAGGTTCAAATGTTCACTATCCTTATTGTTCAGAGGTATTTCTTGACAGCACCCTTGAGTAACCTAGTTCTAAGGTTATACCCCCTTATTCTGTGTTTCCCCACCAGAGGAAATAACATCTCTCCTTTTCCCTACCGTATCAACTTCTTTAATCATTTTAAATACCTCAATTACGTCACCCTTAATTCTTTTATACTCAAGGGAAGCAAAGGCCAGTCTATGCGAATTATGTATTTAATTTTTCTTCAATAACCTCCGATTGTTTTTTATAGCCGATTTGTGGGAAAAAATGAATCTTGTGTTTCCAAAACATCTGCACCACATGTATGTTCCATTTTCCCAGAAGAATTAGTGCAGCTTTCAGTCAAGTTCCCTCGGCTGTTCTCCCATTAAAAGTAACTCGCCTGTTCTGGCTTCGAGCCAACAGCAGCACTCCAAGAGCCCAAAGCAATCCCAAACACAGAAACGCTGCCAAAATAAATCCACACCTCCAGTAAAAAGAGGCAGAGGGTGCATGGATCAATTTGAGGATGGTCTTTACTAAGAATGATAGCTTCCTTTCTTAGCACAGCCAAATCCCTGGAGTTATCCTGGATTTCTCCAGGAATCAAGGATAAATTTCCAGGGCACTGTTGGGACCAAACCCAGGAACAAAATCATTGGGGTTTTTAGGAAAGAAAATTAAAAGCTTTTGTTGAATGGTTATCAGAAGGTTAACGATACATCCAAAAAGTGTTGTTGATTAACCGTTAAGAATTATCCAATTGGGAAATGAAGAGGCTGTTGGCTTTCCATTTGATGTTAAGAAATACCATTTCTGCTTTATTCTTTCATGGGATCACTGGCAGGCCAGCATTTATTGCCCACCCTAGTTGCCTTTCAACTGAATGGCTGGCTAGGAGTTTTCAAAGGGCTGTTAGAAGTCCATAAGACCATAAGACATAGGAGTGGAAGTAAGGCCATTCAGCCCATCGAGTCCACTCCGCCATTCAATCACGGCTGATGGGCATTTCAACTCTACTTACCAGCGTTCTCCCCGTAGCCCTTAATTCCTTGTGACATCAAGAATTTATCAAGCTCTGTCTTGAAGCCATTTAGCGTCCCAGCCTCCACTGCACTCTGCGACAATGAATTCCACAGGCCCACCACTCTCTGGCTGAAGAAATGTCTCCACATTTCTGTTCTGAATTGACCCCCTCTAATTCTAAGGCTGTGTCCACGGGTCCTAGTCTCCTCGCCTAACGGAAACAATTTCCTAGCGTCCACCCTTTCCAAGCCATATATCGACTTGTAAGTTTCTATTAAATCTCCCCTTAATCTTCTAAACTCCAATGAATACAATCCCAGGATCCTCAGCTGTTCCTCATATGTTAGACCTACCATTCCAGGGATCATCCGCGTGAATCTCCGCTGGACATGCTCCAGTGTCTGTATGTCCTTCCTGAGGTGTGGGGACCAAAACTGAATGCAGTACTCCAAATAGGGCCTAACCAGAACTTTATAAAGTCTCAGTAGCACAACGGTGCTTTTATATTCCAACCCTCTTGAGATAAATGACAACATTGCATTCGCTTTCTAAATCACGGACTCAACCTGCATGTTTACCTTTAGAGAATCCTCGACTAGCACTCCCAGATCCCTTTGTACTTTGGCTTCATGAATTTTCTCACCATTTAGAAAGTAGTCTACGCTTTTTATTCTTTTTTCCAAAGTGCAAGACCTCGCATTTGCTCACATTGAATTCCATCAGCCATTTCCTAGTCAACCACATTGCTGTTGGTTGGAGTCAAAAAGTGCGACAGCCAGTCAGGCAGCATCCGAGGAGCAGGAGAGTCGATGTTTTGAGCATAAGTTCTTCATCAGCATATTTTTAAGGTGAGAGGAGAAAGAGATCTGAGGGGCAACGTTTTCATATAGAATATGGTTTGTATGTGGAATGAACTGCAGAGGAAGTGATAGGTGCAGGTACAGTTGCAATATTTTAAAGATATTTGGACATGTACATGAATAGAATAGGTTGAGAGAGATATGGGCCAAACACAGGGAAGTGGAACTAGTTTAGTTTGAGAAAGTTGGTCAGCATTTGTACTGCTATTTTTACCCTCCAGGAATTATTTAATTAAAAATAATTTTTTATTTATTTACAGATAACCAGATGAACCTTAGTGTTAGATTCTGACTAAAAGGTGTATAAAGTAAATATCAGTCTCAGCATTACTCTAAATCTCAGTACTGTACTGCTCTACCACGAGCCTAAATCCTGTTACTCTAAACCTTTACAGGCCTGAAAATTAATTGAACGGAAGAAAAGAATGACCTGACCACCACTTCCCAATCAGGAGCCCTTCTGTCCAAAATGTCACTTTTGAATTTGTGATTGATGCAGTGTATCTCCCACGATACTCCCCATGTCATGGATCAAGGTAAGGCTGTTTTTCGAAACTAGGCCTGAAGTACCCTGTGTTTGAGAATTTATTTCATTTCAAAGGCATACTTTATTCATAAAAATCTTTATATACATACATAGTCACTAACGCAGTTCAGTTCTGTGCAGTCCTAGCATATTGAGAACAAACAAATATTGGAGTTTGGTTTTCCTTACTGTTTCAACAAACAGATCCAAGGCATTCCTTACTTATACAAAACTATATTTACATGCACTGAGGCAGCAGGATGGTCCAATTACTGAAAGATCCCCTACTTACCTTCTGCAGAAAAACCTCAGACAGTGGTCTTTCCCCAATCCACCTGGGCAGAGGCTGCCCAAGCTTTAGTGTGTCCTTCAGCATGTGGTCCTGAGCCTTGGAATGTGCCAGCCTGCAACACTCGGTCGAGATCGACTCCTTGTACTGGAAGACCAACAAGTTTCAGGCAGACCAAAGAGTGTCTTTCACCAAGTTGAGGACTTCCAGGCACAGTCGATGTTTATCTTGGATGTGCATCCCAGACAACAGCCCATAGAATGCAGAGTACTGAGTAAACTGCTCGACGTGAACCTCAACAAAAAGAACTGCACCTCGCTCAAGACTTCCTGAGCAAAGCCACATTCCAGAAAGAGATGTGTGACATTCTCTATTCTCCACTTTCCCCTATCCCCAGCTACATTAAGAGCAGAGTGCAGTCGTGCACAGAGTTTGGGCACACATGAAGGTTCTGACAGTCAGTGCCCTTCTCAGCACCAGCCAAAGCACCACGTTCGAGTTTTTAACCTGCTCTGGTCACTGTCTCTTCCCTCTGTCTTGTCTGGCTCTGGTTCCTGGCTGCTGATCAAGGTGAAGCTGCAAGTTGAAACTAGCGGTCATGGTGACTTCTCTCAGAATCCTTCTTGTCTCTCCTTGCTGGTGCTCTTTGTTGGATGCTCTTCTTTCAGTTGTCATGATATGGAGGTGCTGGTGTTGAACGGAGATGGATAAACTGATGAAGGAGCAGTGCTCTGAAAGCTAGAGCTTCCAAAGAAACCTGTTGGACTATAACCTAGCGTTGTATGTTTGTAACTTCTTCCTGTTGAGCACCAAGTTCTCTGTAATCCCCTTCTCAGTTGTGGTGACTGTGCCAACTTCTCCCAGAATCTTCCTTGGTCAGTTCTTACCAGCGCCTTCTGTTCTAGGATGTTTAGGACTAAGAGTCACAGCCTCAGGACATAATAGGCCACTTAGGGCCAAGATGAGGAAAAATGTCTCCACTCAGAGGGTGGTCAGCCTGTGGGAATTTGCTACCACAGAAGGCTGGAGGTCAAGTCCCCGAGTCATTTCAAGAAAGATATTGATACCTTTTTGGATAGGAAAGGCATCAAGGAGTATGAAGGGAAACTATGAATATGGATTTGAGATAGAGGATCAGCCATGATCATATTGAATGGTGGAGCAGGCTCAAGGGGTCAAATGGCCTACTCCTGCACCTAGTTTCTATGTTCCTAAAGCTAGTCATTAGTTTAATACCTCATTTGCAAGAGGTTGTGAAAGGTATTACTGCTAAAACTTTATTCTAGTTTATTGCTTCCTGCATTCTGCTATTCACTGGGGTTAACAGAATTCAGACACAATACACACACTGGCGCCAATAGATGGCTGGCTGATTGAATTACAGACTCTCTCTCAGTCATACATTATCACTTCGCAGAATTAGAACGGAATAATTCATCACTCCTGTCTGTAAAAGTCTATGAATGGGCATGGAAAAAGAATCCACGGCAGGGAAAGTAAGTGTTTAAAGCTGCCAGATACCATGTGAGCTTAACCTTTCACACAAAAAGTGATATTTTTGAAAAGAAAAATGGGCGTAGGACAAATATTTTGATTCCCAGATTGGACATTGACCTTAGCGTGGCTCCACATTGCTGCTAGCAAACGGTTTAAGAAAACAACATGAAACCACTAGGCTATCCAATTTTAATCAGCATTGAAAGCATACTGTAAACGATGGGGAAATAAAAGAGTTGGCTTATTTAGTGCAGTAGACCAGAGGTTAATAGTACTTCCTAGAACAGACCTCACTTACACATTGAATAACAGTATGGAACCTGAATTATAGATTGAGAGAGTTTATTTATAAATCAGAAATTGTGATGTGACTAATCACATGTTTGGCTTGTTCAAGCAGAACGCTTACCAGCCCTGGGTGACATGGTTTCATACCCCACTTTGGCCACTTCAGCATGCAGCAATCCTAGGGCAGTATTAAGGAAGTGCTACACTGTCAGAGATGCTATCTTTTGCTTCTGCACTTTCAAGTGGATGTAAATAATTCCAGGGCCAATGTTTAATGATCAGAACATTCCTCCCTACAATGTCCAGATCAATATTTATTCTTCAATCAATATCACTAAAATTGATGATCTGGTCATATTCACGTTGCTGTTTGTGGGAGTTTGCTGTGTAACTTTGGTATTTGTTTGTTTGGTTTGATTTGATTTGATTTATTATTGTCACATGTACCTAGGTACAGTGAAGAGTTTTGTTTCGTGTGCAATACAGGCAGATCATACCATACAAGGGTAATAGAACAGAACAGGAAATACAACGTTACAACTGCAGAGAAGGTACACAAAAAGTGTGATCAACATTTACATTTAAAATTTAAGTGCTCCACTCAGAATTCTAATCACAGAAAGAAGGAAGCTGTTCTTGAATCTGTTGGTAGGTGTGTTTCGGCATTTGTATATTCTGCCCGATGGAAGATGTTGGAAGAGAATATAACTGGGGTGGAAGGGGTCTTTGATTATGTTTGCTGCATTTCTGAGGCAGTGAGAGGTATAGACACATTTTTCAGCTCTGATCTCCAGCATCTGCAGTCCTCACTTTCTCCGAGGTATAGATGGAGTCAATGGATGGAAGGATGGCTTGCGTAATGAATTGGGTTATGTTCACAGCTCTCACAATACTGCCTGAACTTCAGTAAAGTATTTCATTGGCTACAAGAATATCCTCAAATGGAGATGGGTCTTAGATAATCCAACTAAGGAAGGGGCTGTACTAGACCTTGTCATTGGGAATGAGCATGGTTATGTGATCAAAGTTTCAATGGGGGAGTGCTTTGGGAACAGTGATCATAATTCCGTACGTTTTAAGATAATTATGGAAAAGGTTGGCTCTCTCAGGTGAAAGTGCTAAATTGGGAGATGGCTAATTATAACAGTATCAGGCAAGAACTTAGAAATTAGTTTGGGGGCATTTGAGGATAAATTCACATTGAACATGTGGGAGTATTTAATAGCCAATTCATTAGAGCTCAGGACCAGTATGTTCCAGTAAAATGGCAAGATTTGGGAATCCTGCATGATGAGAGATAAAAGTAGTCAAAAAGGAAAAGGAAGTGTATGTACAATTTGGGAAACTGAATTTGTACAAAACCCTTGAGGAATGTAAAGAGGAAAGACCTTATACAGGGAATTAAGAATACTAAAAGTGGCTATAAAATGTCCTTAGCAAGAGGGATTAAAGAGAATCTCAAAGCATTTTACATGTACATTAAGAGCAAGAGGGAACTTGGGAAAGAGGAAGCCTTCTCAAAGACAAAGGAGGGAGTTTATATGTGGAACCAAAGGAAGAGGGTGAAGTTCTTAATGAGTACTTAATATCAGTATTCACCAAGGAAAAGCACATGGATGATGGGAAGATAGTTTCCTCCTGATGGGAAGATATAGCAGACAGTGAAGAAGGTTATCTAAAAGTAGAACAGGATCTTGATCAACTTGACCAGTGGACTGAGGAATGGCAGATGGAGTTTAATTCAGATAAATGTGAGGTGCTTCATTTTGCTAAGACAAAACAGGGCAGAACTTAAGCTGTAAATGTTAGGCCCCGGTGAAGTGTTGTTGAACAGAGAGACCGAGCGGTGCAGGTACATGATTCTTTGAAAATGGCGTGACAGGTAGAAAGAGTGGTGAAGAAGATATTTGGCACGCTTGTTTTCATTGGCCAGAGCACTGACTAAAGGAGTTGAGACTTCATATTATAGCTGTACAAGACACTGATGAGGCCACATTTGGAGTACTGTTCCAATTCTGGTCACCCTGCTATTGGAAGGCTGTTATTAAACTGGAAAAGGTGCAAAAGAAAACTTACAAGGATGTTACTGAGACTGGAAGGTTTCAGTCATAAGGAGAGAATGGACAGGCTAGGATTTTTTTCCGCTAGAGCTTTGGAGGCTGAGGGGTAACCTTATGGAGGTTTATAAAATCATGAGGAGAATAGATAAGTTGAAGAGCCAAGGTGTTTTCCCCAGATTAGGGGAGTCCAAAACTAGAGGGCATAGGTTGAAGGTGAGAGGGTAAAGATTTAAAAGGTTCCTGAAGGGCAACTTTTTCCCGCAGAGGTGGTGTTTAAGGAACATGCTTCCAGAGGAAGTGGTAGAGGTGGTATAATAATTAGTTCAGTTTAGGAAACCTGTCAGCGTAGATGAGTTGGGCAAAAGGAGCTGTTTCCATGCTGCATGACTCTATGACTCTTTGAGAAGGCCATGTTGATATTAAGATGGAGGAGGTGTCAAGCGTCTTAAAAACCTTAAAGATAGGTAAGTGCCCAGGGCCCCCTGTGGGATTTTAAAAATTCATTCATGAGTTGAGGACGTCACTGGCTAGGCCAGCATTTATTGCCCATCCCTAATTGCCCATAAGGCAGTCAAGATTCAACCACATTGCTGTGGGTCTGGAGTCACATGTAGGCCAGACCAGGTAAGGATGGCAGTTTCCTTCCCTGAAGGACATTAGTAAACCAGATGAGTTTTTCCAACAATCGACAATGGTTTCATGGTCATCACTAAACTCTTAACTCTAGATACTTATTAAATTCAAATTCTACCATCTGCTTGGTGAGATGCAAACCCGGGTCCCCAGGTACTGAGGGAGGCAAGGAAGGATATGGCTGGGGCCTTCACAGAGATTTTTGTATTCTCTTTATCCTGAAAGACTGAAGGAAAGTCAATGTTAGTCCAGGAAATTATAAGGCAGTAAGCCTTATTGGAAATTATTGGAAAAGATTCTTAGGGATAGAATCTACTCACATATGGAAAACAACAGTTCTACTAGGTGTAGTCATCATGTGTGGAGGAGATCTTGCCTCACAAATCTGCTTGAGTTTTTTGAAGAAGAGACAGAGATGATTGACGAGGGTAGGGCAGTGGATGTTGTTGACATGGACTTCAACAAGGCATTTGACAAGGTCCCTCTTGGTAAATTGGTCCAGAGGGTTAAGTTACATGGAGTCCAAGGTGAGTTGGTAAATTAGATTCAAAACTGGCTTGGTCATAGAAGACAGAAGGTAGTTGTGGAGAGGTGTTGTTCTGATTGGAGGTCTGTGACCAGTGATGTCCCACAAGGATCAGTGGTGGGATGTCTGGTGGTTGTCATTTATTGAAGGGATGAAAACGTAGATGGTCTGATTGGGTAGTTTGCAGATGACATGAAAATTGGTGGAATTGTGGATAGTGAGGAAGGTTGACAAAAGATGCAGCTGGAAGGGGATATCCATTGGAAAGTTGGGTGAAAAAATGGCACTGGGGTTTAATCAGGACAAAGTCAGGCTGGTGTACTTTTGGACATCAAATGCAAGGGGGAATATGACAGTAAAGGAAAGGATCCTTAGGAGCATTGATCTATTAAGAGATCTTGGAGTGCAAGTCCATAGCTCCCTTAAATGGCAATGCATGTAGATAAGGTGGGAAAGAAGGCATTGGCATGCTTGTCTTCATCAGTCAGGGCATTGAGTATAAAAGTTGGCAAGTTGGCAACAGTTGCAGCTGTTCAAAACTTTCGCTCGGCCATATTTGGAGTATAGTGCGCACTTCTGGTCACCACACTATAGGAAGGATGTTGAGGCTTTGGAGAGGATTCAAAAAAGATTACAAGGATGTTCTATGGATTGGAGTATATTAGCTATAAGGAGAAGTTGGACAAGCTTGGATTGTTTTTGCTAGAGCGTCAGAGGCTGAGGGGCGACCTGATAAAAGTATATAATGTTTTGAGAGGCATGGATAGGGTGGATATTCAGAGTCTTTTTCCCAGGGTAGAGTGTCAAATGCTCGGGGGCATAGATTTAAGGTGACAGGAGGAAATTTTAAAGGAAATGTGCAAAGTAAATTTTTTTTACATAGATGATGGTAGATGCCTAGAATGTGCTGACAGGGGAAGTAGTAGAAGCGGCAACAATTAAGGGGCATTTAAACAGACACATGAATGGGCAGGGAATAGAGGGATATTGACCATTTGCAGGCAGATGGGATTAGTGTAGAATGGCATCATGTTCGGCAGAAAGGTTGTGGGCCGAAGGGCCTGCTCCTGTTCTGTAGTGTTCTATGTTCGAAATGCAAGATATTTCTTCAAGGGGATGTGATGTTTTTCTAAATAATTTGGAAAGTTGATCGTGTGAGATTGGTAAATAAGGGTTTATGATTCCTCATTAAGAATATTTACTTTTTACTTATTACAGTTAGGTTATAAATGTACATTACATTAGCCTCACATTGACAAAGTTACTTAATGAAACATGGGTCAAGGTCACAGGGTGGGAAGTTTTGTATCTTACTAGAAAACCAAACTGTGTTCTCTTTCATTAAATGTGGCCATCTATAGCGGTCATCTTTAATGTCCCTTGAAATGGTGAACCAACTCCTTAAACTGCTGCAGCCTTTACAGTGAAGTGCACCTGTAGGGCTGTTTTGCAGGGAATTACAGGATTTTATTCTAGTAATGCTGAAGGAAATGCAACATATTTACATCTGGGGAGTTTGGTTTTAGGGTGGTACAGTGGTAAGAACTACTGCTTCGCAGCGCCAGGAACCCAGGTTCAATTCCTGCCTCAGGTGACTGTGTGGAGTTTGCACTTTCTCCCTGTGTCTGCTTAGGTTTCCACTGGATGCTCCACTTTCCTCCCACAATCCAAAGATGTGCAGGCTGGATGAATTAGCCAAGGTTAAAAATGCCATGTCAGCTTACGGGGATCGGGTGGAGGGTTGGGTCGGCGTGGAATGTTCTTTGAAGGGTTGGTGCGGATTTGATAGACCAAATGGTCTCTTTCTACACTTAAAGATTCTATAGTTTCAAGTTAGAATGGTCTGTGACATGGAGGGGAACTTCCAGTTAATATATATCCATTCCATCTGATCCCTTGTCTTTCTAGTTGGTGGAGATCCCAGGTTTGGAAGGTGCCTATTAAGGATGTTTGGTGGATTGCTGAGTGCATTTTATGGATGGAATGCATTGCTGTCACTTACCAAGTGAGAAAAGGTGTGAATGCTTGACAGTAATAGGTAGGATTCTGGATAAGAGGTCTGCATTACTATGGATGGTGTCAAAGTTCTTGACAGTTGTCAGAATATCTCCAAGTGTGGTGAATCCATATCTTAATTAGATAGATTTTCATATTGTCTGGTGTAAAACTGCTAATGCCCTTTCAAATCAATAGATCCATAAAAAGCAGACCCACCATACTTTCAGTTCACACTTGAACATTTACTATGTTAGGACCTTTCAGCACTTTGTCTGTCACTCTCACCCAATTAAATGGTGCAGCTCATGATGTCTGCCTCTATCAGGGATTAAACCTTACCGCCAACAGCGACTGACCAGTCAATTGGTCAGCATTGGGCCCAGCAGTACTGCTGGACTGGTATGTCCTGCAGTAGCTGCAGCCAGTCCCTACCAAAGACCATAACTGTAGCTGGATAACATGATAAATGGGGTGGGGGTGGGGAGTTGGATTTCATCAAGGTTGATCTAGCAGAGTGTGACAAGAAGATTCAGGAGGGAGTGTGTGACCACGAAGGCAAAGTGTTGTGGGCATACAGCGAAGCATTGTCATGCATAGCGTGGTGAAACTGGACTGAAACCATCCATCCCAGCCTGCAACGTGATCATGTGATTGTGTGCAAGACCCAAAATTGATAAAATACCAGTAGAGGTTGGAGGAGGCCATTAAATGGCCATTAATTGGCCATTGCTAGTGCTGCAAGGGAGAGTTTAAACTAGATTGCTAGGGATGTGGGATCCTCAACAGCAGGGAGACGAGTGCAAAGCTCGAAGGAGATACAGTAATCAGAAACTGAAGAGACAGGTCAGGCTGGAACACGACAGGGAGTAAAGAATGCTTGTTGGATTAAATTGCATTTATTTCAATGCAAGAGGGCTGACAGGTAAGGCTGGTGATAACAGGGTGTGGATAGATACATGGGACTGGGATATTATAGCCATTATAGAAACATGGCTAAGGGAGGGACAGGACTGGCAGCTAATGTGCCAGAGTACAGGCGCTTTAGGGAGGATAGAGGTGATGAAAGGGGGGAGAGGTGTTGCTTTTTTGCTTAAGGTGAGTATCACAGCAGTAGTCAGAAATGAAATAACTGAAGGATCATCCAGTGAAGCTTATCGGTGGATCTAAGAAATAAGAAGAGGATGGCGTTGTTATTAGGGTTGTACTACAGGCCCCCAAATAGTCAATGAGAATTGGAGAAACAAATATGCAGGCAGACGGGGGGGAGTTGCAGGAGCAATAGGGCTGTCAAAGAAGGGGATTTTAATTTTCCTAACATAGACAGGGACTGCCGGAGTCTTAAGGATTTAAATGGAGTGGAATATGTTAAGTCCATTCAGGAAAGTTTCCTCAAGCAGTGTACAGAGGGTCCTATATGGGAACAAGCAAAATACTACCTACTCTTGGGAAATAAGGGCAGGATAGGTGACTGCGGTGACATTGGGGAAGCACTTTGGAACCAATGACCATTGTTCTATTAATTTTAAAATAGTTATGGAGAGGGACAAAACTGGTCCACAAGTTCAAGCTCTAAACTGGGACAAAGTGAAATTTGATGGAATTAGACAGGAGCTTGCAGGGGTTGATTGGAGTAGTTTGTTTGCAGGAAAAGGGCCCTCCAGCTTCACCAGAGACTCACTGATGATGTCACCTAGCATGGTGACAAAATGTCTGAAAACAAACCAACTTACAACCTGAACCTCAACCTGAGTTACAAATCTTCTCACAAATCGCAGTGCTTCAGTGTGTAAGGAGTCACAAATGGTATTGAACATTGTCCAATCATCAGTGAACGTCCCCACTTCTGATTTATGCTGGAGGAAAGGTCATTTCTGAAAAAGCTGAAGATGTTTGATCCTACCACGAGAAACAATGGCAGAGATGTTCTGGGACTGAGATATTTGACTTTCAAACATTTTCCTTTGTCTATGTATGATTCCAAACAGCAGAGAGTTTTCCCCAACATCCATTGACTTCACTTTTGCTAGGGTACCTTGATATCATAACTAATGGTTTTTGCCCCCATCAATAACACAGAGACATATGGATCGATTGCCTGTCTTACAACAAAATTAGGAAAGATTAATAGATTCTTTTTTGGCCCCACTATTCCACTGGTCACAAATAAAATTCAAATTTAACGAGGGAGCTAATATAACGAATTACGTATCAGACTCACCATAACGCAGTATCAGAAAGAAGTTGGACAATTTCTTTAAGTAATAAGTAAATATTTAGTTTTAGTTTTATGCAATATTGTCACTTGTACCTAAGTACATTTAAAAGTTAGTGAGTTTTGAGAAGACTTGTAGCTCAGGTTGAGGTTTTGGATGTAGGTTTGCTCACAGCGTTGGAATGCTCATTTTTCAGATGTTATCTAGTATGGTGATGAAACATCTGAAAAAGAACCTTCCAGCTCAGCGAGCAAACCTACATCCAGACAATGAAAAGTAGATAATGTCACCACATTTCTGGGGCCATCTTGGATTACAGAATAAATTACTGAGTAAATTGTATAAATGGTAAAACACTGTGTAAATTAATACAAAATTGATATTACTAAAACTGAAACAGTTTCAAAAGTTCATCTTTCCCTCTCTGTAGACATCACCATCTCTGTTCCTCCAGTTGTTGCCACTGACATTATCCCTGGCTCCTTGTGAGTTAATTGCAAACAAAATTTCACTCAAGTAAAGATGCAAATATTGTGCTGAAAGAATTTAAACTGTGCAAATATGCAATCAACCTCATTGAAAAATAGCAAACACAAAGACAACCTCAAAGTATGGCAAAATTCTATAGATTGTGAACTTCGAAGGGAAGCAGTTATAACAGATAAGAGGAAATTATTTCTCTCAAACGTTCTGAATCTGATTAATTCACTAGCCCACAGTGTGGTGGATGCTGGGACAATGAGTAAATTTAGGGAGAAGATAGAATTTTTAAGTAATAATGGGTTGAAATGTCATGAAGAGTGGGCAGGAAAATGGAGCTGAGACTGAGATGAGATCAGCCATGATTGTATTAAATTGTGTAGGAGGCTTGAAAGGCTTAATTGCCTACTCCTGCTTCTAATGCTTAATTCTTAAAAGCACTTTGGCCAAGTAACAGTTAAATATCAGAAAAAAAATTACTCATTGACCCAAATTTTGGTCTGTGGCCAAAGCCACATTGCAAACAAGTATTTGCAACTAGAACATCCACCTGGATCAGTTATAGCTGTCTGGTGTTGCTTTTCTGGAGAATTCTGTACAGTTGGAATTCTTCTTTAGGAACTCTCCTTGTGGAGGTGAAATCTTCCAGTGGATTTTCAGCTCTCAAACCTTGATGACAGGGGTTTCACAGAAAGACAGAGAGAGAGCACAAAGGCTATTGTTCTCGAGGCAATATATTTCAGACTCACTGTGTTCAATTCCAACATTGTTTTTCATGAACAAACCGGGTCATCCATCTTTGTCGGAAGATGTAGTAGGCTCAGCATCTCCATTCAAGCAGATCATTCCTTGCAAATGCAACATTGATGTTGCTGTAGCCAGTATCTTTTGTTTTGCGAAGTATTCTTCTCAAAAAAAACTTCAAGATATATACAAGCTCAATCAATGGCATTATAAATTAATATTTTGGATAACCCATCTTCATTGTAACTAATGTCAGTTAAGCAGGTAACTCATTCCAGGTTCCGCACTGTCCGCTACATGCCTCTCCCCAGAACTTGCTTGTCACATGACCCTTGCTAGTGTGATTTTGAGTGCAGTTCAATGACCTGAGTGTCTGGATGGACACTTCTTTCTGAAAAGTGAAAAAGGGAAGATGTTAGAAATCTGGGGTGGCTCAGTGATTGGCACTGCTGCCTCACAGCACCAGGGGCCTGGGTTCAATTCTAGCTTTGGGTGGCTGTCTGTGTGGAGTTTGCACATTCTCCCAATGTCTGTGTAGGTTTCCTCCGGATGCTCTGATTTCCTCCCACAGTCCAAAGACGTGCAGTTCAGGTGGATTGGCCATGCTAAATTGCCCATAGTATCCAGAGATGTGCGGGCTAGATAGATCAACCATGGTAGGGGTTTTGCTGGTTACAGGGATAGGGTAGGTGGGTGGGATTCTCCTCAGAGGGTCAGAGACAACCAAGATAGGTTGTCCTATGGTCACTCCAGGGAACTTGCTGCTCTCCACCTTCTCTACGTCAGCTCCCTTGATGGACTGAATGGTCTGCTTCCACACTGTCAAGATTCTAAGATTGGAAATCTGAATCTGGAATCCTTGACAGGTCAGAGAATATTTGTGGAAAGAGAAATGGGATGAATGTTTCAGATCAATGAACTCTTGGCAGAAACAGAAAAAGTTAGAAATAGCTTTAAGGAAGTAAAGTGGGGCAGGGTGGTAAAAGAACAAAACAGAAGATTTGTGACAGGATGGAAGATAGGAGAGATTGAATGTGACTAAAGAATTGGTAGAGCAAGGCTAAAATAAGTTGGAATTGTGGATATAAAGAAAGTTGCTTCTGGAGGAAGAATAAATGGCAGAATTATAAATAACTGCTGTCTGAAACTTAAAAAAAACAAAGCATTATTAAGTCACCAAATCCTGCAATGAAAATAAAACAAAATAAATGCAGAGATTACAGTCTGAAATTCTTGAACGCGATGTTGAGTCAGAAAGCCTGTAAATGCTTGGAAAGATATCATGCTGCTTGCTTCTGAGCTTAGGTCAAACTTCACTGAGACACCCTCACAAGCTTAGGACAGAATGGATCAGTGTGAGACTTAGGTGGACAATTGAAATAGATTGGGCTTCTATGGTGAAGAGCAGGGCCATCAAACTGGGCTTTGTTACAGTGATTAAGGGCATTAGGGGTATCTGGGGAGAGGCCCACAATTACTCTCCCTGTCCTGAAATTAGACTCATTTGATTTGATTTGATTTATTGTCGTCACATATACCTAAGTAAGTGAAAAGCTTTGTTTTGCAAGCAGTACAGGCAGATTATAGCAAAGAAAGGACATGCAGATCATAGGGTGCTGAAACAGAGTGAGGCATACAGGTTACACTGCATAGGAGGAACACAAAGCAAGGCCAACATTATTTGAAGTTAGAGAGTCCAGTCAGCAGTCTAATAATGGCAGGGAAGAAGCTATTCATGAACCTATTGGTGTGTTTTCAAGCTTCTATATCTTTTGCCTGATGGAAGAGGCTGTAGGAGAGCATTACAGGGTTGGGAGAGGTTATCAATGATGTTGGCAATAAGAAGTGTAAATGGAGTCCATGGATGGGAGGTTGGCTTCCACCATGGTCTGGGCTGTGCACACAACTTTCTGTAGTTTCTTATGCTCCTGGACAGCGCAGTTGCCATACCAGGCCATTATGTATGAGGATAGTGTGCTTTCTATGGTCCATCTGTAGAAGTTGGTAAGGTTCCTTACAGAGCTGCCAAATGTCCTAAGCCACCTGAGGAAGAAGAGGTGTTGTTGTATCTTCTTGACCATCACATCTACGTGGAGGACTAGGACAGGTTCTCACTCATACAGTCATAGAGTCAAGGCGATGTACAGCACAGAAACAGACCCTTTGGTCCAACATGTCCATGCCGACCAGATATCCCAACCCAATCTAGTCCCACCTGCCAGCACCTGGCCCATATTCCTCCAAACCCTTCCTATTCATATACTCATTCAAATGCCTCTTAAATGTTGCAATTGTACGCGCCTCCACCACTTCCTCTAGCAGCTCGTTCTATACACGTACCATCCTCCATGTGAAAAAGTTGCCCCTTGGGTCTCTTTTATATCTTTCCCCTCTCACCCTAACACCTATGCCCTCTCGTTCCGGACTCCTCCACCCCAGGGAAAAGACTTTCTCTATTTATCCTATACAGGCCCCTCATAATTTTGTAAACCTCTATAAGGTCACCCATCAGCCTCCAACACTCCAGGGAAAACAGCCCCAGGCTGTTCAGCCTCTCCCTGTAGCTCAAATCCTCCAACCCTGGCAATGTCCTTGTAAATCTCTTCTGAACCTTTTCAAGTTTCACATCTTGCCGATAGAAAGGAGACCAGAACTGCATGCAATATTCCAACAGTGGCCTAACCAATGTCCTGTACAGCCACAACATGACTTCTCAACTCCTCTTTTCAATACTCCGACCTGCTGTCCACCCTCTTCAAAGTTAAAAATCACACAACACCAGGTTATAGTCCAACAGGTTTAATTGGAAGCACTAGCTTTCAGAGAGTCGCTCCTTCATCAGGTGATAGTGGAGAGCCTTCCACAATCACCTGATGAAGGAGCATCGCTCCGAAAGCTAGTGCTTCCAATTAAACCTGTTGGACTATAACCTGGTGTTGTGTGATTTTTAACTTTGTACACCCCAATCCAACACCGGCATCTCCAAATCATGTCCACCCTCTTCATGTCAGCTCCCTTGATGTAGATGGGAGCATGTCCTCCTCTTTTCTTCCTGTAGTCAATGATCAGATTTTTGTTTTGCCCACATTGAAAGAGAAGTTGTTATCATTGCGCCAGAGACCAAGCCCTCTATTTCATTTCTGTATTCTGACTTAATTGCAACTCATTCTGCCTGTACTCATTGCTCAATCATTCACCAATAACGCTATTCATTATGACGTTGCGAAAAAGAAAAGCCGAGTTAAAAGCTACCCTGCCAAGGGAGAGATGCTAATAATTGTTTTATATTCTGATTTTTAAAATGATACATTTAAACAAAACATCAGTGATGAGAATGGTGGTTGGTGTGTACTCTGATCCTGCAAGGTTAGACGTCCCTAGTGGGTGAATAGGGAAAGGTGTGGAGGATCAGAGAATTCTCTCCACCCCGGAGATGGGAATGAATCAGTCCTGGCTCTGTCTTGAGCTGACACATTGTATCAACACTTGGTGATTGCAACAAAAAAAATCCAGGAAATGTTACACTGTGTCCGCAACAGTCGCCGTCCGTTACTTTGTAACCTCGCTAACACTTTACAGAAATCGTGGGAAGGTATGCAGTGTACCAGCCATTCACAACCGAGCAAGACTGAACATGAAGAGACAGAGAGCGTTCGCACTGGGAACCTCCCAGAGACTCACAATGTGCCCATGAGTATTCTCATCAGACCCTTCCCTCCTGTGCTGGATGAAGAGAAAGTGAGGAGTCTGATGGAGAGTATAGAGGTAGGACATCACAATGTTTCATTCCCTCTGGAGGTTATTAGAAACAACTATCTCTGAATGGGTGAAAAAGAAATACAGCGGGGTGTCGACCAGGAACATTGAATTAAAACCATTCCTAAAATGTATATTCCTATCGAGAATCTAAAATGACATTATTTTTGAGTGAACGTGATTATTTATGTCCCACGACCAGACATAATTTACAAGATTTGATACAACGCTTTTTAATCGAAATTTCATTTCTCGCTTTTTTGGGTAATTTGCTGCGTTTTATTAATGGGGATACTTTGTGTATTGTGAGGGATTTGGATGGTGTATAACCACGGGATTAATTCTAGCCTCCGAATCATAATTAATGTTTATTACAGCTCAGCTTTGACACTGGCGGAGTCGGAACTTGCTGCTTTTGATGGATATCTTCCGGGTCAGAGTAGTGGTGGAACAGCTGATATGAGAAGAGGTATTCTTAAATCCTTGCAGGATCCGAACCAGAGTGGAGCCTCACACCCAGTGAGAGAAAAGAAGATAGGGAGGGGGGAACAACATTAGTTCAGGAGGGCTTAGCAGTGTCGGAAAAAGAGAATGTCTCATAAGTTCAAGAACAGAATCAATCTAGCTAGAGCTGAGGCGCAGAAAGGTAATAATTACATTGTTAGCAATGATGTGGTCATTGACTCACACAGCATGGGAACAGGTCCTTTAGTTGCACTAGTCCACGCTGACCATGTTCCTAAACTAAACCAGTCCCACTTACCTGCGTTTGGCCTCTATCACTCCAAATCTTTCTTACTTATGTACTTATCCAAATGTCATAGAGATGTAAAGCATGGACCAGCAACAGAATTCTCTATTCCTGAGATGCTGCCTAACCTGCTGTGCTTTGACCAGCAACACATTTGCAGCTGTGATCTCCAGCATCTGCAGACCTCATTTTTTACATGGAAACAGACCCTTCAGTCCAACCTGTCCATGCCGACCAGACATTCCAACCCAATCTAGTCCCACCTGCCAGCACCCAGCCCATATCCCTCCAAACCCTTCCTATTCATAAACCCATCCAAATGCCTCTTAAATGTTGCAATTGTACCAGCCTCCACCACAACCTCTGGCAGCTCATTCCATACACGTACCACCCGCTGCGTGAAAAAGCTGCCCCTTGGGTCTCTTTTATATCTTTCCCCTCGCACCCTAAATCTATCTTCTCTAGTTCTGGACTCCCCGACCCCAGGGAAAAGACTTTGCCTATTTATCCTATCCATGCCCCTCATGTGTCTTTTAAATGTTGTAACTGTACCTGCATCCACCACTTTCTTTCCACACATGAACCACTCTCTGCAAGTTTTTTTTAAAGTTGTCACTCATATCCTTAAAACTTTCTCCACTCACCTTTAAAAATATGCCCCTAGTTTTCAACTCCCATACTCTAGGGAAAAGACCCTTGCTATTCACCTTATCTACGCCCTTCATGATTTTGCAAACCTCTATAAGGTCCCGAATTACAGTGAAAAAAAGTCCCAGCCTATTTTTATAACTCAAACCATGCATTCCCAGCAACATCCTGGTACATCTTTTCTGAGCCCTCTTTAGTTTAAAAATATTCTTCCTGTATCAAGGTGAGTAAAATGTGAGGTCTGCAGATGCTGGAGATCAGAGCTGAAAATGTGTTGCTGGTTAAAGTGCAGCATGTCAGGCAGCATCCAAGGAACAGGAAATTCGACGTTTCAGGCACAGGCCTTCCTGATGAAGGGCTTGTGCCTGAAACGTCGAATTTCCTGTTCCTTGGATGCTGCCTGACCTGCTGCACTTTAACCAGCAACACATTTTCAGCTATATCAAGGTGACCAGAACTGCACACAGTACTCCAGAAGAGGCCAAACCAACATCCTATACAACCTCAACATCCCAACTTCTATACTCAAAGCTCTGAACAATGAAGTGAAGCCTTCTTAGCCATCCTGTCTAACTGTGAAGCAAATTTTGAAGAATTATGTATCTGAAGCTCTAAGTCTCTCTCTGTTCTACAACACTACCTTGGGCCCTCTCATTAATTGTATAAGTCTTCCCTTGTTTGTTTGACCAAGATGCAACACCTCGCATTTATCCAAACTAAGCTCCATCTGCCCCTCCTCAGCCCATTGATCCAATTGATCACGATCGCTTTGTGATCTTAGATAACCTTCTTTGTTCACAATACCACCAATTTTGGTGCCATCCACAAACCTACTTACTGGTCTGCAGATAACTCATATTGGGAAGATTGCAGAGGTACAAGTTTGAAGAGAAATTAGAGAGATGTCTACATTATAGATTAATTACAATGTGGGACATCAATGACTCAGTTGTGGACTGGAATACTGGAAATGTAAGGGACAAGTGGGGCAAGTGTTTTTGAATTGTTTTCAGAAGAAATTCCCACAATGCATTGCACATTTTGTTTCCAGTCCAACCAGAATGTTGGACTTGGTTCTTGGAAAAGAGATGGCTAAATGTATCAAGTGTCAGAAGGGCTTTTGCCTGAAACATCAATGCTGCCTGACCTGCTGTGCTTTTCCAACACCATTCTAATCTTGACTCTGATCTCCAGCATCTGCAGTCCTCAATTTCGCCCAGCTATCATTGTATCTCAGGTTCAGTATGATGGTGGAGGATAAGAAAAATCATTTGGCACTGAGCCAATCTCAATGGGCAAGAAGAGAGCTGGGGCAGGATAGACTGAAATGAGAAGTTGTCAGGAAGAAAAACACTGTAGCTGAACATTGACCTACTTTCAAAGACGGTTTTCTTACAGTCATGGTATATTCCCTCAAATGGAAAAGTAGGACAGACAAATCCAGAGCTCTTGGATGACAAAGGAGATAGAAGTTAAAATAAAGTATGCTTATGAGAGGTGTCAAATAGATTATATAATTAAGAACAAAGAGGAATGCG
Organism: Hemiscyllium ocellatum; assembly: GCF_020745735.1. NCBI lineage: Eukaryota > Metazoa > Chordata > Chondrichthyes > Orectolobiformes > Hemiscylliidae > Hemiscyllium > Hemiscyllium ocellatum. The sequence goes on from NC_083415.1 coordinate 58,482,932, forward strand.
GAAGGTTCAGAGAGGAGCAAGTAAGAGACAGCAAAGAGAGATTAGGAGAAAACACTGGCATCCAAAATTAGGGTGTCCCAAAGTCTTTAATAGACATATATAAAGTTAATGAAGGAATGGTAAATGGGGGAATAGGCCTAATTAGAGATCAGAGCTGAAAATGTGTTGCTGGTTAAAGCACAGCAGGTCAAGCAGCATCCAAGGAAAAGGAAATTCGACGTTTCGGGCCAGAGCCCTTCATTCCTGATGAAGGGCTCTGGCCCGAAACGTCGAATTTCCTGTTCCTGAGATGCTGCCTGACCTGCTGTGCTTTAACCAACAACACATTTTCAGCTCTGATCTCCAGCATCTGCAGACCTCACTTTTTACACTAATTAGAGATCACAAATGAGATTTACGCATGGGACCGGGGGTGTGGCTGAGTTAAATGAATATTGTCCATCTGTCTTTACCAAAGAGAGAAATGCTACCCAGGCCATGGTGACAGAGGAGGAAACTGTGTCGAGAAGGATTCAACATTGTTGAGGAAGAAGTATTGAATAGACTGTTAGAAGGATGGCATGGGGGCTCGGTGGTTAGCACTGTTGCCTCACAACACCAAGGACCCAGGTTTGAATCCCATCTCGGGCAACTCCCTGTGTGGAGTTTGCACATTCTCCCTGTGTCTGTGTGAGTTTCCTCCCACAATCCAAAAATGTGCAACTCAGGTGAATTGGCCGTGCTAAATTGCCCATAATGTTAGGTGCATTAGTCAGGGGTAAATATAGGGTAGGGGACTGGGTCTGGGTGGGTTACTCTTTGAATGGTCAGTGTGGATTTGTTGGGCCGAAGGGTCTGTTTCCATACTGTAGGGAATCTAATCTAATCAAACTTAAAGTTGACAAGGCACTAGGAGAGGATGAGATATATCCAAGAATACTTAAGGCAGTGAGAGTGGAAATTGTCAGGGCAGTGACCATAATCTTTCGTCTTCCCTAGACTCTGGGGAGGTACCAGAAGACTGGAGAATTGCACACGTTGCAGTCTTGTTCAAGAAAGTTTGTACAGATAAGCCTGGCAATTGTGGACCAGTCAGTTTAACCTCAATAGTGGGGAAATTTCTAGATTTATATGGGATAGAATAAGTCATGTATATAAAGTGGGTTGATGAGGAAGACTCAAGGATGTGGCGCTGGAAAAGCACAGCGGGCCAGACAGCATCCAAGGACAAGGAGAATCGACATGTTGAGCATAAGCTCTTCATCAGGAATGAGGTTTATGGGCCAAGGGGGCGGAGAGATAAATGGGAAAGAGGTGGGGCTGGGGGGGCGGAAGGTAACTAGGAATGTGATAGATAAATGAAAGTGGTTAGTGAAGGTGATAGGTTGGAGAGGAGGGTGGAATGGATGGGTGGGAAGGAAGATGGACAGGTCAAGAGGGCGGTACTGAGTTGGAGGCTTGTGACTGGGATAAGGTGGGGGGAGGGGAAATGAGGAAACTGGTGAACTCCACATTGACCCCGTGTGGTTGCAGGATCCCAGTCCAGAAGATGCGGCTTTCTTCCTCCAGTTGGGTGGTTAGGGTTTGGTGATGGAAGAGGCCCAGAGCCTGCATGTCCTTGGTGGAGTGGGAGGAGGAATTAAAGTATTTAGCCATGGGGTGGTGGGGTTGTTGGTGCAGGTGTCCCAGATTTGTTCTCTGAAACAATCCACGAGTTGGTGTCTGTCTCCCCAATGTAGAGGAGACCACATCGGATGCAACGGATGCAGTTGATGGTGTGAGTGGAAGTACGGGGAAATCTGTGTTGGATATAGATGGATCCTTTGGGGCCCTGGATGGAGGGGAGGTGACAGGTGTGGATATAGGTTTTGCACTTCCTGCGTTGGCAGGGGAAGGTGCCAGTATTGGGATGTGGATCTGACAAGAGAGTCATGGAGGGAATGGTTTCTCTGAAATGCAGGTAGGTGTGGGTCGGTTTGTAGGTGGCGATAGTGGCAGAGGATAATGTGATATACCCGGTGTTAGCTTGGACTTCTGAAGGAGAACTGTGCCTTACTTTGAGGTGGCACGGTGGCTCAGTGGTTAGCATTGCTGCCACACAGCGCCAAGGACCCGGGTTCAATTCCTACCTCGGGCGACTGTTTGGAGTTTGCACATTCTCCCCATATCTGCATGGGTTTCCTCCAGGTGCTCTGGTTTCCTCCCACAATCCAAAGGTGTGCAGGTCAGGTGGATTGGCCATGCTAAATTGCCTTATGATAGATGTATTATTGGGGAATTGGACTGGGTGGGTTAATCATTGGAGGGTCGGTGTGGACTTGTTGGGCTGAAGCACCTGTTTCCATACTGTAGGGATCTAATCCAACTTGTTGGAATTTATTGAGGAAGTAAAAGGTTTGATGTGGCTAATGCTATTCAGGCGGTTAACATGGATTTCCATAAGGTGTTTGAGACAGTGTCTCACAACAAATCTGAGAAAAGTTATCAACCATTGAATAAAAGAGACAGTGACAAAGTGGATACGAAATTGGTTGAAGAACAGGAAACAGAATCAGTGGATAGTTTTCAGTCATATAAAACAGGGAATTGCAGGTGCTGCAGACCTGAAACAAAAATAGAAATTGCTGGCGAAACTCAGTAGGTCTGGCAGCATCTGTGGGGAGAAAGCAGAGGTATCATTTTGAGTCTGGTGACTTCATCAGAAGCATTCCTTATCGGTTCTCATGAAGATTCACTGGTTACTTTCCAGGCTGGAGAAAGGGCTGTGTAAAGTTCCCCTGGGGAACAATATTGGGACCGTTGCATTTCCTGATCTAGATGAATGATCTAGATCTTGCTGTACCAGTGACAATTTCAAAGCTTGCATGTGATTCAAAACTTGGAAGAATTGTAAACTGTGAGAACAATAATTTGGAACTCTGAAAGGATGTAATCAAATTTGTGGATAGCTGACTGATGAAGTTTAATGCAGAGACGTGTGGGATGATAAAGACCATAACAAGGGGGTCTCTTGTGGTGCAGTGATAGTTTAAGTCCCACCTGCTCCAAAGGTATGTATAATATCTCTGAATAGGTTGATTAGAACAATAGGTTAAATTTTTTAAAAAGTAAAGAACAACAATAGCAATAAGACCTAGTGCCAGATGGAGGCCATTGAGCCCATCAAGGCTGTTTTGATGATTCCCAACTCCATTTTCAGCCTTTCCTTCCACCCTTGATTTCCTTACTCATTAAAAATCTCTCTAAGTCCGCCTTATTATGCATTTTGGTAGAAAGAACACTGGAAGACAATATAAAATAAGTGGTGCAAATCTCAAGTGGATGCAATGGCAGAGGAACCTGGGTATTATTGATTGAAGGTGGCAGGACAGGTAGAGGGAGCTGTTAAGCAGACAGTATTTTGTGCTTTATTAATAGGGGCATATAGTATAAGCTGAAAATGTGTTGCTGGGAAAGCGCAGCAGGTCAGGCAGCATCCAAGGAACAGAAAATTCGACGTTTCGGGCATAAGCCCTTCTTCAGGAATAAACCCTCATTCCTGAAGAAGGGCTCATGCCCGAAACGTCAAATTTCCTGCTCCTTGGATGCTGTCTGATCTGCTGTGCTTTCCCAGCAACACATTTTCAGCTCTGATCTCCAGCATCTGCAGACCTCACTTTCTCCATATAGTATAAGGCCAAGGAGGTGATTTCAAACTTGTTCACGACGCTGGTTAAAACTTAGTTGAAGTATTGTGTACAGTTCTGGCTGACACATTATGGGAAGGATGTGAACGTATCGGAGATAATAAAGAGCAATTTATAAGAATGGTTCCAGGAATGAGGAACTTCAGATATGAGGGTAGTGTGAGGATAACAGGAGATCTAAGTGGGGTTTTCAAAATCACGAGTGGGTGGGACCGAATGGATAGGAACAAACTGCTCCCAAAGTGTGGAGGTGCAGGTGTTGGCCTGGGGTGGACCAAAGTCAGAAGTCACATGACACCAGGTTATAGCCAACAGGTTTATTTGAAATCGCAAGCTTTCAGACCCTCACCCCTTTGTCAGATGACGAAGGGGCAGCATGCCGAAAACTTGTGATTTCAAATAAACTTGTTGGACAATAACCTGGTGTCATGTGACTTTTAAAGGGAACAAAGAACAAGAGGGCACAAATTTTAATGTGATTTGCAAAAAGAGCAAATGTAAAGTGAGAAAATAACAGAGAGTAGTTCGGGCTGGTCTGAGGTCTTCCTGCAGTTACCGTGGAGGACTCTGCCTTTCAACCCCTTCCCTTGCCTGAGACATGATGACCCTCAGGTTAAAACCACCACCAGCTGTTTCTCTCTAATGAGTGAGCAGCCGCTGGTAAGACAGGGAACTTTTCCTCATTAAAGTACGGAGCATTTAGGAGCAGTGGAGGCAGCTTCACTTGTGACATTTGAGGAGGCATTGGGTGATTATTTGGATTGAAATAATATGCAAAGTAATGGGGTATAAGCAGGAGTTTGGCATGAGGTAATCATAGAATCCCGACAGTGTGGAAACAGGCCATTCAGCCCAACAAGCCCACACCAGCATTAACCGAACCAGACCCATTCCCCTACCCTATTACTCTACATTTACCCCTGACTAATGCACCTAACCTATGCATCGCTGAACACTATGGGCAATTTAGCATGGCCAATTCACCTAACCTGCACATCTTTGGATTGCAGGAGAAAACCAGAGCACTCTGAGGAAACCCGCACAGACTTGGGGAGAATGTGCAAACTTCACATAGAGGCTGGAATCGAACCCAGGTCCCTGGCGTTGTGGGGCAGCAATGATAACCACTGAGTCACTATGCCCCCTGCCCCCCCGCCCTAAATGATGGGCCGTGAGCAGGATTGGACTAGAAAGAACATCTGGGTGTCTGTGGGTCAGCATGGACAAGATGGGCGAAGTGCCATTTCTGTGGTTTTTGTGAGGAATGCTGTCTTTTAAAGCTAAGCTATATTTGAGGATTTGCTGCAAATATCTCGGAGGCCCCCAGTCTGAGTTGTCTTATTCCAATGTAAATATTCCTGGTCTTTCTTTATGGTCGAGTCCCATTTGTCTGCTTTAGTGTGGCCTTCTTTGTATTCTCTCCAAGGTCAGGATATCCCTCCTGTGACATGATGCCCAGAATTATAAACAATACTCAAGGTGGAGTGACTCAGAGCTTTGTACAAGCTAACTATCCACTTCCTGGATTTGTACTATATCCCTTAAGCTACACATCTTAAGAATCTATTTGGCTTTTCCACCACCACTACCCATTGTATTAACACTTTGAAAGGTGTTTATTCCCAAAGATTCCAGATTGCATTTCCTGTCGCTTAAACCAAGGTATTTTTTGTTCTGACTCACACTCCTCTAACTCCTTAATTCAACACTTTTACCCAATAAATGGCATGTCTGATTTTAAAGGTCCAATCCCCCTCACCCCTCCTGCGATATCTTCCTATTCTCTGAAGCTGTGTCTCATTATTAATAATGAGATGCAGTGAATCTAGATCAGAGTATTTGGAATAAATCCCAGCTGAGTGAATGGACAACTCTGTTGCAAACCCTCTAAAACTCAGCTTGATTGTTTCTTTTAACTCTGTCGTGGGATGTCGGCATCTTTGGCAAGGCTGGAATTTGTTGCTTTTCTGTAACTGTCCCTGGAAGCTAGCGGTGAACATTCTGTGATGGCCCCAGTGCATACATACAAACAAACATGTAAACATAGCAGCAGAAGTAAACCATTCAGCCCGTTGAGCCTTTTCCACCATTCAACATTTTTTTATTCATTCACAGGATGTGAACATCACTGGCCAGGCTAGTATTTATTGCCCATCCCTAATTGCCCAGGGGGCAGTTAAAAGTCAATCACATTGCTGTGTGTCTGAAGTCACAAGTAGGCCAGACCGGGTAAAGATATCCTTCCCTAAAGAGCATTAGTAAACCAGTTGGACTTTTTATTAAAATGGGTCTGACGTTAGACTTTAATTTTTTTTATTGAATTCAAATGCCACCATCTGTCATGACAGGATTCAAACCCAGGTCCCCAGCTGGTATCTAGATTGGCAGATTAATGGTAATACCACTAGGGCATTGCCTCCCCTAAACTCGATCATGACTGACCTGACTGTGGCCTGAACTCCACATTCCCAATTACCCCAGTGAGCTATTCCAGAGCATCCTTAATGCTAAAGTTGTGCAGAGCCTTGATTAGGCCACACTTGGAGTGGTGTAAACAGTTCTAGATTACAGGTAGGACCTGAAGACCCAAGGAAAAGCAGCAAAAATAACTGGGCAATGCCATAAATGATATAACCAGCAGTGATACCTATCAGGAGAGATTGAACAGGGTGGAGCCGGGGAAAAAAAGATTGAGAGGCAGTATTTGTCGAGTGTATTTGACTTACTTAAGAATGTGGTCAGTTTAGATTTTTATTCTGCATGGCTGTTGGGGTATAGTAACTTAGAAGGGCTAACCTGTGTACAGCCTGCACTGGATTACTGCAGAACCTGGATGGAACATTCCTGGGGATAAGCTGATGGATGCTTTCAAGATTAAGAGATTTGATAGGACACAGGGGCATAGGAAGCAAAAAGTGTGGAAGAGACCTGAACCTGAGACCAAAAATATAAGATAACCAGTAATAAGCTCAGAAGAACATTATTTGAGAATATGGAACCCTGCATCACATGGAGCATTTGTAGGGAATAGTAGTTAAAGGAAAGCTGGACAGCACGTGAAAAAGAAAGAAATAGAAGAAAACATTGCTGGGGTTAGAGAAAGAAGGGAGGAAGGAGGCTAGTATGGAACATCAGCAACAGCTTGGACATGATGGGCTGAATGGCCTGCATTTATTCTGTTAACACCTCATATATTTTGTATTTCCATTTCCATCATCTGAAGCCAGCTTGTCCAGTTTGGGGCTAGAATCTCTCGCTGGTTTCTCTCACAAGTCGCCGTTCTTGCGACATGAGGAAACGTTGAACATTGATGAGCTATTTGTCCACAACAGCTGGACTTGACCAAACCTCCACACTTGCATATTTTCTCAGCAAGGCCCACTGTGTAGTAAGCAGTGACCACCTCACTCAAATATCCCGTCCATTTGAGGCAGAAAGCAGCTGAGCCGTAGAAACCCAGAAGACTCAAGTTTGATCCCTGATCTGGTGATCATTAGTTAGTGGTTAGACAATTGATTTCAAAGCCCTTAGCATAAGGAGAAGAAAAATAAGTAGAATTCCTATTAACACTGCAGCTTCTCTGTATGGTTATTGATTATGGTCAAATAGACATAGAGTTGCCAACAGTGACAAGGTATGTAATTCCTTGAAAGCAGTGTCACACATAGACAGGTTGGTGAAGGCGGCGTTTGGATGCTTGCCTTCATTGGTCAAAGCATTGAGTATAGGAGTTGTGACATCATGTTGCACCTGTACAAGACATTGGTAAGCTGAAAATGTGTTGCTGGTTAAAGCACAGCAGGTCAGGCAGCATCCAAAGAATAGGAAATTCGACGTTTCGGGCATAAGTCCTTCATCAGGCTTATGCCCGAAACGTCAAATTTCCTATTCCTTGGATGCTGCCTGACCTGCTGTGCTTTAACCAGCAACACATTTTCAGCTGTGATCTCCAGCATCTGCAGACCTCATTTTTTACCCGAAGACATTGGTAAGGCCACTTTTGGAATTCTGCATATAATTCTAGTGCTATCGGAAGGATATTCTTTAAACTAGGAAGGGTGCAGAAAATATTGACATGGATTTTACCAGGGTTGGAAGGTTTGAGTTACAAGGAGAGGCTCAAAATTCTTAGACTTTTTGCCATGAGTGTCAGAAGCTCAGGGGTAACCTTTATGGATGTTTAGAAAATCATGGGGAACGTTGATATGGTAAATAGCCAAGGTCTTTTTTCCAAGGGTGGGGGAGTTCAGAACTATGGCCATAGGTTTAAGGTGAGAGTGGAAAGATTTAAAAGGGACCTTAGGGGCTACTTTTTCACACAGCGGGTGGTACGTGTATGGAATGAGCTGCCAGAGGACTTGGTAGAAGCTGGTACAATTACAGTATTTAAAAGGCATCTGGGTGGGTACATGAAGAGGAAGGGTTTAGAGGGATATAGACCAAACACAGGCAAATGGGACTAGCTAGGATTAGGAAACCTGGTTGACATGGACTAATTGAACTGAAGGGTCTGTTTCCGTGCTGTATGACCCGATATTGTCACCTTGGAGCTTTCTGCTTCCAACTGCCCACCCTAGTGTTATAAAACTTTCCCTCCACTCATACACGTTAACCTACAAACAAATGAGTGTTGTGGATGGAGGGAAAGACTGGAAGGGTAGTTCAGTGATCCCTCTCCACAGGGTTCACTGAGGTGATTCTTTTGGTTTGTCGGGACTTGCTGCTCTTCAGTCTCTGTTCTCCTATTACTTGCACTTCTTTGCAAAAGGCACAGGGTGACTGGTTCACAACTCTTAAAGTCTCTGACCTATTGATTAGAAAACGCACCTTACAGTAACTAATGGATGAAATAAACTGGCACCCTTCAGACTTGGGGTGTTTTTATTTGCTGCATCCAAATCATTCCTTTTGTTTTGGAGGTCTGATGGCTTCTGACCAAATAATCCCACCCGAGAGCTGTTGAGTTACCTGGGAACTAATCACATCGTTGTTGACAGGCAGACGACCTTTGTTGTTGACAATTGGTCATCATTCCGCAGACCCATCAGTCACCTGTTGCTGGCTGAGCCCCTTTGTAAACACTCTCTGCTTCCAGCTCATAGCACCTTCCCACCCCCTTATTGACCAACCCCCACATGAGCAAACAGCTGTGCAAACCACCTTTACAGTGAGTGTCTTATAACTTGCTTTTTAAAAGGGAAGTAATTCTTTATTTGTAAAACATCACTTTTTCCATTTCAGTCTGCAATCAAAAATACAGGAAAATAAAATGATATGGCCTTTACACCTCTATGCTTCACCGCAGTTACCCTTCACTCTTCTAAACTCCATTGGGAACTAGCCAAGTCTGACTGATGTATCATTATAAGACAGCCCACTCATTCCCAGTATATTGAAGATCTAGAAGCCAGCATTATAGTGAAGAAGACTCGGGTGACTTGTAATCTTCTGCCTACCCTCTCCAAAGTGTAAGCCTGTTCCGTTTGGGGATGGTTGTCCTGAGCTAGTCCTGTTGATGTTCCTTTCTATAAAACAAACAAATGCAACAATCTGTTTCTTCTGCAGGACACAGATAAAATGCACAACGTGCCTCCAATAGATGTCCTTTGGATCAAAGGCCATCAAGGTGGGGACTATTTCTACTCGTTTGGGGGGTGCCACCGATATGCTGCCTACCAGAGACTGAAGAAGGAAACCATTCCTGCAAAGATTATCCGATCCACCATTTCAGATCTTCGAATCTACTTGGGATCATCAACTCCTGACCTTCAGTGATTGAACAGACAGCATCCTGACTGACAGCTATTGGCTGGTGTTCTCTATCTGCTAATACAATCATTTACTTTTCATATTCAATTTTGTGTACGTGTGCTAGTCATGAATATATTGAAACAAGTGAAAATCTGCTGGGAAACACCTTTTACTCTTTCTAAAGACAAGAGCTACTTCAAAAAAACCTTCGCTTGTTTTTGTCTTTGTTGAAGATAAGACTTTCAGGTCAAAGTTCAAACAGAATATACTGAGGTCAGGTCAATCGATCTGAATTATAACTCTGAGTTCTCTCCATAGGTGCTGCCAGACTTGCTCAGCTTTTCCAGCAACTTCTGTTTTTATTTCTGATTTACACCATCTGCAGTTCTTTTGGTTTTTATAACAGTGTAAAGGATGTGCAGTACTGTGGTGTTGATCATATTGCACTTTCCCAGAACTGAGAGTGGGGATTTAAGAATACAATGAAGAAGTAATCATTGCCACTGGCAGGAGAGTTGCTCATTGAGGCAGAGGGCGATGATGAAAACAGCTTGCAGAAAAATCCAAGAGAGAAATCAGAAATATTTTACGCACTGATCTAGATGGCACCACCTGGAAGAAGATTCAGAGAGGAATCAGATATATACTTGGAATGAGAAATTTGCAAGGCAGTGGAAATAATTGGGATAGCTCTTTCAAAGAACTAGAACAAGTTGAATAGTCTTGGTTTTGTGTTGAAGATTCTATGCTCCAACCTATAAGACCGGTGTTAATATTACAGAGACTTCAATAGGACCAGGACAGCTTAAGCTGATTTGATTTTTTTTATTGTATTCAGCTTCCTACAGTAATTAAACATTCCAAAAATCAATGGAGATTTGAAATCCCTTTGATCAGTTGATGTATGTGCCTTATCATCAAGTTAACTTATGTTAAAATGCTTGAGTTCATTTAGATGAACTGACTGGCCACCACAGCGAATGACTTTAACTCACAATGTCCCTTGTATCTGGAGGGGACATAAAACATCAATGTGTTGAATAAACCTACTCCCCAGTCATGCCTGTGCTCATTGACCTGCTCCTGGCCAAGCAAGATCACAATTTTAAAATTCTCTTCCTCATTTTAAAATCCCCTCATGGCCTCACCATATCTCTGCTGTAGTCGGTTTCAGCCCTGTCACCCTCTGAGATCTGTGCTCCTTGCATTCTGGCCTCTTAACCATCCGTGATTTTAAATGCTCTATTTTTGATGTCATGCCATCAATTGTCTGGGTCCCAAGCTCTGGAATTCTCTCTCTGCTTCTCTATCGCTCTTTAAAACCTACATCTTTGTTCAATATTTTGGTCATTTGAACTAATATCTCCAATGCTTCTTTATGTTTTGTAGTGGCAAGAGGCATGGAGGAGGTTTTTTTTAATGGAAAAGACGCTATATAAATATCAGGTTTTCTGGTACTATTTTTTCTTTTCATGAAAATGAAGCCCATTTTGTCTCACATCTTTCTCCTTACCTGTCACATTTTCCTGCGATGATTTTTGTGTGTGTGTGTGTGTGTGTGTGTGTGTGTGTGTGTGTGTTTATTCAGCTCTCATTTGCATCTCCCTTGTTTCTTGTTCAGTCTTTCCTAACCTTTCTGGCTGCTTTCTGACATATTTCTGAACTGGAGCTACCCGCCCTCTCAAACTGAGCCAAATGCACTGGTGCGCAGTGTTGAACAATCTTATTTAGAAGGTGCATCTTTGTGGAGAATCACGTCAGATTCGGCAGCTTGCACGAGGCTGTGACCTCTGAAATTCCCTCCGTGTCTCTGCTTCCCTCCCCTTTATAAAAGATGCTTCTTAAAATCTACCTGTTTGGACAGGTTTTTGATAATCTGTCCTAATGTACCCTTCTGTGGTTCGGTGTCAGGTTTCATCTGATAATGTGCCTGTAAAGTACCTTGGAAAGTTTTATTACAATAAAGTTACTTATATACATGTAAATTCTTTGGTGTGTTTCGTTATTGACACAAACAACTGAAGTACCACTGGAGGGCAGTGTGGCACACAAATTGTGTCAGCAGTTCTTTCTAGCTCTGATATAGATAGAGGTGCTGGTGTTGGACTGGGATGGACAAAGTTAAAAAGCACATAGCCATTTCTAGCTAGGAAGTGCTGAGACTCCGGTATTTGAGGAATACTTGAGGTGGGGAAAGATTCTGCCAAGTGCCAACGAGTTGCATGGGATTTAAAAGTTGCTTTTGCAATAGAATTGTCACCTTTCTTGTTTGGTACAGAACACCAATAAGTTTGTAGGGCTGAAATATTAATTGTTTCTCTCTCTACAGGTGCTATCTGATCTGCTAAGTATTGCCACCATTCTGAGTTTTTTTTAAATACCAGTAAGCTAGATTTTTGTTTAGACAGAGATGTCTTAAATGAGTGGACAAAGGTGTCACATTTCTAACATGGAGATGGTGTGAAGGGTCTAGATTTGTTGTTTCATGATATGGCAATATGTAAAGGCTGCCCATAAATAGATTCAATATTTTGACTTAAGCCACTCTTCATTTATTTGGGAAACTGAGAGTTAAGAGTCTTTGGAACTCCTTGCTACAGATCTGTGGGGCAGAGTCCTTGTGTATATTCAATAGTGAGATCGATAGATCCTTGACCAGTCAGGAAATCGAGGGTTACAGGGAAAGGGCAGGAAAGTGGACGTAAGGAATATTGGATCAGCCATGAGCCTACTGAACGATGGAGCAGCTTGAGAATGGTCGACTGTTGTTCCTATCTCCTATGGTCAGTCTTCTTATGATCTAATTTTCACCAGTGTTTCTTTTTATCACTAGAGTCAATATCTCTTCGTGTGTCTCACCAGTGTTAATGCTCCGCATGAGCCTCTTTTATTTGTCCCTTGTATATTTATTGAGGTTTGCATTGAAGATGTCCATGCTCATTGTCCCAAGCACTCACTGTCATAACAAGTTCCACGTTGCATTCACTCCTTAGGCAAAGACCTTTCTCTTAATTCATTGTTGAATTTATAAGTAACTGTCTTTCATTTAGAGACCCTTTTTCCAAGTCTTTCAATAAACAAAAACATCTCTTATATCCAACCGATCAAACCTCTTCGTAATTCTAAAGACTTCTCTCAGATCAATCCTGATCTATTCAATACATCCTGGTAGTTATGGCATTATTCTAGTATTATATTTGTCTAGTCATGCAGCACAGAAACAGACCCTTTGGTCCAACTCATTTATGCTGACCAAGACTCCCAAACTAAGCTAGTTCCATTGCCCACATTTGGCTCATATCCCTCTAAATCTTCCCTATTCATCTACCTGTCCAAATGTATTTAAATTTTGTAACTGTCCCCACTTCTAACACTTCCACATGTGAACCACCCTCTGTGTGGAGAAAGTTGTCCCTCGTGTCCCTTTTAAACCTTTCTCCTCTCCTCTCATCTTAAAAAAATGCCACATTAAGGAAAAGACCTTTGTTATTCACCATATCTATGCCCCTTATGACTATAAATCTCTACAGGGTCACCCATCAACCTCCCATGTTCTCATGAACATCATCCCAGCTTCTCCCAGTAAACTCAAATCCTCCAGACCTGCCAACAGCCTGGTAAATGTTTTCTGCAGCCTCTGCAATTTAATAATATCCTTACTATAGCAGGATGACCAGAACTGTACACAGTACTCAAAGTGGCCCTCACCACTATCCTGCTTAACCTCAACATGACCCAACTCCTACACTCAATGGTCTGAGTAAGTGTGCTAAAAGCCTTCTTAGCCATCCTAACTACTTGTGGCATAAGTTTCAAAGAATTATGTCCTCGAGTCCCTAGATCTCTCTATTCGTAAATATTTTTCTCCACTTTGCCTCATGTCATTTTTTGCAATATGTAAACCAAAACAGTGCACAGAACTCCTAGTATAGAATTACTATTTGTTAACTTATACCTTTAAGACCTTTAGGCAAATGTTGTAACTGTACCCACCCTGGTTGAGGTGGGTAAAGTTACAACATTTAAAAGACATTTGGACAGGTAGATGAATAGGGAAGATTTAGAGGGATATGGGCCAAATGTAGGCAAATGGAACTAGCTTAGTTTGGGAGTCTTGGTCCAACAGGTTTATTTGGAAGCTCTAGCTTTCAGAGCGCTGCTCCTTCATCAGGTGATTGAGGAGCAGAACCATAAGACACAGAATTTATAGCAAAGATTATAGTGTCGTGCAACTGAAATGTATTGAATTGAGTTTATTGTCACTGTACCAAGGCACAGTGAAAAGCTTTGTCTTGTGGGCAATACAGGCAAATCACAGAGTTAAATAGCATAGATAAATAAATAATAGGTAAACAGTGGCAAAAAACAAAAACACAGTTACAGGCAAATGTTAAGAGTTTGTGAGTCCATTCAGTATTCTAACAACAGTAGGGTAGAAACTGTTATGAAACCGGCTGATGCATGTGTTCAGGCTTCTGTACCTTCTCCCTGATGGTAGAGGTTGTAGAAAAACATTGCCAGGGTGGGATGGATCTTTGAGAATGCTGGTGGCCTTTCCTTGACAGCAGGCCTGGGAGATGGATTCTATAGATGGGAGGTTGCCCTTTGTGATTCTCCAGACCAAGTTCATCACTCTCTGTAGCCGTCTCCGATCTTGAATGGTACAGTTGCCATACCAGGTAGTGATACATCCAGACAGAATGCTCTCGATGGCGGGTCTGTAAATGTTGGCGAGGGTATTTGCTGTCATGCCAAATTTCCTCAGCAGCCTGAGAAAGAAGAGATATATTGAACAAACCTAGATCGCTGTTGAGTCTTTCATCTTTTAGAATGGGGTTGCAGGTTTCAGTTCATTAATGTGTAAACCCCAGAACTTTTTTTAAGTCACATTCTTGAGATAACATAAGGTTTTATAAAAAGGTGACATCTCGGCTCAGACAATGCATTAAAGGTGTGAGGTTAGAGTTTGCCTGTATCCCAATCTTGAGTCAGACTGGTTCTATTTCCAAAGAGGACTTTACAAAATATTACGTGGATTGACTGCTGCAGATTGTGCATTTTTTGAGCAAAATAGATTCTCTAATCGTCTCTATTTCCTAAGATCATACCATTCCCTTGCCTTTGTTAGTCCTCTCAAATGTAGCTCTTCACAATTTTCAGGATTGAATTCTATTTACTACTATTCAGCCCATCTGAACTGTCCTGTACTCTAAGGCTTTCCTCCTTGCTATTTACCACAGCTCCAAGTTTCTGGTCTTCCGCCATTTGAGAAGGAGTCAACCATCTATCTATGAATCTAATGAAAAGTAACCAGGCACAGAACGTTAACTTTGCTTTCTCCCCCCAGATTCTGCTGGATCTGCTGAGTATCACCAGCAATTTCTGTTTTTATTATGGATCTGGAATTATAGGTCGGCTAGAATCAGCTAAAGATGGCAGTTTTCCTTCACTTAAGTAGCATTGATGCACCAGATGGGTTTTCAAAACACTTGTGGTTTCTGATCTCTACAGCTGTGATTATTTATTTTTAATTCCATATTTTAATTCACATTCTAGCCCTGATGGGATTCAAACCAGTGTCCCCAGAGTCGTTGATGTCGGTGTAATTCACGATCACCCATTAGTAACTCCGGACTTTACTGCTGTACCTACAAATATGAAGAGAAATCAAAATGTAGCACCACCTTAAAAGTAACTTGGTGAAATAAAGGAAGAGTGACAAAAATAAAATCAAACTTGTACAACAACAACTTAAATAGATAGCACCTACAACGCAATAAAACATCCTAAGGTGCTTCGTGAGATCAACAGATATCAGGTCACATAAGCTGATATTAAGGCAGATGATTGACATGCTTGGTCATGGAGATAGGACTGAAGGAACTACCATGAAGAGTGAAAGAGGGGTTGTAAGTCAGAAAGGTTTGATTAGATTAGATTAGACTAGACTTACAGTGTGGAAACAGGCCCTTTGGCCCAACAAGTCCACACCGACCCGCCGAAGCGCAACCCACCCATACCCCTACATTTACCCCTTACCTAACACTACGGGCAATTTAGCTTGGCCGATTCACCTGACCCGCACATCTTTGTGACTGTGGGAGGAAACCGGAGCACCCGGAGGAAACCCACGCAGACACGGGGAGAACGTGCAAACTCCACACAGTCAGTCGCCTGAGTCGGGAATTGAACCCGGGTCTACAGGCTACAGGTTCTGGGAAGGAATTCCAGAGCTTCGGGTCTAGGCAGCAGGAGATAGTGAAGGGATTAAAAACAGGAATTCTTAAGAAGGCAGATTAGGAGGGTGCATTCATGGGGCTGGAAGAGATTCCAGAGGCAGGGTATGGAGGGGTTTGAAAATGAGCTTGAAAATTTGACAATGACTTCATCACTTTAGTGGGAACCAAATTAGGCCAGAGAACAGGTGCAATCAGGAAACAGGACTTGGCGCAATTAAGGAGTTTGAAACAACTTTATATTTCATTCGACTTACTTAATAAAGTGTTATTGTCATTATAACTAGGGTGTGTTATTATTCTTGTAGTTATGACCAGGGCCGGGTATCCTGTGAATACCTTTGGCTCGTAGTGAATCGCGATCGAGAGTATACGTGCATTGAACCCATTCGTATCTTTCCCCAGTCACCACGTACACATTCCCAGCCGCAATGGTCAGATGGTGAAGCAGAGTGTAATTGCTAGACAACATTTTCCTTCTTAACCTGAAGCATTCAATAAATGAACAACGTCATTAACCCTTGGTTAGATAGAGATCAGTCAAGTTGACTCATTAAGAAACGTTTTTTTAATGTGTGGAGCCACAGGAGGTTGGAGAAATGCTAAACGAGTATTTTGCATCAGTGTGATGGACATCTTAAAACATATAAAGGTGGATAAATCCCCAGGATCTGAACAGATGTACCCTAGAACTCTGAGGGAAGCCAGGGAAATTATTGCTGGGCCCCTTGCTGAGATATTTGCATCATTGTTAGTCACAGGTGAGGTGCTGGAAGACTAGAGGTTGGCTAACATGGTGCCACTATTTAAGAAAAATGGTAAGGAAAAGCCAGGAAACCGTAGACCAGTGAGTCTGACATCGGTGATGAGCAAGTTGTTGGAGAAAATCCTGAGGGAAAGGATTTACGTCTATTTGGAAAGGGAAGGACAGATTAGGGATATCAACATGGCTTTGTGTGTGGGGAATAATGTCTAACGAACTTGGAGTTTTTTTGAAGAAGTAAAGAAGAGGATTGATGAGGACAGAGTGGTAGACATGATCTATATAGACTTCCGTAAGGCGTTTGACAAGGTTCCTCATGGTAGTCTGGTTAGCAAGGTTAGATCTCATGGAATACAGGGAGAATTAGCCACTTGGATACAGAACTGGCTCAAAGATAGAAGACAGAGTATGGTGGTGGAGGGTTGCTTTTCAGACTGGAAGTCTGTGACCACTGGTGTGCCACAAGGATTGGTGTTGGATCCACTACTTTTCATCATTTACATAAATGATTTGGATGTGAATATCGGAGGTCTAGTTAGTAAGTTTGCAAATAATACTAAAACTGAAGGTGCAGTGGACAGCAAAGAAGCTTACCTCAGAGTACAATGGATCAGATGGGTTAATAGGCTGACGAGTGGCAGTTGAAATTTAATTTAGTTAAATGTGAGGTGCTATATTTTGGAAAGGCAAATCAGGGCAGGACTTATAGACTTAACGGTAAGGTTCTGGGGAGTGATGCTGAACAAAGAGACCTTGGAGTGCAGGTTTCTCAGCTTCTTGAAAGTGGAGTTTCAAGTAGATGGGATAATGAAGAAGGCATTTGGTATGCTTTCCTTTATTGGCCAGAGTGTTGAGTATAGGTGTTGGAAGGTCGTGTTGTGGTTGAGCAAGACATTGGGTAGGCCACTTTTGGAATATTGTGCAATTCTGGTCTCCCCACTATAGGAAGGATGTTGTGAAACTTGAAACGGTTCAAAAAAGATTTACAAGCATGTTGCCAGGGTTAGGGGATTTGAGTTATAGGGAGAGGATGAATAGGTTGGGGTTCTTTTCCCTGGAGAGTCAGAGGCTGAGGGGACACCTTAAAGAGGTTAATAAAATCATGAGGGGCATGGATAGGATAAATAGACCAAGATCTTTTCCCCATGGTGCAGGAGCCCAGAACTAGAGGACTATATGTTTAGGATGAGAGGGGAAAGATTTAAAGGGGCTTAAGGGGCAACCTTTTCATGCAGAGGGTGGTGCGTGTATGGATGAACTGCCAGAGGAAGTGGTGAAGGCTGGTACAATTACAGCATTAAAAAAAGGCATCTGGATGGGTTTAGAGGGATATGGGCCAAATGCTGGCAAGTGGGACTAGATTAGGTCAGGATACCTGGTCGGGATGGATGAGTTTGGGTGGAAAGGTCTGTTTCCGTGCTGTGAGTCTTTTGAAATCCCTTCCTTAAAAGGCAGTGAATGCAGAACTTCTGGATATTCTTCAGGTAAAGGTAGATAGATTCTTGATGACCAAAGGGATGAACAATTATTGGGGATACAGGTCATTCTGTTGTAATGTGCGTTTCGTCAGTGCGAATTTGTGATTGACGAATTGTGGGTGTTGTTTGGATAACACAAACTTAGTACTTGAATGGATACAGCGATTTTCTGTTAGCGAACTTCTGCAACACAATTTTCTGTCGTGATTTTCCTTAGTGCAATTTTCTATAGCACGTGGCTGCAGAGGAACGCAACTGTCGCGATGTAGCAGAATGACCTGTATACAGGAATGTAGAGATGAGGGTTAAAATTGTATCATCCGTGATCATATTGAATGGCAGCATAGGTTCGAAGGACTGAGTGGCCTCCTCTTGTTCTTCATTGGTATGTTCATATATCTGTATAACATCTAACGAAGGACCTTCCTAATTGCTGTGATTCAGCACTTTTTGAGATATGGTTCTGCTTTTCATTCCCTAAAACTTGCATTCTTATCATCACTCATCTGCTTTGGCTCATTGTTGTATCCTAAGTTAGAGTTTGCAACTTTGAGGATGTAATCTAGATTGGTGTCTTAGTGGGGCACTGGAGGAGCACTTGCGTTTAGTGATTTGTGCACATCTGAATTGTAAATTATCCCTGCACCATTGCTAAGAGCAAAGTTTCTGTGGTCATTCTCCTGGCTGCTTTTTGCTAGCTACAAAATGCATTGGAATAGCTTGAGGACGAGGCAGATGCTATATAAACTCAAATTCCCACTTGCACTTTCTTCATGTGGTTGCATGCTGGCTTCACGCACTGATATTCTGAGTAAAGATATATATGATACATCCAGGAGGAGTTAGGTTCCACACAGGCCTTTACAGTCCTAAATGTACCCAGTGGATTATTCTGCAGTAATAAAAGGGTTAACCTCAGTCACCAATAAAGGGGGGGGGGCAATTCGTGCTTCAAAAAGAAAAGCTAAGTTAAAAACAGGCACAAAATTATATTACAGAAAATTCTACATATCCTGGATCCCTGAGAAATGAGTGGAATTTTCTGAAAAACAGGTTACTCGCTGAACAGGAAGCGAGTGTGCTACAGTTATACGGAAAATCGCATTTACAGATGTTATATGGAAGAAAATAGGCGTCTGCATTCAAAGCTATGGGGTCTTTCAGTGGGTAAATGACAGGGCTCGGAGTCCAAAATGTACGTCAACAAAATGGGCAGGTTATTTTCGAACGTTCTATTATTAAAAGGAAAAGTTGTGAACCTCCCATTGTGCAACAATGGGGCTTCGCTGTTTAATTAGCACAGCAGAAATGAGAACGGGCAGCAGTATGTCACCAGGGGATCACTGGAACTTAACAACCGGGTGTGGCTGCATGTTTGGGACGCTGTGTGAATTGGGTGTCCTGCATAGGAAGGACATTAAACGGATAAGCAAACAAGAAGTCAGTAGGTGACCTGGAGAGAAGGTTAATCGGGTAACGTAAATAAAACATGAAAAAGTGCCTTTGGGTTTCAGGCCAGTCACTTTCTATGGTAGCAAATGTCACACGTAGGAG
The DNA here is from genome assembly GCF_020745735.1 of Hemiscyllium ocellatum. Lineage (NCBI taxonomy): Eukaryota > Metazoa > Chordata > Chondrichthyes > Orectolobiformes > Hemiscylliidae > Hemiscyllium > Hemiscyllium ocellatum. The sequence continues at coordinate 58,502,379 of NC_083415.1, forward strand.
TTCAATTGCCCCATGCCCTCATTCTATTCCTCTTGAATGTATCTAACCCCTCTTCGCCCTCAGAACTGATTCCCTGTGCATGTCTATTGTCAGAAATCACACTACATCAAGTTATAGTCCAACAGGTTTATTTAAGATCACAGGTTAAAGCTGATGATTTCAAATAAAGCTGTTGGACTGTAACCTGGTGTCCTGTGGCTTCTGACTTTGTCCACCCCAGTCCAACACCATCACCTCCACATCATGTGTATTGTAACAAAGGTTAATAGCAAACGATTCACTTTTAAGAAGAAAGGCAGGAGGGATTTGAGGAAAAGATTTTTCACCTAGACGATGGTAGGGGTCTGGACTGCCCTGCCGAGGAGCATAGTTGAAGCCGGTATCAGGGAGGTCATGGCATGGTGGTATTGTTGCTAGACTATAATCCAGAAACTCAGCTAATGTTCTGGGATGAAAGTGAGGACTGCAGATGCTGGAGATCAGAGCTGAAAATGTGTTGCTGGAAAAGCGCAGCAGGTCAGGCAGCATCCAAGGAGCAGGAGAATCGACGTTTTGGGTACGAGTCTGAAGAAGGGCTCATGCCCGAAACGTCGATTCTCCTGCTCCTTGGATGCTGCCTGACCTGCCGTGCTTTTCCAGCAATACATTTTCAGTAATGTTCTGGGATCCCAGATTCAAACCCCGCCATAGCAGATGATGGAATTTGAATTCAATAAAGGATCTGGAATTAAGAAGCTAATGATGACCATGAATCCATGGTTGATTGTTGGAAAAAAACCCACTTGGTTCTACTAATGTCCTTTAGGGAAGGAAATCTACCATCCTTAACTGGTCTGGCCTACATATAATTCCAGACCCAAAGCAATGTAGTTGCCTCTTAAATGCCCTCTGGGCAATTAGCATTGGGCAATAAATGCTGGCCAGGCCAGACTTACTCACATCCCAATATATATAAAACAAAAGGTAACCTTACAACCTTTACAAAGTACTTGGATAAGCACTTAAAGTGTCATAACATTGAAGGCTATGGGCCTACTGTTTGAAAGTGTAGATTTAGTACACTTTTGGCAGTACAGTTTCAATAGGTTGACGGGTCTCTTCTGTATTATATAATTCTATGAATTCTTGCCCCTTTTAAACATATGCAAAGAGCGCTGGAGAAACTCAGCAAGTCTGGTGGAGAGAGAAATTGAGTTAACGTTTCAAGTTCAGGACGACTCTTCTTCAGAATTCCTTTTTGATTGACAAGAGTTTAAAATGATATTTGGAAAGTGGTTGCAGAACTGTCGGCTGGGTTTACTTGTCCTTAGCACAAGAGTATGGAGATGTTCCCATTGTTCTAAACAAGACAGGTAACTGATCAATAATAGCTAAATATTACAACAAACTACTTATTAACTACTCAAAGTCAGTTTTATTTTTACCCTCCAGGAAGGCAGCGGATGTTGGGAAAATTTCCTGCTACCACAGCGGATTTCTCTGCTTCAACCTACAACCAACTATTTCTTGGGAAGAAATGTCACTGGAATTATGGATTATATTTGACTGTAATGTGTACAGTACAGTGACAAGTACAGGATGCAGGAATTCAGTGAAAAGTGTACAATGTCACCACACCTGGCTCTATCTTAGGTACATGGCGTCTAGGTACAAAATCTTAGGTTCAAGGAGAAAAATAAAGAAATAAGTGAGAAGTACAAGATAACAGTCCTTCTCAGTATAAAGTAATAACTAAATAAATAAAGTTAATTTCAAAAGTTACAGTCCTTTTTAGCTGCAGGAGAAAGTGAGGACTGCAGATGCTGGAGATCAGAGCTGAAAAATGTGTTGCTGGAAAAGCGCAGCAGGTCAGGTATCATTAAAGAAGCAGGAGAATCGATGTTTCAGGCATAAACCCTTCTTCAGGAATGAGGAGGGTGTGCCCATCAGGCTAAGATAAAAGGTAGGGAGGAGGGACTTGGGGGAGGGGCATTGGGAATGCGATAGGTGGAAGGAGGTTAAGGTGAGGGTGATAGGCCGGAGAGGGAGTGGGGGCGGAGAGGTTGGGAAGAAGATTGCAGATCAAGAAGGCGATGCTGAGTCCGATGGTTGGGACTGAGAAAAGGTGGGGGGGAAGGGAAATGAGGAAACTGGAGACATCTGAGTTCATCCCTTGTGGTTGGAGGGTTCCTAAGCGGAAGATGAGGCGCTCTTCCTCCATGGTCTGGCGATGGAGGAGGCCAAGGACCTGCATGTCCTTGGCGGGCCTGCAGTCTGGGCTTTCCCTCCAAGGGCCCTTACTTCCCATGAGGGATTGATCTCTCCCCAGCCATCCTACTGCAGACCACCAGAGTTTGGCCCAGCAACACTGGCTGCCTCATGGCCAACTGCCATAGCCCCCAGCTGCTGACATCACCGTTGCTGCTTCCATGGCTGAACTCCCTCCAGAAGGTAAGTAGAGAAAAGAAAAACTAAAAAAAAAGTGAGAAAAGAAGCAAGTAAAGCAATCAGGGCAAACAAGTTTCGGAGGAGCCTTCCTCTGCTGCCATCTTGTTGGGTATGAGTGTGGGTTGCAGTTAGGTCATCCAAGCACTTCCATGCCTGATCATCCACCAATCATTGCATAGAAGTACTGAACCCTTCGATGACGACAGAATGGCAAACAGAACTTTTAGAAGTTATCTTTCGGTCTTTTGTTTTTCATTTATGACAAGTCAATAAATGTGACTTATTATTATTCAGATTTTTGCTGAAAGTCCAGAAATCCATTAGAGTGTGGAAACAACTGAGTCCCAGCAGAGGTATTGCTTCATTGACAGCTTTGGCTCTCTGATCTATGTTGTCAATTGCATATAGTTTATACACATAACTGTCAGAGGATTCAAGTGCATGGAATTTCTCCTATTTCATTCTTTTTTGACTTGTAGTAAGATGAAAGTAAAGAATGAATAAATATATTACACTGTCTATTGTCACCATAGGTTTTATTGTTTCTATTCAGCATCACATGGGTGAATGTACGTGCCAATGCCTTAACTTGACTGAGAGATCGTGGATGGGGAGTATGGAGTAGGGGGGTGGGGAGTGGCACAGCTTGGGACTTAGCTTTCAAAAGGTTCCTCATGAAGGTTATGACACCACACTGGGGTGTGTAGGCTATGATTATTTAATAAGCTAGACTGACTCCATGAGAACTAAGGGTCTGGGGACATGTATATCCAGCAATAGAGAATGGTAGCATTTTCACCGCAATTGTATAAACTGTGGAACTTCATAGAGATGTACAGCACAGAAACAGGCCCTTCAGTCCAACTCATCCATGCCAACCAGGTATTCTAATTTAATCTAGTCCCATTTCCCAGCATTTGGTCCATATCCCTCTAAACCCTTCCTATTCATATACCATCCCAGATTTCATTTAAATATTGTAATTTTGCCAGCCTCTATCACTTCCTCTGGCTGTTCATTCCATACTTGCACCACCCTCTGCATGAAAAAGTTGCTTCTTAGGTCTATTTTATATCTTTCCCCTGTCACACTAAACATCTTCCCTACTCTGGGGACAAGACTTTGGCTATTCACCCTATCCTTGCCCCTCATGATTTGATAAACTTCTATAAGCCTCCGATACTCCAGGGGAAATAGCCCCAGCCTATTCAACCTCTCTCTATAGCTCAAACCTCCAACACTGGCGACATCTTTGTGATTCTTTTCAGAACCTGTTCAAGTTTCACACCATCTTTCTTAAAGCAGGGAGAGCAGAACTGAACACAGTATTCCAAAAGTGGTCTAATTACAGCATATTATATCGAAAGTGTCACAGATTAAACCTTTAAGGTGGATGTCATTGCAAAGTCTGACTGTAGTACTTCCACTGTTGTATTAACAATGGAAGCAGCCACACACTTTCAACTAATACTCAGGAAAAAAAATGCTCTAGCCTTGTGGACTTGACATTTTATTAAACTACCAGTGTATAAGAGACTGCATATTTTATTTATGGGACTTTGACTTGAAATAGTGTTCGGACTGCTACAACTGAAATGTCAGGAGAATTTTGCAACTAGATGTCAGATGCTACGAACAAGTAGTGTGATACAATGTTGCTTTTTGAAGTAGTGAAAGGAGAATTCAAGATTGAGCTGGGAAACTTTTGCATGCAGGAAAGAAAATCTGCTTGACAACAGCTCTCTGATTGGTCGAGCTGTGGAGTTTAAACTACTATAACTTCCAGGATAACAGAGGAAGAGAAACTTCCAGAGCCTGCGGACAGAACGCATCCATCTCTTTTTCTCTTGCTGTTTCTCCATGTGGGAAAAAGATTGAAAAAGCAAGAAACTGAAAAGAAACATTCTAAAGCAAAAAAGACTTGGGTCAAACTGATCAACAACCCAATCAAACAACCAACATCACCCTACAGCCAACAGCAAGTCTTTTTTATCAAAATCAAAAGGACCATGAGGAAAATAACTTTCTACCTTGTATTCTGGACTTTAGATCTTCAGAGTGTTGTTGATCCTGTCTACATTGTTTTGTGAGCTAAACTGATGTGTCTTTCTCGTGATTGAGTGTGTACATAAAGCGTTTAAAGGGCTGCGGGTTACATTGCATAGCGGTAATTTGGCAAAACTTTATATTTATAAAATAATTTGAGAAAATAAAGTGGTTTACACTAAATAGAGCTATTTTCTGTTCATGTTGAAACGTGGTGTGAATATCTTTTGCCCTGAGCAGCAGTCAGTCAGGCAAATTGGTCATTTGATCTCACTGGGACTTTATGCATTCATACATTTTGTGATGAATTGCGGAGCAGTTGGGCACAATTAATCAACATAGAACAGTTCAGCACAGTACAGGCCCTTCAGCCCTTGAGATTGTGCCAACTTTTTATCCTACTCTAAGTTCAAAATAACCTACATACCCTTCATTTTACTATCTTCCATGTGCCTATTCAACTGTTGCTTGAATGTCCCTAATTTATCTGACACTACTACCACCGCTGGCAGTGCATTCCATGCAGCCAACACACTCTGTGTAAAGAACCTACCTCTGACATTTCTGCTAAACCTTCCTCCGAACTCCATAAAGTTAAGATCCCTCGTTAAAGCCATTTCCACCCTGGGAAAATGTTTCTGGCTATCCACTCTAAGCTTCACATCATCTTGTACACCTCTATCTAGTCACCACTCAGCTTTTCTTTGTTCCAATGAGAAAAGCCCTAGCTCCCTCAACTGGTCTTCGTAAGACATGCCCTCCGGTACAGGCAGCATCCTGGTAAATCTCTTCTGCACATTTTCTAAAGCTTCGACATCCTTCATATAATGAGGTGACCAGAACTGAACACGAAATTGCAAATGTGGTCTAATCAGGGCTTTATAGAGCTGCAGCATAACTTTACAGCTCATAAACTCAATCCCCCTACAATTGAAAGCCAACACACCATATGCCTTCTAACAACCCTCTCAACTTGGATGGCAACTTTGAGGGATCTATGGACATGGACCCCAAGATCTCTCTGTTTCTCCACACTGCCAAGAACCCTGCCTTTAAACCTGTAATCTGCATTCAAATTCAACCTTCTAAAATATATCACTTCACACTTTTCCAGGCTGAACTCCATCTGCCACTTCTCAGCGCAGTTCTGCATCCTGTCAATACCCCATTGCAACCTACAACAGCCCTCCACACTATCCATAACTCCATTAACCTTCATGTCATCAGCAAACTTATTAACCTACTCTTCCACATCCACATCCAAGTCATTTATAAAACTCACAAAGAGGTCCCAGAACCGATCCCTGCAGAAGACCACTGGTCCACCAAGCTCCAGGCTTTCCATCTACTACCATCTTCTGTCTTCTATGGGCCAGCCAATTCTGTATCCAGACAGCCAAATTTCCTTTTATCTCATACCTCCATACTTTCTGAATGAGCCTAGCATGGGGAACCTTATCAAACACCTTGCTAAAATCCACACATACCACATCCATTGCTGTACCTTCATCAACAGGTTTTGTCACATCCTCAAAGAATTCAGGAAGGCTTGTGAAGCATGACCTGCCCCTCACAAAGCCATGCTGACTATCTCTAGTCAAACTATACTTTTCCACATAATCATAAATTCTGTCTCTCAAAATCCTCTCCATTAATTTGCCCACCACTGACGTAAGACTGATTGGTCTATAATTTCCAAGGTTATCCCTATTCTCTTTCCTGAACAAGGGAATAACATTTTCCATCCTCCAATCATCTGGTACTACTCCAGTAACAGTGATGATGCAATGCTCATCACCAAAGGTATAACCTTGGGTATGTCCCATCTGGCTTAGGGGACTTATCTATCCTTATGTTTTTCAAAATTTCCAGCACATCCTCCTTCTTAACAATAACCTGTCCGAGCATATCAACCAGTTTCATGCTGTCCTCACTAATACCAAGGTCCCTCTCACTAGTGAATACTGAAGCAAAGTATTCATTAAGGACCTCCCTACCTCTTCCAACTCCAGTCACAAGTTCCCTACACTATCCCTGATTGGCCCTAATCTCACTCTGATTATTGTCTTGTTCCTCACATAATTGCAGAACACCTTAGGGTTTTCATTAATTCTATCCACCTGGGTTTTTCATGCCACCTTCTAGATCTCCTAAGTCCATTCTTCAGTTCCTTCCTGGCTACCTTGTAACCCTCTAGAGCCCTGCCTGATCCTTGCTTCCTCAAGCTTAAGTAAGCTTCCTTCTTCCTCTTGACTAGATGTTCCACATCTCTTGTCATCCAAAATTCCTTCAACCTACCATCCCTTCCTTGCCTCAGTGGAATAAATCTATCCAGCACTTGCAGCAAATGCTCCAAAAATGGCCTCCACATTTCTGCCATGCATTTCCCTGAGAATTTCTGTTCCCAATTTATGCCCCACAGTTCCAGCCTAATGGCATTTTAATTCCCCCACCCCAATTAATGACTTTCCCATACCATCTGCATCTAACCCTCTTCATGACTATGGTAAAGGTTAGGGAGTTGTGATCACTTTCACTGAAATGCTCTCTCACCAAGAGATCTGACACTTGAACTGGTTCGTTTCCAAGCATCATTTCCAATATAGCCTCCCCTCTAGTCAGCTTATCTACATATTGAGTCAGGAATCCTTCCTGGACTCACCTGGCAAAATCTGCTCCATCCAAATTACTTGCATTAAGGAGGTTCCAATCAATATTGGGGAAGTTGAAGTCACCCATGACAACAGCCCTGTTACTTCAACACCTTTCCAAAATCGGCCTCCCAATCTGCTCCACCATGTCTCTGTTGCTGTTAGGGGGCCTGTAGAAAACTCCCAATAAAGTGACTGCTCCTTTCTTGTTTCTGACTTCCATACTGACTCTGTAGACAAACCCTCCTTGACGATCTCCCTTTCTGCTTCTGTGATACTATCCCTGATTAACAAAGCCACTCCCCCACCTCTTTTACTTCCCTCCCTATTCCTTTTGAAACATCTAAACCCCAGAACATCCAACAACCATCCCTGCCCCTGGGATATCCAAGTCTCTGAAATGGCCACAACATTGTAACTCCAATTACTGATCCATGATTTAAATTCATCCACTTATTCCTGACACTTCTTGTGTAAAAATTTGATGCTGGTGTTGGACTGGGGTGTACAAAGTTAAAAATCACACAACACCAGGTTATAGTCCAACAGGTTTAATTGGAAGCACACTAGCTTTCGGAGTGCTGCTCCTTCACCAACCACCTGATGAAAGAGCAGCGCTCCGAACGTTAGTGCTTCTAATTAAACCTGTTGGACTGCAACCTGGTGTTGTGTGATTTTTAACTGTGTTAAAATAGACATGCTTCAACCCAACACACTGACTCCAACTTTGTCCTATCAACTGTCTCTTCTTCCTCACAGACTGTCTACACACTGTATCTGCCTGTTCACCAGCTACCCCATCTTCTGATCTGTAGCTCCGGTTCTCATCCCCCTGCCAAACTAATTTAAACCCTCCCGAAGAGCTTGAGCAAACCTCTTGCCCAAGATATTGGTGAACTGTTCCCAGGTAAGTTGTAGGAGAAAGTGAAGACTGCAGATGCTGGAGTACCAGAGTTGAAAAATGTAGTGCTGGAAAAACACAGCAGGCCAAGCAGCATCCGAGGAGCAGGAGAATTCCTGAAGATTCTCCTGCTCCTCGGATACTGCCTGGCCTGCTGTGTTTTTCCAGTGCCACATTTTTCAACTCTGGTACTCCAGCATCTGCAGTCCTCACTTTCTCCTAGTTGATCTTAACCTACTGCGAATCCTCTTGCAAGGATGCCTACCTTGAAGAAGCTCTCCTCCTCCCTCTACAAGGATTTCAGTGAGTCCCTCTCTCACTTCACCCCCCAGGCCATCTCCAGTTAAGTTGTGACAGAGTGTATGTGCAAGACTTACAGTTTGATTAATATCAGAAGATTCAGCCATAGTAACAGTGGGAGTAGAAATGTAATGTATTAATATTGAAACTGTTTACCCTTTTAAATGAAAGAAGAATGCAGGAACTTGCATTCATATAGTGACTACAGAACATTCCGAAGTGATCCACAGGACTTAAATTACTTTTCTCATGTCCTCACTGTGTTAATGTAGGGAAATTTGCCTGCCAATTGTGCACAACAAAATTCCACAAGCAACAATGAATGCATCAGCTGTGGTTCAGTTGCTACCACCCTAACCTCTGAGTTGGAAAGTAGTGGGTTAAAGTTTTCCTCCAGGACTTGAGTACATAAATCTAGGCTGATACTCCCAGTGAGGAACTGATGAATTGCTGCACTGTCAGATGTGCTGCCTTTAAACTGAGTATTAATCCAGTCCCTGCCTGTCTCTTCTATTGGACATAAAGCATCTCTTGGCATCATTTTGAAGAGAAGGGGAATTACCCATGGTGTCCTGATCAATATTTATCTATCACTATCACTATAACAAATGATGTGGTCATTTTCACATTATTTGTGGGAGTTTGCTATGCCTCAACTCCAGCAGCACACAGTGACTAAGTTTCAAAAATATTAAGTGGTTGGAAAGTTCTTTGGGATGTCTTGTAGTCATGTTATTTAAGTACAAATCTGTCCTTTCTTCTATTTAAAGTATTTTCTTTACAACATGTGATTTCAATTCCATGATTTTTCTCAAATGTGCTTTGTTTGCTGAAGAAATCTCAGGCGATTTCTTTTCTAAAGTTTTCTTTTTTAAATTATTGAATTAAATCTGTAGCAGCTTTTGTATTGACTAATTGACCTTTTTGACACGCACAATAATCCTCAGCATTTAGTGTAGCAAACACTGTTCTCCCACCTTTTCTGACACTGTATTGTCCCTCTTACATTCCCTAATCCAGGGCAAACTCAGCCAGGGATAGATAGGAGTTTTAATGGAATGAAATCAGGCACTTCAGTTGTTTTCTTTATTGTTTCATCAGGTGTGAGTATCACTCACCAGGCCAAATTGTGAATTCCCTAATTGTCTTTTACAGAGATCATTTATAAAAGCACCTACTCTGCTGTGGATCTGGAGTCACATGTAGGCCAGACCAGTAAATTTGGCTGATTTCCTTCCCTAAAAGGGGCATCAATGAACTACAATTGATGATAGTTTCCAGGTCACCATTACTGAGGTTTATTCACTGAATTTAAATTCCAGCAACTGCTGTGCTGGGATTTGAACCCACATACCCCAGAGCTTAAGCCTGTGGCTTTGATTTACCATATTTGACCAGTGAATACACCATCATCAGTCACAGTTCCATGGAAAGGCTAGACACTGAGTGATGTCATTGGTCGCGGTTGCTAAATTCTATTATTCCTTATCTGTCAAAACACACCAATTGTGCCGTTGCATTATGGAAATGAAAAGGTTCTCTTATTTACTATTTACATAGGAACATAGAAAATAGGTGCTGGAGTAGGCCATTTGGCCCTTCAAGCCCACACCACCATTCAATATGATCAAGGCTAATGCAATTTCAATTATCCCACTTCCGTTTTCTCTCCATACTCCTTGATCCCTGTGGCAACAAAGGCCATGTTCAGCTCCCTTTGAACATATCTAGCGAACTGACCCCAACAGCTTTTCCTGGTAGAAAATTCCACAGGTTCACAGCTCTCTGAGTGAAGAAATTCTTCCTCATTTCAGTCCTGAATCGCTTACCCCTTATTCTAAGACTGTGACCCCTAGTTCTGGACTTCCCCAACACCGGGAACATTTTTCCCACAACCAGCCTGTCCAATCCCATCAGGGTTTTATACATTTCTGTGAGATCCATATTAAATCCTGATGGACTGGATAGGCAAGGGTACCATTATCCTATCTCAATAATTCAGTCCGTTTTCCCCCTCTACCCTCCTGCTCCCCAGCAGTTCATCCTTGTCACTTTCTCTCTGTGCTGTTTACCCTTACTGCCCCCTGGCTGATAGAACCACACACACACTCTATCAGTGTTCCCCTAGTGGAGTGATATAGAGACATAGAGTGGTAGCTGACTCATGAGCCAGTTGGAGCTGGTGAGCTGCAGATTTCCAACGGAATAATCAGAACCCACCTCTCTACCTCCGCCCAGGTCAGTGGCATGTCACAGTAAATACTGTCATTGATTACAGTGGAATTAGCTGGAAAAACCTCCATCAGCAAAGGGAAATCAGTATGAAAGAAAAAACAGTCATAAACTCTGGTGAGGGTGTCTTGCCAAATCCCAACTAGTCGCCTGAATATTCTGTAGCACTCATTTGAGTATGGTAAGTAATTTAGTAGGAATGCACACCGGTGCTACAGAGGACATCCTCAGGAACTGGTGACTTCATCTTCCTGAGAATATCTACAGTGAATGATGTCACTGAAGAGGAACAATGTTGTGTCCCTGATCTCTCAGCTCGGGCTTGACTTAAAATTCAACATGACTTGAATCAGGGTAGGCCCATTTCGTGTGGGTCAGACCCCCTCAATCGATTCCTGAAACAGTGCAGGCCAAACGCACTTAAACAATTACCGAAGCAGTGTGGAGTTCCAGGTTGTCAAGGATGAGATGACTCATTTCTACCAAAAGGGAGATGATAACTCTGTGGTGCTAGATCATAAGAACCTGGTGCAGGAGGATGTCCCTTTCAGCCTTGCCCACCAATCAATATAATCCTGGTTGTGACCATAACTGCACTTTCTGTCCATCCCCACTCCACAACCCCTACTACCCTTAATGGCCTCTCAGTTATCAATTCTGTTTGAAATATGAGCAGCACTTATAGCAAGAAGAATAATTTCTTGAATAAAGGACTCTTGAATAAAGAAGGCTGAGAGGTGATCTGACCGAGGTCGTTCTGAGGGATTTGATTAGGTGGGCACAGCAGAGATGTTTTACCACTCATAAGGCAAGCCAAAACTTGGGATCTTAAATAAAGCAAATAAGTCATACAGGGGATGCAGGAGAAACTTCAACTGAGAGAATGGCCTCAAATGTATCGTTGTTCAAATATATGAAGGAGAAAGGAAGAGAAGCTTATGCTGGTAGGGATGGAGTAAAATAGGAAAAAGGGGTCTACGATGCTGTATAAAACAGTAGACACCTGTTCCATCAAATGTTTTGGGTATAATGCCTCTTGTGAAACAGAGGTTCTGAGTTTTTGGGTGGGGAGAGGGGTGTGGAGGAGGTATTGGAGGAGCTGGTTATTGGAGACTGTTGCCTGTGGTGACCAGGTCCAGGGAGAGAAACCATTGGCCCCTGGATCTGTTTGTGGATCCCTTATTGACACCCTCCCCAACCCCGACATTTAAAATTCACATGCCTCAGCTACCCAAGATTGGAAACCACATCCAGAAGAATAAAATAGCATAAAAGCTAGTAATATTTGGAAATGAGCATTATGTTTGCAAATCATTTGCCTAGTCCACAAGTTTTATGATTTATTTTCCCTAATCGGTGTTCAGTGGAGTTTGGTTATTTTATAAATGTTCAGCAAAACATATTTTATTCTTTATACAATACCTCACTTTATAAAACTCATCAAGAACTCAAGTTTCATAAAACCATAATATATAGGAGCAGAATTAGGCCATTTGGTGTATTGAGTCTGCTCTGCCATTTGATCATGGCTGATATGTTTCTCAATTCCATTCCCTTGCCTTCTCGCTGTAACCCATGAACCTCTTATTAATCAGGAAGCTAGCTATTTCTGTCTTAAGTACACTCAATGACTTGGCCTCCTCAGTCTTCTACGGCCATGAGTTCCACAGATTAACCACTCTCTGGATGAAGAAATTCCTCCTCATCTCCGTTGTAAAGGGTCATCCCTTCTGTTTGAGACTGTGTCCTTGGGTCCTAGCCTCTCCTACTAGTGGAAACATGTTCTCCACATCCACTTTATCCAGACTTCTCAGTATTCTGTAAGTTTCAATGAGATTTGGGGTGGCACGGTGGCTCAGTGGTTAAGCCCGGCTGCCTCACAGCACCAGAGAGCCGGGTTTGATCCCTGACTCAGGTGACTGTGTGGATCCTCCCCATGTCTGCATGGGTTTCCTCTGGGTGCTCTGGATTCCTCCCACAATCACAAAGATATGCAGGTCAGGTGAATTGGGAAGTGGGTCTGGGTGGGTTACTCTTCAGAGGGTTAGTGTGGACTTGTTGGACCAAATGGCCAGTTTCCACTCTGTAGAGAATCTAATCAAAAAAGGAATTCCACCCTGATCCTTCTAAACTCCATTGAGCACAGAACAAGCATGATATACTTTTTAAACATGGCTTTATCAAACAATTGCACACAATTTATTTGTTCCTGTTTTAAAGCTGACCCCATGTATTATCCAGACAGCAAAAACACCCAGAAAAATTGAATCTCACAATGAGTACCAAAAATAATAATTCTAAATGAAAATATAAAAGGAAAATAAAATACTGGAGGTGATGGAAACAGAACAAGATATGTTCTTTTTAGGGGCTGCTTAATGTTTGTTTTCAGAGGGTCCTTTTGGATGTAAGTTTGCTCGCTGAGTTCGTTTTCAGACCTACTTGTTTACTCGAATTTACTTTCGTTTACTCAAAAACTTCAGAAATCTGAAGAAATAAATAAGAACGACTTCCAAAAAAAAGTGGAACCAGATGGATCCAACACACCACGCTTCTATGGATTATCCAAAATTCACAAACCAGAAGCCCCCCATAGACCCAAAGTCTCACTACCTGGAACGCCAACTTACTGATTGGCCAAGGAGCTAGACCAAAGACTAAAACACTTAGTAGAGGATTCACCCCACTCCATCCACTCGACCCAAGAATTCCTGAAGACTAACAAAGACACCAAGCTAGAAGAGGATGAAATAATGGCCTCCTTTGATGTAACAGCCCTGTTCACATCCATCAACCTGACCAAGGAAATATTGACTACACTAATAGAAGAACCAACGACACATACACCAAACACCACCAACTTCATCAGCAAGGAAATGTCATCAAGCTAGCAGGCCTATACCTTACCACCTACTTCACCTTCAATAACAAAACCTACAGACAAACCAATGGAACACCCATGTGATCACCGATATCAGGGTTCTTAGCAGTAATGCAGAGACTCGAACAAACGACTCTGCCAACATCCAATCCAAACTCTGGGTCCGCTGCGTGGATGGTATCTTTGTCATCACTAAATGAAACAAATTAGAGGAAACCTTCAAGACCGTTAATAATACCCTGACTGGCATAAAATTCACTAAAGAGGAGGAAAACAATAACAAACTGCCATTCCTAGATGTCACAATACAGCTAACAGCCAATGAGGAATTTCAAATCAGCGTCTACAGGAAAACAAGACATACAGACCAAATATTGAACTACAGAAACAATCACCTCAACATCCACAAACAAGGCTGCATTAGAACATTATTTCAATAAGCCACCACATTGCAGCACAGAGGAACTACGAAGAGCAGAGGAAAATCACCTATACTGTGTATTTAAAAAGAATGGGTATCCAATGAATACAGTCCACCGATTTCTGAAGAACAAACCCAAACAAGCAGACAAAACATATCCAGAAACCCTAGCCACTCTCCCCTACATCAAAGACATCTCGAAAATGACTGCCAGACTACTCAGGCCTCTTGGCATTATGATAGCCTACAAACCCACCATCACACTAAAACAGCAGCTAATGAACTTGAAAGACCGTAAACAGACAACAAGCAAAACTAATGTCATTCACAAAATATTTTGCAAGAACTGTAACAAACACTACATTGGACATACAGGCAGAAAACCAGGATACATGAACATCAACTAGCCACAAAAAGACATGACCCACTCTCACTAATATCCTTACATACAGATGAGGAAGGCCACCATTTCGACTGGGACAACATATCCATCCTAAGACAAGCCAAACAGAGATATGCACGAGAATTCCTCAAAGCATGGCACTCCAACCAGAACTCCATCAACAAACACGTTTACTTGGACCCATTTACCACCCCCTGAGAAAAAGAGCCAGAAATGACATCACCACAGGAAATGACATCACCAACCTAAGGAAACCTAAACACATAAATAAAAGGTGGGCCATACCACCAATGCTTCACTGGAGGCTTACTGATGGTATTACGTTGTATGGTGACAACACGTCTGAAAATGAACCTTCAAGCTCAGCGAGCACACTTACATTCAAACCTCAACCTGAGCTACAAATCTTCTCAACACTCACTAAGAGAGTCCTTTTTTTAATTCTCTCTAACTCATTTATTAGTTGAAGCAATTGTGTGGTAATATTACCTTCCATATTTCCTAATAAATCATCAATCATCCATTAAACTTAAAGCCACAACACAAGGAAACTATTTGTTTTGTAGATGTAGAATTTAGATTGGTACAAACACAATAGCCAGAAGTAAGCAGCAAAAATACATTTCAAAATAACCAAATCTCAGTGTTCATTATAATAATATTCATTGCAGTTCCCCAGAGAGTAGCTCCTGAACATACACACTCCTAAGCTAGAGATTCCACATTCATTTGTCAGCTTTTGCTCACGCTTTAACTTATCTATATCCCTCTCCAAACTCTTTGTGTCATCCTCACCCCTTACCTTCCCTCCTATTTTTGTTTTATCTATAAACTTGATGATGGTTCATTCACTTTCCTGATCTAAGTCATTAAGATATATTGTAAATAACTTTAATCACAGCTTGATCCCTGTGGCACACCACTAATTCCACTAATTATTGAAAATACCCCCTTTTATTACATCTCTGTCAGCTATTAGTTAGCCAATCCTCTATCCATGTTAATATACTACCCATACACAATGGGCTACTATTGTGTTTAGTAGCCTTACATGCAGTACCTTATCGAACACCTTTTAGAAATCCAAATACGTTACATCTACTGATTCCCTTTATCTGTCCTGCTTGTTACCTTCTCAAAGAACTAAAATAAATTTAACCATGAAACTGATTCTGCTTGATTATATTGTGTAATTAAAAACCAAAGTCTAGAAGATGTGACCTTCATGATAGCATCAGCCAGTGTACAAAATGAAAGTACCACAAACCGGCCATCTAACCCCCAACTGAGCTAACCAACATCCTGGCAATCAATCCTTGTTTAACAAAAAGCTAACCACTGCCCCTTGACATTCAAGGATGTTACAATCACTATTATTCTGCTAAATTTTCCAATGGAGTTAAATTATTCCAATTTCTTTTTTTCTTTAGTTTGTATTTTAACTATAACTTAGCAATAAAGTGTGTTTTGCTGCAAGACAGGTAATTTGACCAATCAAATTGCAACGCCTGGCATTTTTTAAAATAAGAACAAGTTAGATTTTGGGCTGTCTTAGTATGTTTTGAGGAGATCCAGTCTGATCCATAACAGCGCCCAAATCTATCCTCAAGTCATATCAGCTGCTCTTTATCACAACTACAGCCTGCACTTTTACACATTCAGTTGAAACTGTATTCGCAACATCGGCAACATCTATTCAAATCAAGCATTTTGGATTTGTATGGTCACACTAAAGAGATGAAGAGTGGATTTTGGGCAATCTCAAATCCAGTCAGTAGCAGGAATAGGACTCTAATGGAAATGGGTGTGCAGTTCAGAAATAGAAAAAATTCATGTTGGAGCTTCTGAGATTATGGCTGAGGTACATTATTGGGTGTAGGAGGTTTCTAACCAAGCGGGCATTTGATACTGGGGATACTTGAAATATTTCCACTCCCAGCGCTAACATCTATCCACTTGATGAAGAGTAAATTCACCCAATGAAACAAAACTGATGAAAATTCCAGTAATGTCTGGAAAATGGTTTATTGGCTTCCTCAGGAGCCTACTGGGTTAATGCAACGCAATAATATTATTCAGAAAACTTCATTCCGACTTTGTGCTGAATTTGCTCTTTGCATTTGGGCCACTGAAGTTGGCCTCAGTACCCCTGGGCAAAGAGACAAAACGCCAGAGCTCCAAAATAAAAGCTTTAGTCTGTGTCTTAACTTTATGGAAACACTGTTTGCCAAGTGTTGTATTTCAGTGGAGATCACAAGGGGCAATAAACTTCGAATGTGCTCAGAAGAAGCCAAAAACTGCAAGCAGCTTTTTGACAGTGTGTTTAATTTCTGACTTCTGAAATGTGCTCCCATATAAACACTTAGCCCAAGTGGCCACTTGTGAGCTGGGGTAGTGAATGTCAGTAGGCCATTGGCCACAGGAGCATCATCGTCACTGACCCAACACTTGCACCGGACTCCTGCATAAAGCACTCGGAGCATGTGAGCTCTCGCTTACACCCACAGTACTTCTTCATGTGACCGTTTATTCCTCATAATTCCACACAATATAGATGGATATGATCACAGTATATACAACAGTGGTATTTATGCAAATACATTGATGCTTATGGATTGTTGTGGAGCAGTAAATTTGAGCACTGTGCCATCCAGCTGGGTGCCTGCAGTACTCTTAGTGACCCCTTTGCAATTTTACAAAAGGCGGGGGTTATGTTAAGCTTGGTCACTCCTCATTGCTTAATTGTGGCCCTTAAATGGGCAACTCATCCCCTAATTAAGTTCCCCAATCCCATTTTGCTACGACTAAACAGGCAATGGGAGAGTGCAGTCTGGCAGGTTTAGTCTTGCACATTTTGTCCAGTTATGGGGCAGAGGAGGTGGGGGAGTTTGTCTTTTTTTTCAAGGATGTAGGCACTACTGTTAAGATGGCATTTATTGCCCATTCCTAATTTCCCTCGAGAAGGTGGTGACGAGCTGCAGCCTTGAACTGCTACAGTCCATTTACTGTATGTAGACCCACAAAGCAGATAGAAAGCAAATTCTAAGATTTGGAGCCAGTAACACTGAAAGAATGTTGATATATTTCCAAGTCAGGATGGCAAGCAGTTCAGAGGGAATGTGATGATGGGTTGGTGTTCACATGTATCTGTTGCCCTTGTCCTTGGCCATGGGTTTGAAAGGTATTTCCCAAGGACCCTTGGTGAACTTCTTCATGGACCATGTGCGCCTCCCCATATTTTTGTTCCTCCAATTCTGCCATTGGCCACATCCCATTCAAAATGTCCCCAGTGAGATCCTGGATGTATCTGAATGTCCAGGTCCTGAATGCCACCTGCCAACCTAGCTGTAGTATTCTCAGTGACCACCGCTCCTCCTGGCGCTGCTGATCTACCAACCTCCAGTTGGCTGGATAGTCAATGAGGTAAAAACAATGACTGCAAATGCAGGAAACCAGATTCTGGATCAGTGGTGCTGGAAGAGCACAGCAGTTCAAGCAGCATCCAACAAGCAGCGAAATCGACGTTTCGGGCAAAAGCCCTTCATCAGGAATAAAGGCAGTGAGCTGGAAGCGTGGAGAGATAAGCTAGAGCAGGGTGGGGTGGGGAGAGAGTAGCATAGAGTACAATGGGTGAATGGGGGAGAAGATGAAGGTGATAGGTCAGGGAGGAGAGGGTGGAGTGGATAGGTGGAAAAGAAGATAAGCCATTTGGACAAGTCCGGACAAGTCATGGGGAGAGTGCTGAACTGGAAGTTTGAAACTAGGATGAGGTGGGGGAAGGGGAAATGAGGAAGCTGTTGAAGTCCACATTGATGCCCTGGGGTTGAAGTATTCCGAGGCGGAAGATGAGGCATTTTTCCTCCAGGCATCTGGAGGTGAGGGAGCGGCGGTGAAGGAGGCCCAGGACTTCCATGACCTCGGCAGAGTGGGAGGGGGAGTTGAAATGTTGGGCCACGGGGCGGTGTGGTTGATTGGTGAGGGTATCTCGGAGATGTTCCCTAAGCGCTCTGTTAGGAGGCGCCCAGTCTCCCCAATGTAGAGGAGACCGCATCGGGAGCAACGAATACAATAAATGATATTAGTGGATGTGGAAGGCTCCTAAAGGGCCAATGAGGCATGCTATCCTCCTGGAGCCTGGATGAGGTCCCACCTCATAGTAAATAAAAGACCATGGCTGCAAGATTAAGGCAGAGTGAGTTGGTGGGTGAGCAGAGGCAGAACATTGGTGGAGTGTGAGAACCTAGCCGCAGCATACAGCATGTTAAGTGCTATGCCAGTGCATTTGGGCTCATCTTGGGATTGAAGGGTTTGAGCTCTAAGGAGACCCGAAATAGGCTGGGGTTGATTTCCCTGGAGGTTTGGAAGTTGAGTTGTGACCTTAATGAGGTTTATAAAATCACAAGGGTTGTGGATAGGATGGAACCAAGGTCTGATTCCAAGCTGGGGAGTCTAAAACTAGAGGGCGTAGTTTTAAGATGAAAGAGGAATGATTTAAAAGGGACCTGAGGGGCAATGTTTTCACACAGAGGATGGGGCCAGTATGGGATGAACTGCCAGAAGGTGTGGTGGGCGAAGAAACAAATGCAATGTTTAAAAGGCATCTGAATGGCTACATGAGTAGGAAGAGATTAGAGGGATATGGGCCAAATTCTGGCAAATGGGTCTCGATCAGTTCAAGATGTATGGTCAATGCAGACAAGTCAGACCGAAGGGTCTGTTTCTGTGCTGTAAAACTCTATGACTCTATGATTGTAAGTCTGTAAAGGGATGTGGGTTCAAATCCCACTGCTGCCATCTTTATTTGCCAACTTGTTTCTAAGAATTGGGTGTTATTGTGGCACAATGATAGTGTCCCTCCCTCTACGCGAGAAGATCTGGGTTCAAGTACTATTCATGGCAAAATACCTGCAGTTTAGGGGACCATTCAGTCCATCATGCTTGTGCTAGCTCTTTGATATCAGTACTAGGCATCTTGTGGTTCATTGGCAATGTTCCTATCTCTGGGCCAGAACACATGGGTTCAAGTCTTACTTACTCCAGAGATGTGTCATAACTTATCTGATCCAGTTGATTAAAAATATCTATAATGCAGTTCCTTGAGTATCATAAGTAAGTTATTCACATTCATACAGTCAAACCGTGCATATATGCATTCTATGTCCACATGCATGCACGTATATATGTATTCATAGTCACACAAATCATAAAATCAGATAGCGGCTATACGGCCCATCAGGTCTGCACCTACCCTCCAAAGAGGATCCCACCCAGACCCACCCCACCACCCCACCCCATAACCTTGCATTTTACCATGACTAATCCACCAAACCTGCGCATCGCTAGACACTGCAGGACAATTCATCATGGCAAATCCATCTAACCTGCTCGTCTTTGTGACTGTGAAAGGAAATCAGAGCACCCAGTGGAAAACCACGCAGACATGGGGAGGACACATTAATTCCACACAGTCACCCAAGGCTGGACTCGAGGCCGGATCCCTGGTGGTGCTAACTACTGAACCACCGTGTCATGAAATGTGTTGATGGAAATAGACACACACATTCAAATGAGCAGATTGTTTATCTATTGTTAGGTTTGATGGCTCTAACTGATAATTATCCACACTTTGGGATAATGGGATATCATATCCAATTCTCTCCACCCTGTTGGAAGCCATGAAACTAGTTGAGTGAATTGTTCTGTGGTGGAATCTCACCCTTTGTTACCTCCCTGTGGGACTATAAATTAATTTCATAGGTTGCTACCACATACAGCCATTTCCTGTTTATGAACAGAAATAACACTCTGATTGAGACTTTTTCTTCAGGTTAGTATTTACCATACATAAAGAAAGGTGTTGTGCTTTCACCTTTCACCCCTGACAATATTAACCCTACAATACTTTCTTGACAGCGTATTGTAAAATAGATAATTCACACACGGCATTGCACTAAATTATAGATGTATTACCTTTTTTGAGACTGTTAGAAATTGTTTCCATTTATCTTGTCCCCTGCTTCTGTTCAAGGTGCCAGTTTTTACAGCCAGTCCGAGCTAACCCGTCACAACCAAAGTCACTTTAAAAAACTGTTTGGGCGGTATTACTGTTGCTGCATCACTGTTGCTGCATCACTGCAATTTGTGGGAACCTGCTGTGCACAATTTCCCGCTGTGTTTCTTACTTTACAACTGTGGCTGCACTTCAATGGTGCCTAACTGGCTGTAAAGCACTTTGTAATGTCATGAGGCCATGAAGGGTGCTATGTAAATGTAGGTTTTCTACCCTTTTACAAAAGTTCCTGTGTTTGTTCCAGCACAGAAATCAAGGCTGCTCCTCCAGTGCCTTGCTGAGGGAGTGCTGCACGGTTGGAGTCAGTCTATTTTGGATGAAATGTTAAAAGGAGGCTCCATCTGCCTACCTGGGTGAATGGAAAAGATTCCTTGGCACAATTTTGATGAACAGCAGGGGCATTACCATTGGTGTTAATGCTAATGTTTGTCCCTCAATCGATATCACTAAAAATGATTGAACATTGTCACATTACTGTTTGTGGGAGTTTGCTGTGTGCAGATTAGCTGCTGTGTTTCCTACGTTACAGCAGTGACTACACTCCAACAGTTCAACTTTAGTTGTAAAGTGCTTTGAAATGTCTAGTCATGGTGATCTGCGCATAAATACAATACAAATAGTTTTTTTAAAAAACGTAGTCACAGCGTGATTCTGACAGCTGATTTATAACACTTTCATTTCCCTCAAATAGAGAGAAGGAATCTATTGAATCTGTGTGATGCTTAAACAGAAATGTTGACCTCTTCACCTTGGAATAGCATCAGGACATCTCAATGTTCACCTGACAGAGGTAGAATGTTAGGCAGGAGGATCAAACAGTATTGGGCTAGATGGGAATGCGGAATTAGACAAACAAACTTATCGGCCATGATCTTATTGAACGATATAGCAAGTATGATGGACCAAATGGTCTGCCTTAGCTCTTATATCATAAGTTTATCTGTAACCTGGATGTTGTTCTTATGTCTTGAAGTTAAATGTGGACATTCTGACTCTGAGGTAAGAAAGCAGCCACTGTGCTAAGCCTGAGAGAAAAACTCCCATCCGCTCCTCAGTCAGGGCTGCTGCTGATATATAATTATTGAATTTTATTTATGAATGGGATTGGAGGAGTGCAATGCCACCATAAGACATAGCATAAAAGGAAAATAATCTGTCAAAATTTAATTTGACAAAGAAAAATACAATGCCTTATCTATATCAGGTTTTGAATGACAAGATCTATTAATCAGAATTCTTAGAAGAGTCATAGAGATGTACAGCACGGAAACAGACCCTTTGGTCCAACTCGTCCATGCTGACCAGATATCACAACCTAACCTAGTCCCATTTGCTAGCACTTGGCCCATCTCCCTCTTAACCCTTCCTATTCATCCAGGCGCCTTTTAAATGTTGTAATTGTACCAGCCTCCACCACTTCCTCTCACAGCTTATTCCATACACACACCACCCTCTGCGTGAAAATGTTACCCCTTATGTCTCTTTTAATCTTTCCCATCTCACCCAAAACATATGCCCTCTAGTTCTGTACTCCCCCACCCTAGGGGAAGGACCTTGTCTATTTATCCTATCCAGGCCCCTCATGATCTTAAAAACTTCTATAAGGTCACCCCTCAGCCTCCGACACTCCAGGGGAAACAGCCCCAGCCTATTCGGCCTCTCTCTATAGCTCAAACCCTCCAACCCTGGCAACATCCTTGTAAATATTTTCTGAACCTTTTCAAGTTTGACAACATCCTTTCGATAGGAAGGAGACTAGAACTGCACACAATATTCCAAAGGAGTAATCAATGTCCTGTACAGTTGCAACATGACCTCCCAACTTCTATATTCAATGTTCTGACCACTAAATGCAATTATTTGTTTATTATCAAAACAAAACTTATTCAATAAAGATGCAGTAACTGGTTAACATGCACAGTCAGTAATGTGGACATATAAATGTTCATCCCTTTAAATATTTATAAAACAGTTCCACACTCTCTCTCTCTCTCTCTCTCTCTCTCTCTCTCTCTCTCTCTCTCTCTCACACACACACACACACACACACACACACACACACACACACACACACACACACACACACTTTCTCTCTCATATGCACACACCTCCACCCCTCCGCACTCACACCAACGCACACACCCTCTCACAGGCTTATATCCCATCACATGCACACACTTAACCAGGCTTACTCGCACACACATACATACACATTCTGTCACGTGCACTCACATCCACACGCACACACTCACATGCACACTCAATCTGTCACTCCTGCATATGCACTCATATAAACTTATGGGGTGAATTTGTTTTTGCAGAATTACATTACATTTTATTTTGCTCAAAAAACTGCATGAATCCATGTAAAACTCTGTAAAACTACACAGAGGGTTTGTCAGTCTGACATAGCATTGGGACACAGACAGACTTCACTCTATTGTTTAGTGTGAGCTATCTTGAGAATAGGATTTACATATCAAAGAACAGAAACCAGCCTATCCCATTCTAAAATATGAAAGTCTTAATCTTAGATTGTCTACTGTATCACATCTCCATGACACTGGACTCCCTTGGCTATAAATTCAGTGAACCTGATCTTAACCTCCACACTCACCTGATGAAGGAGCAGTGCTCTGAAAGCCAGTGCTTCCAAATAAACCTGTTGGATTATAACCTGGTGTTGTGTAAATTTTAACCTTGTCCACCCCAGTGCAACACCAGCACCTCCAAGTCATTGTTCCCACATGGTCTTCTATAACTACACTGCACATTGTAAGGCACTAATCATCCAGGCTGACCATTATCCATTCCTTTGTCTGTGCAAGTGTTCTTCGCTCTCTTTGGGCTCTATCTCTACCTATTCCCTTACTCCTTATCCCTTCCCCCCACCCTATCTCCTGCAAAAAAACCAACATTCTCCCAGCTACCATCAGTTCTGAGGAAGGTTCATTGGACCTGAAATGTTAACTCTGATTTCTCTCAGCTGCTAGCCTGTTGAGCTTTTCCAGCAATTTCTGTTGTTGCAATAAATTCATTTTCTACAATGTATCAAAATAAGTCCTCCGTCAATATTAAACATAAAGCATATTTGTAACATTTAAAGTATTGTTTATTTACCATCAATGTGCACCATCAATGTAATCCACCTCCCATAGTTGCAATATCTTTTGCAACGTAAAGCATACATTCGCAACCCAATTACTTCAATGGATAGTAAAGCAACACACACAGAACATAGAACATTACAGCACAGCACCGGCTCATTGGCCTTCGATGTTGCACCAACCTGTGAAACCAATCTGAAGCCCATCTAACCTACACTGTTTCATTTTCATCCATATGTTTATCCAATGACCATTTGAAAGCACTTAAAGTTGGCAAGTCTACTACTGTTGCAGACAATGCGTTTCACACCCCTACTACACTCTGACTAAAGAAACTTCCTCTGACATCTGTCCTACAACTGCCACCCCTCAATTTGTAGCTATGACCCCTTGTGCTAGCCATCACCATCTGAGGAAAAAGGCTCTCACTGTCTACCCGATCTAACCATCTGATTATCTTGTATGTCCCAATTAAGTCACCTCTCAACCTTCTTCTCTCTAACAAAAACAGACTCAAGTCCCTCAGCATTTCCTTGTAAGACCTTCCCTCCATACCAGGCAACATCCTAGTAAATCTCCTCTGAACCCTTTCCAAAGCTTCCACATCCTTCCTATAATGCAGTGACCAGAACTGCATGCAATACTCCAAATGCAGCCGCACCGGAGTTTTGTACAACTGCAGCATGATCTCATGATTCCAAAACTCAATCCCTCTGCCAATTAACGCTTACTCACCGTATGCCTTCTTAACAACCCTATCAACCTGGGTGGCAACTTTGAGGGATGTATGTAGATGGACACCAAGATCTCGCTGCTCATCCACACCACCAAGAATCTTATCATTCACCCAGTACTCTGCATTCCTCTTACTCCTTCCAAAGTGAATCACCTCACACTTTTCAGCATTAAACTCCATTTGCCACCTCTCAGCCCAGCTCTTCAGCCTAATTATGTATATATGTAATAAATTCAGTTTGTTAAGAAAGCAGCATTTTAGGTTTGATGCACTATTAAACTAGACAAATAAGGGAACTATCCATCATTGATGAGAATGATTTACTGATCCCAAAGCCATTCTGAAGAATGGAGAAGCAGAGACAGTGAACCAGCTAGCCAATTTCTGATCCAAACCACTGAATCACTCCCAATTCCAAGCATCTGTATTTTATGCAATAGCCTACTGTGGAGAACCTTATCAAATGCCTTACTGAAATACATAGACACCACATCAACCACTTTACCCTCATCCACTGTCTGATCACCAGCTGAAAGAACTCAGTAAGGTTTGTGAGGCACGACTTGCCCTTCACCAAACCATGTTGACTATCCCTAATCAGCTTATCCCTCTCTAGATGATTATAAATCCTAACTCTTATAAACATTTCCAACACTTTACCCACAGCCAAAGTAAGGCTCACATTTCACATCAGTCTATGGCCTGCCCCAATCCAAAGTGGGTTGGATTAAAATGAGGGTTTAAGCCATAGTTGTTTTGGAGACAAGCATGTTAGTCAATTTGCATTGATCAATATCTGACAGATAGAATCCTGCAAATCAACCTGCTTATCTATTTTATGTTGGCATTGCTTGAAAGATAGATTTAGACAGGTTTCCTGGCAAGTACAGTGCTCTCTTCAAACAGCTGAGGATGAGACATCCAGCTGTCAACTAATCAATGTTGCAGTCAAAATTCAACTGAGATCATGGAGGGATTGGAATGAGCTTTGACCAACCACAACTTCCCTCACTTTGTGCTCACGTACAGTGTTAAGGGGTGAAGACCAAACTCAATCAGAGGACCTGCCATGAGGAAGAAGCTGCTTTATTTAGATGGTAATGAAGGGAATGCCTGAACCTGAGCTCGGCAACCACACCACAACTCAGAGAGACAGATTGACCTAGGAGTGAATGTCTGTGGATCCCAGAAAGTTAGCAGGACAGGCAGATAAAGTGGTTAAGAAGACGTATGGGAAGATACATCCCAGTATTTACCCAGCCAAAAAATATAAGGAATGCATTGGAAATTGGACAGGCAATGGCCTGGTGGTGCTAACACTCACTATTAATACTGAGGGGAAAGTAATGACATTGATTCAAATCCTGCCATAGTGGAATTTCAATTCAAGTTTTAAAAATTTTAATCTGGAATTAGTGTTTAATTACGAGATGACTGTGCTACCCATCTAGTTCACTAATGCCCTTTAGGGAAGGGCATCTTTACCCGGTCTGGCCTACATGTGACTCCAGACCCACAGCAATGTGGTTAACTCCTAACTGCCCTCTGGGCGATGAAGGAAGAATAATAAATGCTGGCCTAGCCAGCGATGCCCTCATTCAAATGAATGAAGTAAAAAAAAATTGGGACCATTTAAAGCTGAATTTTCCATGTGTTAACTGTATAGCATGAGATTTCATTTCACTGCTGTTTGCAATTATAAAACTAGCTTTCCAAATTTCTAGCATGTGAAAACAGAAGGCAAGGTCACAATAATCTCTGCGGTCATGTTAGCCCATTGAACTAGCATCAACAACTTATCTGGCACCATATGTATCCTTTTCTCATTGAGAAAATAAGATGTCCTTGTTCTTAGAAAGAATGGTAAACTCACCCTCAAATGGAGGTAGCTGCGAATGTGTTGCTGGAAAAGTGCAGCAGGTCAGGCAGCATCCAAGGAACAGGAGAATCGACGTTTCGGGCATGAGCCCTTCTTCAGGAGGTAGGCCAAGGGATAATGGTCAGCCTGGCATCATGGGTAGCTGCCCATGGTCATTAGCCATTATGGTACAGAGACGTCATTGTCATAGCATAGGTTGCCAGACCTTTACGTAAGATATATCATCAGGGGTAGGCAGGAGAGACAGAGAGAGAAAGAAAGAGGGAGAGAAAGAAAGAGGGAGAGAGAGAAAGAGGGAGGGAAAGAAAGAGAGAGAGAGAAATAGGGAGAGAGATGAAGAGAGAAAGAGGGAGAGAGAAAGACAAAGGGAAAGAGAGAGAGAGATATAAAGAAAGAAGGAGAGAGAGAGGAATCAGGAGAATGAGTTATCACCTTTTTGGGAGAAGAACAGGAGATCAAGGGAAAAACAAAAACTGTTACAACAAAAGACTGAAAAATATCACGGGTTCCACACCATGAAGGTTCGCTGTCTCTGCTTCTTCATTCTTCAGAATGGCTTTGAGATCAGTAAGCCATTCTCATCAATGATGGATATTTCCCTCATTTGACTGGTTTAATAATGCATCAAACCTAAAATGCTGCTTTCTTAACAAACTCAACATAACTGGGCTGAGAGGTGGCAAATTGAAAAGTGTGAGGTGATTCACTTTGGAAGGAGTAGCAGGAATGCAGAGTACTGGGCGAATGGTAAGATTCTTGGTAGTGTGAATGAGCAGAGAGATCTTGGTGTCCAGGTACATAGATCCCTGAAAGTTGCCATGCAGGTTGATAGGGCTGTTAAGAAGGCATTACGGTGTGTAAGCTTATATGGTAGAGAGATTGAGTTTCGGAACCATGAGGTCATGCTGCTGCTGTACAAAACTCTGGAATATTGCACTCAGTTCTGGTCACCGCATTATAGGAAGGATGTGGAAGCTTTGGAAAGGGTTCAGAGGAGATTTACTAGGATGTTGCCTGATTTGGAGGGAAAATCTTACAAGGAAAGGTTGAGCGACTTGAGGCTGTTTTCGTTAGAGAGTAGAAGGTTGAGAGGTGACTTAATTGAGACATACAAGATAATCAGATGGTTAGATTGGATAGACAGTGAGAGCCTTTTTCCTTGGATTGAATTGGCTAGCATGAGGGGGCATAGCTTTAAATTGAGGGGTGGTAGATATAGGACAGTTGTCAGAGGTGGTTTCTTTACTCAGAGAATAGTAAGGGTGTGGAACACCCTGCCTGCAACAGTAGTAGATTCACCAACTTTAAGGGCATTTAAATGGCCATTGGATAGGTATATGGATGAGAATGGAATAGTGTAGGTTAGGTGAGCTTCCGATTGGTTTCACAGGGCGCTGCAACATTGAGGGCCAAAGGGCCTGTGCTGCGCTGTAATGTTCTATGTTCTATTGTCTAAAAATGGTTGACTGCTATATTAGATAACTGTGACAAGAAAACCCCAAAATCTAACAGCACGGAACTCATAAAATGAGTTTTTTGCCCAGCACAGCTATGATGACACAGCTGGTGCCCTATTGAGCTGTAAATTTTCTGCTTCTTCTGGAGTAAGTTGTAAAATCACCAACTGATGTACAGCAATAGAGTGAACATTCAGGCAGAATATTTAACAATGGTTTTACTCAAAGTGTTGGACCTCTGGCTAAAGATATTGTCTTGTCTCCTGTTTTATTTGGTAAGGAGTGCAGGTCAGCTGATCCCCTTGGTTGAAGGGTCAATAACAAGGGACCATAATTTTATGGTGCGAGGCAGGCTGTCTGGAGGGGATTTCAGGAAAAATATTTTCATCCAGAGAGTGGTGGGGATCTGGAATGCACTGCGAGGGAGGGCAGTTGAGTTAGGAGACCTCACAATCTTTCAAAAGTGGATAAAAGCCTGAAAACATCATAACAAAGCTATGAACTGAGTGACAGTAGTGTAGATAGGTCAGCAAAAATGCAATGGGCTGAAGGGTCTCATTAGCAGAGGTGGGTACTGCAGATGCTGGAGATTAGAGTCAAGGTTAGAGTGGTGATGGAAAAGCACAGCAGGTCAGGCAATTTCCGAGGAGCAGGAAAGCCCTTCTTCTGGAAAGGCTTTTTTCCCGAAATGTCGATTTTCCTGCTCCTCAGATGGTGCCTGTCCTGCTGTGCTTTTCCAGCACCACTCTAAACTTGACGCTGAAGGGTCTAATTTCTGGCCCCAAGCATATGATTCAATGAAATTGATGATGAGGCTGAGGGAAGCATCTTATGTGCTGTGTGGTACCTGGAGCCTGCTTTCTCCAATCTCTGCCATTGATCAATACATGAGAACATTGATTCATGGCTAAAATATTTTATATATAATAAAATGTTGTGTGTCTTGGAACAGTACTCATGTGGAACTCTGCCAAACCATCACTTAATTTATTCTGAAGCGAGATGGTGAAGTAGGAAACCAGGCATCAATCTTTTCTTTAATGTTTAACTTATCTGCAGAATGTGAGATTATCAGTGTATGCCTCCTCCCAACAATCTGTCTTTTTTTTTCTCTTTGTTTTCTTACTTTAAAGACACAAGGTGCACAAATCTTTTTTCGATTTCCACCACCAGGAAGAAAGGAAAACACCCGAGTGGCCAGTGACAAGCAGTGCCCTTCACATCAAAGGGTAATGTTGTGTGATCAAACAGTGAAGGGGAGGGCAGGGACTAAATCAAAATAGAGTTGGAGGGGGAAATAATACACTCCACTCCCTGCGGCACCCACCTCTCCCTGAACAACTCCAGGGTGTTGGTGGACACCGCGTGCTCCTTCTCCAAGGACACCCGGGCCCTAACGTAACCGCGGAAGAGGGGCAGGCAGTCGGCCCTAACGACCCCCTCCACGGCCCGCTGCCTGGACCTGTTTATGGCCAGTTTGGCCAGACCCAGGAGCAGACCCACGAGGAGGTCTTCAGACCTGCCCTCCCTCCTCCGTACCGGGTGACAATCTATCTTTATTTTTTTTCTCTCTTTTTTTATATATAGAGTTGGAGACACTCCCTTTTTTTTCCTAGTGCCCTTCACATCAAAGGGCAATTCTCCTGTTTATATTTTTTTTTCTTTTTTTTATTTCCCCCACACTACCGCCTAACTGCGGTAGTGCTTATTATTTTTTTCTCCCCAGCACCCATGGTGTGTGTGCAGGTATAAGACACAGTGAGAGACACAAGGTGTACGAATCTTTATTCAATTTCCACCACCAGGAAGATAGGAAAACACCCGAGTGGCCAGTGACAAGCAGTGTCCCTCACAAAGGGCAATGCTGTGTGATCAAACAGTGAAGGGGAGGGCAGGGACTAAATCAAAATAGAGTTGGAGGGGGAAATGATGCACTCCACTCCCTGCGGCGCCCACCTCTCCCTGAACAACTCCAGGGTGTTGGTGGACACCGCGTGCTCCTTCTCCAAGGACACCCGGGCCCTAACGTAACCGCGGAAGAGGGGCAGGCAGTCGGCCCTAACGACCCCCTCCACGGCCCGCTGCCTGGACCTGTTTATGGCCACTTTGGCCAGGCCCAGGAGCAGACCCACGAGGAGGTCTTCAGACCTGCCCTCCCTCCTCTGTACCGGGTGACAATCTGTCTTTATATTTGCTCAAAGTATTTAATCAATTGATGCCCTCTACCAGTACACTCTTAATCTTAGTAATTAACAATTAGCATGCCCCTATGCATTGACTCTGAGTTTCAAAGTATCTCCTCTTAAAATATCCCATCCCTGTTTTCAAATCCCTCCAGGACTTCACTTCTCCCCATCTCCTCTCAAGATCCCTATGCTCCTCCAACTCTGGCTAATGGTCAATAACCCAATTCCTTAACTCCACTATTATTGATCATTGCTCCAGTTATCATGGCCCAGAATTGTGGGATTCTACGAACATAGGAACAGTAACAGGTGACAACCTGTAAAGTTGAAAATTATTTATTTAATTTTCTGCCTTTATATTCTATGTTTTTGTTTTTTTTCTGTCAATCTGAACAGAAGGTGTAGCTCTATTTGAGTAATTTGTTTTTATTCATTTTGTAATGACACTAGATTGTGGCGACAAAACACTTTCCACTGTATTTTCCCAAGTACATGTGACAATAAAATCATTCATTCAATTGGGGGATTCTAGGAACCTAGGGATATCAGTTGATGAGAATAATTCCTGTGATGAGAGTTATCCTATAATGAAAAGTTGAATTGACTGGAGCCTATCTCCTCAGGATAAGGATAAGAAGTGATTTCACTGCAATTTATAAGAATCTCAGGAGACTATACAGGGTAGATATTGAGAGGTTTCACACCTGGTTGGAGAGTCTAGACTGAGATGAGGTGGAATCTTCCACTACTCCCTCTGTAAAGGAGTGGTAACGCTGCACTGATACATTGTAATTATTACAACCTCTCTTGATAAATGTACTGGGGCAGTTTAACATGAAGTGAGAATGCTTGTAAAACAATAATTTGCGACAAATGTAACAGTTATTTAGACAATGTGAATTAATTAAGGATAGCCAACATAGATTTACAAAAAGCAAGCCACTTAATTTATTTGATTCAATTATTTTTGATGAAGTAACAGGCAGGTTTGATGAGGGTATGTGGGTGATGTGTCTTATAATTACATAATTACAGGCTTCTCAGAAAAGTTAAAGGCAACTGAATGAAAGAGAGTGTGGAAACTTGGTCACAACATTACCTGAGTGACAGTAAACAGCAAAGAATGATCAACAGTTGTTAATTGGACTGTATGAAGTTATACAGTGATGCTCCTCATGGGTTAATGCTAGACCACTGCTTTTATTCATCTACATGAATGACCTAGACTTGGATGTACAGAAGCACAATTTCAATATTTGCAAATTGCACAAAATTTAGAAGCATCATGACCCGTGAGAAAGATAATGATAGACTTCAAGAGGACATAGAAGTGGAATGGACAAGTGGCAGTAAAAAAGTGTGAAGTGATATATTTTAATAGGAAGAACAAGCAGTATTATACAATAAAGAATACAATTTGAAAGGAGACCTAGGAGCAGATGAACCAAGGGAATATGTGGACAAATAATTGAAGGTAGCAGGGCCAAGGGGACTTTATAAATAAAAGCAGAAGAGTGCAAACACAGCAAAATGATGGTGAACCTTACAAAGCATCAGTTTAATCTCAGTTGGAACATTGTGTTCAATTCTGGGCACCACACTTTAGAAAGAATGAGACAGCGTTGGGGAGGTGGCAGAAATAATTTACTCGTATAGTTCCAGGGACGAGGGACTTAAGTTATATGAATGGATTGGACAGAGTGGGACTATTCATCTTGGAGAAGATATAATTGGGAGATCTGATGGAGTTGTTCAAAGTCATGTGGGATCCATTTGAACAGGTGGAAAAAAAACAGTTCCCATTGGTGGAAGGTCGAGAACCAAAGATCATTGATTAAGGTGAAAGGTGGACTGCAGTGGTTCATGAAGGCAGCTCACCACCACCTTTTCAAGGGCAATTTGGGATGGGTAACAAATGCTGGCCCAGTCAGCAACCCCCACATCTTACAAATTAATAATAAAAAAAGAAATGAAAGGAACCAATGATGACATGTGAGAATGTTCTGTTTGTCAGTGAATAGTTAGGATTTGCAATGCACTGACTGGGCATGTGGTGGCAGCAGGTTCAGCTGAGGTCTTCAAAAGAGATTTTGATAACTTAAAGAAAACATAATGAGGGTTATCAGGAAAGGCAAGAAAGTGAGAAAAGACGAATTGCTCTAGCAGAGCCTGCATAGACACGATGGACTGAATGGCTTCCTTCAACCCTGTAACCATTCTATCATTTTATGAATTTCTTCAGTTAGTGGCTTGTGAATGTTTGGAATTCCCTGCCAAAGACAGAGAGGAGAATACATGATTAGCTATATAGTATATTCAAGGCTGAGTTGGATGGATGGTTCTACTCTTGGGAGAATCAAGAAATTAGTTGCAAGCAGGAAAGTGGAATTGAACTTGAAGATCAGCTACGTTTTTGTTGAATGGTGAAGCTGGTTTGAGGGGCTGAATGGCCTTCCTCTGCCCTTGTTTCTTATATTCTTATGTTTTTATCCCTGAATAACTTTGTTTAACTCAAATCCATTAATCTCAGATTTAAAGTGAACAATTAATTGAATATTATATGCCATTTGCTGAAGAGAGTTCTTGTTTGATTATGTTCCTGTGGAAAGCTTTGGGATATTGAACAATGTTAAAAGCAATAAGTAAATGCAAATTGCAATAGTAGGAACTGTGATCATTGAAATTGTGATCGGTTTAGCAAATATTAAAATTTATGTTGATGTTATTTTGTCGTTCCCTTGGCTACTGGTATTGTGTTCATTAAAACCGAGTGAGGTTACATAAGAACAAAAGGGAGATCTTCCCAGCCAACAATGAGTTACAATAGCTAATCAGGGAAGTCTCAGTCATAATTGCACTTGGCACCAAGCTGTCTTGACTACTCCCAGTACAAACTCTCATTACAATAGCTGTGACAGGATATTTGCAAATGGAGGCAGGATCTGATGGTAGCCTCCATCTCCTTGCAAAGCCTTCTGGGAGAAAAATAAGACCTTGTGTGACCTTATTTTCCCCTTCCCCTCACCCCACAAGTTCCCACTTCCTATTGATTCCTAATGAATATCAGAGACCATTCATCCTGGCATTCCTTACTCACGCTTTCTTGTTTCAAGCATGAATCTCGTCACTGTATGATCTTTGAATTGATGAGGTATCACTGCTGATCAGAGTGTTGTCCTTGCTTAACTTAAATTGGAATTTCTCAGCAGGAATGCACTTCCTTTTCCCCCTTGATCAGCAAGGTCCAGAGTTGAGTTGCTTCATCCTCAGCTCTGCCAGAGATCAGCCCAGCCCCACAACCCTGAGCCTCCTGATGTAAAATTCGCTAAGGAACCCACTGTTTGTTGCATTTACTTTCCTGGCAGCTCTGAAAGAATACAGTTGAGGGAGTTGCCCCTTCCCTCTCTCAGTTGGTAGAGGAATGAACATAGTTGGAGAAGACCAAATGCTGTCAGCTTGAAAGAGGGAGTGGGAAAACAAAACTGCCCAGTCAAAGGAAGGGAGGAGAAGAAGAAAAAACAAATGCAAAGATGGATGAAGACTGAGTACCCCTGTGGAGTTGTGCCTGGTTCAACATTGCTCTGAGCTGGGTCCTGAGAGGGTGAAATGTCTGTTTGAAATGGAACAGTCAGAACACCGAAGTGGATGAGTGAGTGTTGTGGTATCTCTGATAGTTTGAACCATCTTTCCCTTTTTTCCATTCATGTAGATTGTTATTTTAATGTAGTGTAGTAGCATGGAATTCTCTACCAGAGAGGGAGCTCAGTCTTTGAGTATGTTTAAGGTAGAGATTGATGGATTTCTGATTACCGTTGGGACAATGGGGTTGGGGTGATTGCATAAATGTTATCATGCGGAAACAGGCCATTCTGCACAATTACTCAATGTCTAGCCCTACTGAAAACAGATTACTTCAAAGTCTTGAGCACACAGTCTAGGTTGGTGAAAAACTAATGATGAGCATATGCCCAAAACATCGATTCTCCTGCTCCTCGGATGCTGCATGACCTGCTGTGCCTATCCAGCAGCCCACTCTCGATCAGCCATGGTTGCATTGAATGGTGGGGGGCAGACTCAATAGGCTGAACAGCCTACTCCTGTTCCTTCATTCCAATGTTGCTTTGGAATCAAACAAGGAATCCAGTGCCTGTGCAGAAATCTGCCACAGTTGGCACTAAGATAAAAAATAGGAAAGAAGCATTCACATTTAAGGAGTGCATTTCTCAAACTCAGGATACCGTAAAGCCTTTTCCAGCCAATGATTATAGTGATTGTTGTAATGTAGGAATCATATTCACCAATCAGGACACAGGAGGTTCCCACAGGCGGCAATGTGATATCAGCCAGATAATCTGATCTAGTGATGTTGGGTGAAGGATAAATATTTTATCCTTGTAGCGCCATGAGAACTTTTTCATCTATTTGAGAGGCCTTGGGTTGCCATCTCGTCCGACAGACAGTGCCACTGGCAATGCAACACTCCCTCAGTACTTTGCCTGACTGTCAACCTCGTCCCGAGAGTGGGGTACTGGAAAAGCACAGCAGGTCAGGCAGCATTCCAAGGAGCAGGAAAATCGACGTTTTGGGCATAAGCCCTTCCTCAACCTAGAATGTGTGCTCGAGACTTTGAAGTAATATGTTTTCCATAGGGCTAGAGATAGGTTAAATAATCATCAGGATATCATGACAATTGTCCTCTACATCTTCAAATAATGACATGGAACCTTTAGACAGTCCAGCAAAAGGCAGCACTTCCAACAGAACCCTGCAGTGATGAGTCAAGATTATATATTTAAATCTTGCAGTTGGACAATGTAAAATTAAGCTTTCAATTTGCAATGTGAATTCAATATTTTCTCGCATAAACAAGCCTCCATAGTTGCCTAAAGTAGAGTAGCACCAATTTTATGCTTTCATTAACTGGTTTTCACACAAGATTTCATGTTGACTGCAGCAATTCTAGAAGGTGGTTCAACACCATCTTCACAAGGGCAATTAGGGATTAGACATAACTGCTGGCCTAGCCAGTGACACCCGCATCCCCTAATGAACAAAATAAAGCAATAAAATTGCATAAATGTTATCATGTATAAACAGGCCATTCTGCATAATCAGCGTTAATGGTCCACATAAGCATCCTCCCTTTTTCACCTAACTCTATCAATGTGATTTTAACATTCTTTTCTCATTTAGCTTTATTGAGCTTCCCCTTCTATTCACCTCAACTATTTCCAGTGCTAGCAAAATCTGCATTCTCACCACTCTCTGGGTAAAGAGGTTTCTCCTCAGTTCTGATTTGGAGATGCTGGTAGGGTGTATAAGTTAAAAATCACACAATACCAGGTTATAGTCCAACAGGTTTAATTGGAAGCACTAGCTCAGGTGATGAAGGAGCGGCGCTCCGAAAGCTAGTGTGCTCCCAATTAAACCTGTTGGACTATAGCCTGGTGTCGTGTGATTTTTTTACTCTCCTCAGTTCCCAATTGGATTAATTAGTGACTGACTGATAATTATTAACATTAACTTTGCCCCCACCCCAAAGGGAAACCTGATCTACACCCACTTTTATAATTTTAAAACCCTGCATGAGATTGCCCCTCAGCTGCCTCTACTGTAGATCAAACAGCAGATTGTGTCAGTTTACCGATTACAACATGTAAGACCTGAGTGGGCTAGTTGGCTACTGCATGCCAAAGGTTTACAAGCCATGACGTGGAGATGCCGGCGTTGGACTGGGGTGGACAAAGTTAAAAATCACACAACACCAGGTTATAGTCCAACAGGTTTAGTTGGAAGTAGAAACTTTCAGAGCGCTACTCCTTCCTCAGGTAGCCAGTGGGACAGGTTCATAGGACACAGAATTTATAGTAAAGATCAAAATGGCATACAACAGATTCGATGTATATAAATGAAAGCTCTTCATCAGTTGACAACTTTTTCAACATTCAAAGCATTCTTTTTATAAGCTTTGGCCAGATCTTACTGGCTTTCTACATTGGCAAAAAAAAAGCAAGATTGATCCAACATCTTCAATGATGAATAAATCAGTTTTGATGTCGCTGTCTTGGATGAACATTGGTAATTTGCTGCTTCCTTCTGATCCAGAAGAACAGAAAACGATTACATTTTAAAAGCACTCTGTTTCATTGACAAACCGTGCCAAAGCACTGTCGGCATTAAATTACTTTTGGAATGCAGTTTCTAGAGTAACTATAAAGTCACTCAATGGTCACTCCGTCTGTGTTTTCATTGCTCCTTTGTGGAGGCTGGAATCTGGAAGTTTGGGTAATGCATACGTGGAATTAAACTCAAGAACTATTAAATTTTGCCTCTTGTAAAATAAAAGGCTGCGTGATGGAGATGATTGAATAATTCCCCTGTCACATCAGACTTAATGTGCATGAAACCACACACTCTAAGTGCTGGAATTGTTTCACACACTTAATTTGTGTGAAGCAACTTTCTTCCGCTTAAGGAGGAAGAATTCTGCTTCATGTAGCCATGCATCAAGGAGGTCTTGTGATAGAATGGCAGCTCATCTGTCTTTTAGCCCACTGGTTTCAAATTCCATCCCAGAAGTTGTTGACTAAGGAAGGTGTGCTAACCTCATGGCTAGGCAGTTTGAGTATCAATCTGCAAAAACCTTACAATATGACCAATGGCAGGTTGTAAGAGCGAAAGAGATTCCTAAGATGCAAAGGAAATTGGAGTCTCTGTGAACACCATCCAGGCACCAAACATGTAAACGTGCTGGAATAGCTGAGCACTAGCCCTGACACTTCTGTGAATGTAATAATTGTACATAGTAGATGGCTATAACAAACATCTTTTGGATCTTGCAAAATCCACACCTAATTCCTTGTGTTACGAAGAATAACATTAGTATTGCCACAAAGATACCCTGCTGGGCAGTTTATTATCCAAGGATTGAGAGGGACATCTTTAACAGTCAGAGAAAATCTGAAGAAACATTAGGAGCAAGCTTCTGAAACGCTCTAGTGAGGTTCAGAAGTCAGCAGATAAGCTGAGAGCAAAGCAAAGATGAATAACCAAGGTCTTTTTCCCAGGGTAGGGGAGACCAAAACTAGAAGCTTATGTTTAAGGTGAGAGGGGAAAGATTTGAAAGAGACCTGAGGGGTAGTTTTTTTCATGCAGAGCGTAATATGTATGTGGAATGAGCTGCTAGAGCAAGTGGTAGAGCTGAGTACAATTACAAAATTTAAAAGACATCTGGATCAGTACAGAAATAGGAAGGGTTTAGAAGGATATGGGCTAAAAGCTGGCAAGTTATTTCCACTGGAATTGTTTAGTTTGGGAAACTCGGTACGGATCAGTTGGACCAAAGGGTCTGTTTCTGTGCTGTATGACTCTATAACAGTGTGACTCCATGACCCTGCTGCCTGTATTGTAATTCACAGCAAGTTGGTTCATCCAGTGACAAGCTTGATAAAACTGAACCAGAATGTGGACACGTGAACACATTAAACACCACAGCCAACAACTTTGATCTATCCTAGCCCGAATGTGCTTTGTTTGGACATACAAATGTATGAAGCAGGAGTGGACCATTCAATAAGATCACATCTCAACTCTACTTCCCTGTCTACCTCTGATAGCCTTCCATGCCCTTGTCAATGGGAAATCTATCTCACTCACTTGTAAATCATTCCATAGCTTTGCCCCACTGCTACCTAAGGGTGAGAGTTTGACAGATTCCTGACACTGTGAAAAAAAAGGATTCCTCCTCATCTCCATCCAACATTTCTACTTTTTAAATTGCATTCCCTCATGCTAGTCTTTCCCATCGGAGAAACATCCTTTTCAAATCCACCCTATTAAATCCCCTCAGTATTTTTATGTTTCAGTAAGATCACTTCTCATTCTTCCAAACTCCAATGAATACAGGATCTAATCTGTCCAACCTTCTGTCAGAGGATAGCTTCCTCATATCAGGAGAGGCAACTCATCTCATAGATTGCCCAGCATAACTTACCAGTGATCTTAATAGAGTGTAGAATAGGGTTGATGCCTGACCTAAACTCACCCCCAAACTACAAAGGTCAGGATTTCAATCTGTGATAATTATTCACACTGAGAGGAATTCCACGTACTAAACAGCAGCTTGAGAGTTGGGAGGTGTCCAAATCCACATTGATTCCATTCAGAATGTTTTAAACTACTCATCTCAGTTTGATCGCTGCCCATTCCAAGTATAAACTCCATTTGGGGTGCCTCACAGCGCCAGGCACCTGCGTTCAATTCCAGCCTCGGGTAACTGTCTGTGTGGAGTTTACACATTCTCTACGTGTTTGCGTGGGTTTCCTCTGGGTGTTCCAGTTTCCTCCCATAGTCCAAAAATTTGCAGATTAGGTGGATTGACCTTGCCAAATTGCCAGTCGTGTCCAGGGAAGTGCAAGCTAGGTGGATTAGCCATGGAAAATGCAGGAGTAAGGTAGAGAGGTGGGTCGGAGTGGGATGCTCTGTGGTGGGGGGGGGGGGGGGGGAGGGGAGGAGTTGGTGTGGACTCAATGTGCAAATAGCCTATTTCTGTGCTATAGGGATTCTATGATTTGGAGTGGGTGAATGAGAGATGTGGTCCTTGAAAAGCAACTTTTACATTTCATTCAAGCTTTTCATCCTCA
The DNA here is from genome assembly GCF_020745735.1 of Hemiscyllium ocellatum. Classification (NCBI taxonomy): domain Eukaryota; kingdom Metazoa; phylum Chordata; class Chondrichthyes; order Orectolobiformes; family Hemiscylliidae; genus Hemiscyllium; species Hemiscyllium ocellatum. The sequence continues at coordinate 58,540,718 of NC_083415.1, forward strand.
CTTGAAATTCAAGCTCCCTGTTGCTTGTAAACTTTGCGCAAGTTCATCTGTGTGAGTCCTTAAAGTAAGAGCTTGCATCTCTCCCCTCCTCCCCTCTCCTTCGTTGGCCTTTGAGTAAACGGTTCTCACGGATGATGGATGCTGGTGCTTGTGATGTTTGATTGGTGATCCCTTGAGTTAATGGCTGGGTCCCCGCCTGGTGGACATTACACGCTTGCTGTGTGGTTCAGGCTACTCAGATTCCAGAGCTAAAAAGAGGCGAGTGGGTCTGGATTAACACAACTGCTACACCTCCACCCATTCACCCAGGGATGACTTATAGTAATCCCTGCATCTCAAGTTGAACGAATGCATTTGAAGTAGCAGAAGTTTCTAGTCATTCCCAATCCACCCTTGTACGATGTAGCACTTTTGATTTTAGAATCTGCCACGGAAAATCCATTGATAGATCCTTTATCCCTCCTTTTCTCAATCAAAGGGTTAGGAGGAAACTAATAAATATTTTTATTTTCTTTTTGAAACAACAAGCTTCCACTATGAGAAACTAATTTCAAATACTGTGTCCTTCAAACAAACATTACAAAATTGCCAAAATGTCCAGTGGATAGAAAAACCAAGTAATCCCATCCCGTAATCAGTTAAACGCTCAAGTAAAAGCAAAGTGCTGTGGATGCTAGCAATGACTTTAGGCTGGCACTGTGGCTCAGTGGTTAGCACTACTGCCTCACAGCGCCAGGGACTGGGTTTGATTCTAGCCTCGGGCAACTGTCTATGTGGAGTTTGCGCATTCGCCCTGTGTCTGGGTGGGTTTGTTCCAGTTTCCTCCTACTGTCCAAATATGTGCAGGTTAGGTGGATTGACCATGCTAAATTGTCCAGAGATGTGCAAGATTGCTGGATTAGCCATGGGAAATGCAGGGTTACTGGGATAGGGTGGGTCTGACTCGATGGGCCAAATGGCCTATGTCCACACTGTAAGGATTCTATTTTTCCATCTGAAATAACAACAAAATGTGTTGGAGAAACTCAACAGATCTGGTAGTGTCTGCAGAGAGAGTGAAATAGAATTAATGTTTCAAGTCCAATGTTAGTGTTCTTCTTTCTCAACGCTTCCTGTTTTTATTGCTATAAAGGGTACATGAGTATTTCTTTGAATTAACAATTTAAATGAGCTCTATCTGAGGAGCTGAAGTTGATCAAAGGAATTCATAGGACAGAGAGTGAGATAAATTATTTCTTCTCAGTGGACAGAGTCCAGAGTAAGGAGGCATAAGATCAGGGATGCCCTCATAAGAATGGGGTACGATGCTCAACTCATTGACAGTCAGTTCCGATGTGCCACAGCAAGGAACCGTAATGACCTCCTCAGGAGACAGGCACGTGCTGCAACTGACAGGGTGCCCTTCGTTATCCAGTACTTCCCAGGAGCTGAAAAACTACGCCATATTCTACGTGATCTGCAACACATTATCAATGAGGATGAGCACCTCACCAAGACCTTCCCCACACCTTCACTGCTTGCCTTTAAACAACTGCCAAACCTCAAACAGATTATTGTCTATAGCAAACTGCCCGGCTCTCAGGACAACTCTATACAACCCTGTCACGGTAGGCGCTGAAAGACATGTCAGAGTGTGGACATGGATACCACCATTACACGTGGGGACACCTCCCACCATGTATGCGGCAGGTACTCATATGTCTCAGACAATGTTGTCTATCTTATACGCTGCAGGCAAGGATGCTCTGAGGCATGGTACATTGGTGAAACCGAGCAAAGAATATAGCAACAGATGAATGGGCACCGCACAACAATCAACAGACAGGTGTTTTCCCTCCCAGTCGGAGAACACTTCAGCGGTCCAGGACATTCGACTTCAGACCTTCAGGTGACCATTCTTCAAGGTGGACTTTGGGACAGGCAGCAGCGAAAAGTGGCCGAGCAGAGGCTGATAGCTAAGTTCGGTACCCATAGGGAGGGCCTCATCTGGGACCTTGGTTCATGTCACATTACAGGTGACCACTATTGCACTATACTCACACACAGACACTCCTAAACACACACGCACACACACACAGGCACTCCTATACACACACATATACACAGATACACGTATACACAGACATGCGCACAGACATTCACACACACTCCTACAGACACACACTCCCACACTCACACATGCAGCCTTTCACAGACTTCGACACTTTACACTCACATACAAACACATAAACATGCTCTCTCACATTCACAACCCCACACCCCAAACACACACACACGCACACATATACATATACATTTGTGGGGTGAATTTGTACTTGCAGAGTTACATTGTACTTTGCTCAAAAACTGCATGAATCCATGTAAGACTCTGTTAACTCACTTTTTAGATTAGAATCAGTCTAAACATTATGGCACAGACAGGGAACACAGGGGGCTAACACCTTCAACATAATGTCTGGCTGACACCAATTGTTATAGTTAACCTGAGAATATAACTTTTAAAAAAAGTTTTGTGATTTACATACGAAAGAAGTAAAACTATCATGGTCATTCCAGTAGATGAAAAACTCGACAACAATCAAGGTATTTTTCAAAGTATAATTTCAGTTACATCACACTGTAAACTTTTTGCTATAAATTCTATGTCTTACAATTGTGTACTCCACAACAACCTAATGAAGGAGCGACGCTCCGAAAGCTAATGCTTCCAATTAAACCTGTTGGACTATAGCCTGGTGTTGTGTGATTTTTAACTTTGTACACCCCAGTCCAATACCGGCGTCTCCAAATCCGATCAACATAGGAGTGAGATCTTGCAAGAATCAGGAAACATTTCTTCATGCCAAGCGTAGTGGAACCCTCAAGCTCTCTCCCCTAAATAAGATCAGGATCAATTGAATTGGTCAAGACTAACACCGATAGAGTTCTGTTGGAAACGGATTTTAAGAGACACAGAACAAAGGCAAATGAATGTATTTTAGTTACAGATCAACCATAACCAAACTGAAATAAAAACAGAATGCTGGAAATACTCAGCAGGTCTGGCATTGTCCATGAAGAGAAATAAACAGAATAAATTTAGAAGGATATGGGCCAGGTGCTGGCAAGTGGGACTAGATTAGGTTAGGATATCTGGTCGGCATGGATGAGTTGGACCAAAGGATTTGTTTCCATATTGTACATCTCTATGACTCGATAATATTTGAATCAACTCCTCATCAGCATGATCTACTTCAAGGTTGGAATAGGTTCAAACAGCTGACCTATTCCTGCTTCAATGTTCCTGTAGCTCGGGTTCAGAATTTGCCAATGTGGAAGCACTGATTGGAGAGAGCGGATAGATAGACAGGGAGCCCAGATAGACAGAGAGATGACGAGAGAAAGTCAGGCAGACAAAATGATTCTTGATAGTAAGCCAGGGAAGAAAAGAAGCTTGAAAATGAGAGTGGGGGATTTGATAGGGTGAAAATGGGTTGGCTCTGCTGAAAGCAACCCCTGTCATGACAGGAACTGGGGGTGGGGGTGAGTAATCGACAAGGAAGAAGCTTCTCACGCTCTAAAATGATTAAACTCAATATTGCGTCCTGAGAGCTGTAAGGCAGAAGATGTAATGTTGTTCCTCCAGCTTGCATTGAGTCTCGCTGGAGCACTGCAGCAAGCCTGAGGTGTTGGCCAGGGAACATGGTGCTGTGTTGAAGTGGCAGGCAATGGGAAGTTCAGGGAGAAAGTGAGGACTGCAGATGCTGGAGATCAGAGCTGAAAATGTGTTGCTGGAAAAGCGCAGCAGGTGAGGCAGCATCCAAGGAGCAGGAGAATCGACGTTTCGGGCATGAGCCCTTCTTCAGGAATCCTGAATCCGAAACGTCGATTCTCCTGCTCCTTGGATGCTGCCTGACCTGCTGCGCTTTTCCAGCAACACAATTTCAGCAATGGGAAGATCAGGGTCATTTTTACCGACAGAATGGAGGTGTTCCGCAAAGCGGTCACCCAATTTGTATTTGTTTCCCAATGTAGAGGAAACTTGATGAGATGTTTGGTCAGATGATCAAAAATATGGAAAAGAGATAAAATATCTAAGGAACATCTTACAAAGGATCCAAGTGAAGATGTTTAGGGATGGAGTTTTATCTCCTGAGCTGTAAGGAGAGGCTAGAGAAACTCAAGTTGTTTTCTCTGGAACAGTGGAGGCTGAGGGGAGACTTGATCGAAGTCTATAAAATTATGAGAAGCATAGATAGGATTGATAGTCAGAATCTTTTTTCCAGAGTTGAGACATCTAATACTACAGGACATACATTTAAGGTGAGAGGGAGATCTTTGAAGGAGGTGTGTGGGGGGCAGGTTTCCTACACAGAGAGCGGTAGGTGTCTGGAACACGGGTGGTGGCGGAGGCAGATACAATAGGGGATTTTAAGAGACTTTTAGATAAGCACATGAATATGCAAGGAATAAGAGGGAGATGGACCAAGGGCAGGCAGAAGGGATTGGTTAAATTTGATGTCACGCTCGGCACAACATCGTGGGCCGAAGGGCCCATTACTATGCTGTACTGTTCTATGTTCTATATTCTAATTGGGGATAATTTGAAGGCAGAGCCTTTCACAGCACTATAGAATATAATATAGAAAGCCTTACATTTCCATAGCATTTTTTACAAGCACTTACAGCCAATGAAGCAGATTCACTGTTGCAATGCAAGAAACACAGCAGTCTATGTAAGCACAGCAAACTCCTAGAAACAGCAAAATAAAACTTCAAAATTACTAATTCTATTGCTGGAAATGTGACACTGTCTCTGTTTACACAATGTATTTTCATGGTCATTGTACATATGGATTTCAGACAAAGCTGGGACAGCACTGATGTGTGCTATAGGATAAATGTCGAACAGCCTGCTGACAGTTATTGCATGGGAGTCACCCACCTGGGCAGGTCCCTGTAAGCTCGATGGTGCCCAAACAGGAAGTGGATGTTAGGGAAGAAAGAGAGGGTAGAGGCATTTAGCCTGGGATTCCAAAGACTATGAACCTGTTGAGTTGACAGCACAGTGTCAATGGGGGAGCGATAGACATCAGAGATATGACAGAGGCTTGAATTGGAGAGCTTTGAGATTTTGGTGAGTTCTAGATTTGGAGTCACGGTGGGATAGGAATCAGTGGGTAAAACTGCCACAATATAAAGACCTGGACAACAGAGAGACTGTCCTAAGATGGGCTCTTTTTTATGCTCAGAGACAGGATTCACTTCTAAATGTAACATGTGGTATCCACACTGCTTTAAGAGTTGAAGTCTGGAAGCCATTTGTCTGTTTACGAGGCTGTTTTTTCAAAATATGTCTGGAAAAACATCCATCACCTGCATCATCTGCTGACTGTTTATTTACCCACCTCCCTCTTAACTATCACTCAGACCGCAAATTGATCGTTGCTGCATTTAAAAGCAACCTGTGTTGTTAGCTTAAAAGAATAGCCGCTTACTGTGGGGCAAGACCTTGAGTGGACTGAGAAGAAAATAATCCTCTCTCTGTGTACAGAGATAGATTGAATGCAAAAGGAATTTATTATAAGGACACTCAGGCCACTGTTGGAATATAGCGTGCAGCTCTGGTCTTCCTCCTATCGGAAGGATGTCGTGAAACTAGAAAGGATTCTGAAAAGATTTACAAGGACGTTGCCAGGGTTGGAGGGTTTGAGCTACAGGGAGAGATTGAATAGGCTGGGGCTATTTTCCCTGGAGCATCAGAAGGGTGACCTTATAGAGGTTTATAAAATCATGAGGGCCATGGGTAGTATGAATAGGTCTTTTCTCTGGGGTGGGATATCCAGAACTAGAGGGCATAGATTTAGGGTGAGAGGAGAAAATTTTAAAAGGGACCTAAGGGGCAACTTTTTCATGCAGAGGGTGATGCATGTATGAAATGAACTGCCTGAGGAAGTGGTGGAGGCTGGTACAATCACAACATTTAAAAGGCATTTGGATGGGTATATGAACGGGAAGTGTTTAGAGGGATATGGGCCAAATGCTGGTAAATGGGACTAGGTTAGGTTAGGATATCTGGATGAGTTAGACCGAAGTGTCTGTTTCTGTGCTGTATACCTCTAAGACTGTATGACACTCTTTGTGAACTTCTCAGCATGAGCATTCTTGGCTTGGGAGCAATCCTTCATGCCCATTTCTAACTTAGATTAGATTAGATTCCCTACAGTACGGAAACAGGCCCTATGACCCAACAAGTCCACACCAACTCCTTGAAGAGTAATCCAGCCAGACCCATTACCCTACCCAATATTTACCCTGACTCATGCACCTACCACAATGGACAATTTAACATAGCCAATTTACCTGACCTGCAAATCTTTGGATTGTGGGAGGAAACCAGAGCACCCGGAGGAAACACATGCAGATATGGGGAGAATGTGCAAACTCCACACAGACAGTCACCCAAGGCAGGAATCGAACCCAGGCCCTTGGTGCTGTGAGGCAGCAGTGCCACCGTGCCGCCCTCAACCTGAGACCTTGAAAAGTAACCTACAATGAATGTTACTGGAGTTATGCGTGGCCCAGGCTGTGTCAAGGAAACTGGTTTCCCTCCCAAGCAGCATTGATGAACATATTAGTATTGCTGAGTCTCTTGCAGCTCTCATGCTGTCGTGTTGCACACAGATCATTGCAGTTACCTTCTCGGTTGGTCATGCTCAGATTTCAAATCACAGTTTCTAGGTTGCAAGACCAGTTATCAGACTCTATTAAAAGCAAAATACTGTAGCTGCTGCAAGTTTGAAACAACAACAGAAATTACTGGAGAAACTTAGGTCTGGCAGCATCAGTGGAGAGAAATAGAGTTAACATTGTGAGTGTTGGGTGAATGGAGGGCGAAGAGTACTGAGTTGAGCTCCATGGCAAAATTCCTAACACACACACAAATGTCAGCAGAGCTCCACACTAAAGGTCCTAATTTGTAAATACTATCCCTTCATTATCCTGAGCAGACAAGTTTGAAAGGGGCAGAAACAGTGAGATGAATCAAGAGCTCAGGGTTTTAAACATGGTCTTTACAAATATGAAGGCTAGGTTTAGGCAGGTTGAAGGATCATATTAGTGGATCATACCCAGTTTGTGAATCTCAGGAAGAGGAAGAAGCTGCTGGACTGTTGGATTTGTTCTGTCCGCGACATAGACTCAATGAGGTAAATCCTTGACTTTGATATTGAGTCAGCAGCCTATCTGACATCTCTCCCTGTTTGTATTTCCTTTGCTTTCAATGGGGAGAAATGTGAAACTTGCAGCTGACACACTTACACTTTTGAGCAAAGTCATAATCTCCCTTAATTTTTGATATTCTCTGCAGCCTGAGATAACTGTGAGCAAAGTTACACTGCGCATTCTTAAAGATGCCAAATTCCACCTCTACTATTTCAGCAGAGCTGATGAACCATTTAGCATAAAGCAGTGAGAGATGAATTTGATATGTGTTGACCAATTGGATATTAATTTCTAGCTTTATAGATTATGGTACAGTAAAAGCGTGAGACATATCCAGAGCCAGTATTGGGGCCACAAAGCGAGTGCCAGACTGTCTGAGAGTCAATCAGATATGAGAAGACAGAAGTATGTCAAAGCTGGGCAATGCTTCCAAGATTATTCAATCCATATAGAGAACAAATATTCAGAAAATTCAAGTTATTTCCAGGGATTAAAAAATAGGAGGCAAGTACATAGCAAACTCATGGTACACTAATGACACAATGGCACTTGCAGAGTCAGAAAAGACCAAACAAAATATTTTTAAGTTTGATAAAAACCAAAAGTTTAGATTATAGATTGCGTATGAATACCAGAAAGCCAAAAACAATCATGTCAGTAGGGCTGCATTTGAAAAAAAAACGCCAGTGAAGATTGAAGTGGATAGTATCCCACTGAAACAAGTTAATAATTTTACCTATTTAGGACAAGTGGTACGAGTACATGGCAGATATGACACAGATGTTTGAAGAAGAAGCGAAGTAGTCAGAAGTAATTCTGTGAAGTTGAGAAACATATTAGCAACAAGAAAATTCAGCTGAAAATGTGTTGCTGGAAAAGCGCAGCAGGTCAGGCAACATCCAAGGAGCAGGAAATTCAACATTTCGGGCATGAGCCCTTCTTTCCTGAAGAAGGGCTCATGCCCAAAACGTCGAATCTCCTGCTCCTTGGATGTTGCCTGACCTGCTGCACTTTTCCAGCAACACATTTTCAGCTCTGATCTCCAGCATCTGCAGTCCTCACTTTCTCCAACAAGAAAACTCAAACTTGCAACAAGCAAACACTCATCAGATGCGATTTTCCTGTTGGCCTCAGAAACATTGCCAATAAGTAAAGATCCCTGGAAGAAAATAGATGTCTCTGAAATGTGGAATGCTTGAAATTTCCCAGAGATCATTAGACAGGTGAAGAGGTGCTAGAAAATGCGAGAGCAAAATGGATTCTAAAAAGTGACATCCTGGAAATCTTATGTCAGTACCTTGGCCATTAGATCCGAGTTGGAAAGGAGAAAGAAGATGGGTCAGAGCAGGAGTAGCTGGTATGATGGATGTCACAGATGAACTACAGTGGTTGTGTCAAATGACACAAGACAGAGGAGCATTGCATAATGTGACAACTGATCTAATAGTAGGAGGACCTCAGAAACGTCACCTCAGCATCCACCCTGTCCACCCCCCTCAGCATCTTAGATGTTTCAACCTGATCACCTTTCATTCTCTGATCTTGGGGCCTAACCTGCTCATGAGCCACCCTCTTCCTCCCAGTGAACCTGTTTGGAACTGCTTCCAATGCAGGTACCTTCACCCTACCAGAATGGGACAGTTTCTCTGATGGAACCACCAGTCCACTGAATGCCAAAGGCACATGGTCCTGGAAGATTCTTGGCTGTACGTAATTGAGAAAGCACTGTTTTAGAAAGGTGACAGCATACTGCAATCGAGCCCAGCGTAGAGTGAATCAGCCAGAGTCCTGACTGTGATCCAGTGATCCCTGGAATGTCTGATAGGGCTGGGACCAATAGGAATGTTACACATTCTCCAAGCCACACCAATACCAAACGTTTGTGGCTGAATCTCATTCATGTAATAATTAGGCACTGTTTCAATAGGTCTGTTCCCACCAATCACTCACTGGGAGAAGATAATTCCAAATGTTAGAGACCCTTTGAAAGTGGACCCTTTGTTCCTCAGCTTTGCCTTCATAGAGGGACCCTTTAAGTTTAAATCATGACCTCTTATTCTAGATTCCTCCAGAAAGGGAGACATCCTTTCAGCACCTATCCTGTCATCTATCTTCATGACCTGATATTTTCCAATAAAAGCACCCATCACTTTTCTAACCTCCATCCAGATTTGGTACAAACTGCTCAAACCTCTGTCATAAAATAATTGATGACCACTTCACCCTGCTCCCACATTGGGCTGATGAAATACATTCATCCAGGTCAGGACCATCATGAATCAGTGATATGAGGCACTTGGGAATCTTGAAAGTTACCGACAAAACAGAAATGTACTCAAGTTGAACGAAGACCGACACAAGATTCATGGCATGTATTGTAAAAAAAATAGCAACCCTGGAACCATTTCAAGGTTCGAATAATCTCAAGAATTCAAACGGGGGTGATAGAAAGTGGTTGGTTATGCTTTGGTCTTCACAATGAAACATCCAACTTCTTTCTACGCTGTTCAACTTTCCAGATCAGACCTATCCCCAACACCAACCTTTGACCTCTGATGTAGCATTTAACTCTTTGATATATCAAGTTGCCGCACTTCCTTGTGTTTACTTTTGATTTATTTTTGAATTATGAACTGATCAGTTCAACCTGCAAATAAATTATTGTCATTTATATCAGTCTGGGCCTGAGGAGAACTAAACAGTAGTAAGCACTTGGAGAGAAGAACTAATAACTGGGAGTTGACATTTGATTGCCATTTTTGAAATGGAAAGATTGAACTCAACTTAATTATATTTTATTCATTTGTGTGTGTCGCTGGCTGGCCAGCAACTATTGCCCTGACCCTACTTGCCGTTGAGAAGGTGGAGAACTCCATTCTTGAACTGCTGCAGTCCACCTGCTGGGAGTTGACCCACAATGCCATAGGGAGGGAATTCCAGGATTTTGACCAAATGACAATAAAGATGTGTTTCCAAGTCAGGACGGTGTGTAGCTTGGAAAGGAATTTGAAGGTGGTGGTGTTCCCATGTATCTGTGATCTTGTCCTGCTAGTGGTTGTGGGTTTGGAAGATATTGTCTGAGGATTTTTGGTGAATTTCTGCAGTGCATCTTGTAGATTGTACACACTGCTGCTATTGAATGTCAGTAGTGGAGGGAATGGATGTTAGTGGATGTGATGCCAATCAAGGTTGGTCTTGGACAGTGTCAAACCCCTCAAGTGTTGTTGGAGCAGCACCCATCCAGCTGTGGGTGGCACGGTGGCACAGTGGTTCGCACTGCTGCACTCACAGAGCCAGAGACCCAGGTTCAATTCCCACCTCAGGCAACTGTCTGTGTAGAGTTTGCACGTTCTCCCTGTGTCTTCATGGGTTTCCTCCGGGTGCTCCGGTTTCCTCCCACAGTCCAAAAATGATTAGGTGAATTGGCCACGCTAAATTTACCCATAGTGTTAGATGAAGGGATAAATGTAGGTGAATGGCTCTGGGTGGATTGCTCTTCAGAGGGTCAGTGCAGACTTGTTGGGCTGAAAGGCCTGTTTCCACACTCTAAGTAATCTAAAAATCTTGCTTCTCCAAGCTGCAGTAGGCTCTCAACACAAACATCACCTCCATGGTACATCCTAGAAAGGGCATGATGTTAGGCATCATATTGGCACAGTTCCATTTGAACAAAGAACAAAGAACATTACAGCGCAGGAACAGGCCCTTCGTCCCTCCAAGCCTGTGCCAATCCAGAACCTCTATCTAAACCTGCCGTCTATTTTTAAGGAACTGTATCCCTCTGCTCCCCACCCATTCATGTACCTGTCCAGATACATCTTAAATTACACTATCATTCCTGCCCCTACCACCTCCGCTGACAACACATTCCAGGTACCCACCACCCTCTGCATAAAGAACTTTCCAAGCATATCTCCCCTAAACTTTTCCTCTCTAACTTTAAACTTGTGACCCCAAGTAATTGAGTCCTCCACTCTGGGAAAAAGTTTCTTGCTATCCACCCTGTCTACACCTCTCATGATTTTATAGATCTCAATCAGGTCCCCCCTCAACCTCTGTCTTTCTAATGAAAATAATCCTAACCTGGTCAACCTCTCCTCATAGCTAGCACCCTCCATACCAGGCAACATCCTAATGAACCTCCTCTGTCTCCTTTCCAAAGCATCCACATCCTTTTGATAACCAGAACTGTATGCAATATTCCAAATGTGCCCAATCAAAGTCTCATGCAACTGTAACATGACCTGCCAACTCTTATACTCAATACCTCATCCAATACCTCATGAAGGAAAGCATGCTGTATGCCTTCTTGACCACTCTACTGACCTGCGTCAGAGATGGTGGTACATGTCAGCACAAATGATGTCGGGAAAAAGTTGAGGAACATACTACAGCTGGACTTCAGAGAACTAGGAAGAAGGCTGATAAGCAGGACGTCCAAGGTGGTTATCTCCAGTTTGCTTCCAGTTCCTCGGGCTGGTGAGGCCAGAAACAGGGACAAAATGGACTTGAACGTGTGGCTGGGGAACTGGCGCAGGAAGCAAGTATTTAAATTCTTGGATCACTGGGGTATGTTTTGTGGTAAGCATAAATTATACAAGAGTGACAGTTTGCACCTTAATAGGTTGGGGACCAGCATTCTGGCAGGCAGGTATGCTACTGCAACACAGCTGCGTTTAAACTAAGTAGCGGGGTCGCGGGTCGGGGGGGGGGAAGCAAACTGGATGTTTAAGAAGGAAATTGAAGGGAAAGTTATAACAAGGGAAGACAAGAAAGACAACGGTATCACTCAGGCAGAAAACCTAGAAAGGGATCATGCTGTAAGGTTGAGTGAAATAGGAGTTGATGGGAAGGGTGAGGGCAGTAACAAATTAAAAATACTATATCTGAATGCAAGAAGCATTAGAAATAAAATGGATGAGCTTGAGGCTCTTTTGGAAATTGGCAATTACGCTATTGTGGGGATAACTGAGACGTGGCTTCAAGTGGACAGGGCCTGGGAAATGAATATTCAAGGCTACACATGCTATCGTAAGGACAAACTGACGGGCAGAGGGGGTGAGGTGGCCATGTTGGTAAGGGATGATATTCAGTCCCTTGCTTAGGGGGACCTAGAATCAGGGGATGTAGAGTCAGTATGGATAGAGCTGAGAAATTCTAAGGGTAAAAAAGACCCTCTTGGGAGTTACCTACAGGCCCCCAACAGTAGTCTGGATGTCGGATGTAAGTTGAATCAGGAGCTGAAATTGGCCTGTCACAAAGATATTACTTCAGTTGTTATGGGGGATTTCAACATGCAGGTAGACTGGGAGAATCAGGATGGTATTGGACCTCAAGAAAGAGACTTTGTGGAGTGCTTCCGAGATGGATTCTTAGAACAGCTAGTGCTGGAGCTGACCAGGAAGAAGGCAATTCTGGATCTGGTATTGTGCAACGAACCAGAATTGGTCAGGGACCTTGAAGTGAAGGAGCCATTGGGAAGTAGTGACCATAATACAATAAGCTTCAATCTGCAATTTTAGAGGGAGAGGGTACAATTGGAAGTGACAATATTTCTGTTGAATAAAGGGAACTATGGAGCTATGAGGGAGGAGCTGGCCAAAGTTCAATGGTGCAATACCTTAGCAGGGATGACAGTGGAGGAATAATGACAGATATTTCTGTGTATAATGCAGAAGATGCAGGATCAGTTCATTCCAAAATGGAAGAAAGATCCTATGAGGAGGCAGGGGTGGCCTTGGCTGACGAGGGAAGTTAAGAAACATATAAAGTTAAAAGAGAAAAAGTATAACATAGCAATGATAAGTGGGAAAACGGAGGACTTGGAAGCTTTTAAAGAACAACAGAGGATTACTAAGAAGGAAATACGCAGAGAAAAAATAAGGTACGAAGGTAAACTGGCCAAAAATATAAAGGAGGATAGTAAAAGCTTTTGTGGGTATGTGAAAGGCAAAAAGATGGTTAAGACTAAAATTGGGCCCTTGAAGACAGAAACAGGGGAATATATTACGGGGAGCAAAGAAATGGCAGAAGAATTGAATTGGTACTTCAGATCTGTGTTCACTGGGGAATACACAAGCAATCTCCCAGAGGTAACAGTGGCTGAAGGACCTGAACTTAAGGGAATTTATATTTGCCAGGAACTGGTGTTGGAGAGACTGTTAGGTCTGAAGGTTGATAAGTCCCTGGGGCCTGATGGGTACTGAAGGAATGGCTCGAGAAATCGTGGATGTGTTTGTGATTATTTTCCAGAGTTCGATAGATTCGGGATCAGTTCCTGCGAATTGGAGGGTGGCTAATCTTATACCACTTTTTAAGAAAGGTGGGGGAGAGAGAAAGCAGGAAATTATAGACCAGTTAGTCTGACCTCAGTGGTGGGAAAGATAATGGAGTCTATTATAAAGGATGAAATTACGACACATCTGGATAGTAGTAACAGGACAGGTCTGAGTCAACATGGATTTATGAAGGGGAAATCATGCTTGACTAATCTTCTTGAATTTTTTGAGGGTGTAACTCTGAAGATGGACAAGGGAGATCCAGTAAATGTATTGTACCTGGACTTTCAGAAAGCTTTTGATAAAGTGTCACATAGGAGGTTAGTGAGCAAAATTAGGGCACATGGTATTGGGGGCAAAGTACTAACTTGGATTGAAATTTGGTTGGCTGACAGGAAACAAAGCGTAGTGATAAACAGCTCCATTTCGGAATGGCAGGCTGTGACCAGTGGGATACCGCAGGGATCAGTGCTGGGACCGCAGCTTTTTACAATATATATTAATGATATAGAAGATGGTACTAGTAATAACATTAGCAAATCTGCTGATGATACTAAGCTGGGTGGCAGGATGAAATGTGAGGAGGATGTTAGGAGATTACAGGGTGACCTGGACAGGTTAGGTGAGTGGGCAGATGCATGGCAGATGCAGTTTAATGTGGATAAATGTATGGTTATCCACTTTGGTGGCAAGAACAGGAAGGCAGATTACTACCTAAATGGAATTAATTTAGGTAAAGGGGCAGTACAAAGAGATCTTGGTGTTCTTGTACACCAGTCAATGAAGGGAAGCATGCAGGTACAGCAGGTAGTGAAGAAGGCTAATAGCATGCTGGTCTTCATAACAAGAGGGATTGAGTATAGAAGCAAAGAGGTTCTTCTGCAGCTGTATAGGGCCCTGGTGAGACCACACCTGGAGTATTGTGTGCAGTTATGGTCTCCAAATTCTGGCTATTGAGGGAGTGCAGCGTATGTTCACGAGGTCAATTCCTGGAATGGCGGGATTACCTTACACTGAAAGACTGGAGCGACTGGGCTTGTATACCCTTGAGTTTAGAAGACTGAGAGGGGATCTGATTGAGATATATAAGATTATTAAAGGATTAGATACTCTGGAGGCAGGAAACGTGTTTCTGCTGATGGGTGAGTGCCAAACCAGAGGACACAGCTTAAAAATACGAGGTAGACCATTTTGGACAGAGATGAGGAGAGTGGTGGCTGTGTGGAATGCTCTGCCCCAGAGGGCAGTGGAGGCCCAGTCTCTGGATTCATTTAAGAAAGAGTTGGATAGAGCTCTCAAGGATAGTGGAATCAAGGGTTATGGAGATAAGGCAGGAACAGGATACTGATTAAGGATGATCAGCCATGATCATATTGAATAGTGGTGCAGGCTTGAAGGGCAGAATGGCCTACTCCTGCACCTATTGTCTATTGTCTATTGTCACCACCTTCAGGATACAATGGACCTGAACACCCACATCTCTCTGTACATCAATTTTCCCCAGGACCTTTCCATTTACTGTATAGTTTACTCTGGAATTGCATTTTCCAAAATGATTCACCTCGCATTTGTCTGGATTGAACTCCATCTGCCAGCTCTGCCCAACTCTCCAATCTATCTTTATTCTGCTGTATTCTCTGACAGCCCCCTTCACTGTCTGCCACTCCACCAACCTTGGTGTCACCCGCAAACTTGCTAATGAGACAACCTACACCTTCCTCCAAACCATTTATTTATATCACAAACAATAATGGTCCCCTCACGAATCCCTGTAGGACACCACTGTAACAGGTCTCTATTTTGAGAAGCTCCCTTCCACCACTACTCTCTGTTTCCTGTTGCCCAACCAGGACTTTATCCAGCTAGCTAGAACATCCTGGACCCCATGTGACTTCACCTTCTTTATCAGCCTATCATGGGGAACCTTATCAAACACCTTACTAATGTCCATGTATATGACATCCACATCTCTTACCTCATCGATCAACTTTGTCACCTCTTCAAAGAATTCTATTAGGTTTGTAAGTCATAACCTTCCCTGCACAAAACCATGTTGCCTATCACATTTTCTTCCAAATTGGATTATATCCTATCCTTTATTATCTTCTCCAGCAGCTTCCCTACCACTGACATCAGGCTCACAGGTCTGTAACTACCTGGATTATCCCTGCTACCCTTATTAAACAAGGGGACAACATTAGAAATTCTCCAGTCTCTGAGATCTCACCCATTTTCAAGGACGCTGCAAAGAAAACTGTTGAAGTCCCAGCTATTTCCTCTCTCCCTTCCCTCAGAAACCTGGGATACATCCATCCGGTCCTGGAGACTTGTCCACCTTAGTGCCTTTTAGAATACACTACACTTCCTCCTTCCTTATACCAACTTGACCTAGAGTAATTAAAGATCTATCCCCAACCTCAACATTCACTATGTCCCTCTCCTTGGTGAATAGCAATGCTAAGTACTCATTAAGAATTAAGAATCTCACCCATTTTCTCTGACTCTATACATATCTTTCCTCCTTTGACCTTGAGTGGGCCAACCTACATCGATGACTGTATCGGCGCTGCCTCGTGCTCCCATGAAGAGGTTGAACAGTTCATCAACTTTACCAACACCTTCCATCCCAACCTCAAATTCACCTGGACTGTCTCAGACTCCTCCCTCCCCTTCCTAGACCTTTCCATCTCTATCTCGGGCGACCGAATCAACACAGACATCTACTATAAACCGACTGACTCCCACAGCTACCTGGACTACACCTCCTCCCACCCTGCCATCCCATATTCCCAATTCCTTCGTCTCCGCCGCATCTGCTCCCAGGAGGTCCAGTTCAAATACCGTACAGCCCAGATGGCCTCCTCCTTCAAAGACCGCAGATTCCCGCCAGACGTGATCGACGATGTCCTCCACCGCATCTCCTCCACTTCCTGCTCCTCCGCCCTTGAGCCCCGCCCCCCCAACCGCAACCAGGACAGAACCCCACTGGTTCTCACCTACCACCCCACCAACCTCCGTATACAGCGTATCATCTGCCGTCATTTCCGCCACCTCCAAACGGACCCCACCACCAGGGATATATTTCTCTCCCCTCCCCTATCAGCATTCCACAAAGACCACTCCCTTCGTGACTCCCTTGTCAGGTCCACACCCCCCACCAACCCAACCTCCACTCCCAGCACCTTCCCCTGCAACCGCAGGAAATGCAAAACTTGCGCCCACACCTCCTCCCTTACCTCTCTCCAAGGCCCCAAGGGATCCTTCCATATCCGCCACAAATTCACCTGCACCTCCACACACATCATCTATTGCATCCGCTGCACCCGATGTGGCCTCCTCTATATTGGGGAGACGGGCCGCCTACTTGCGGAACGCTTCAGGGAACCCCTCTGGGACGCCCAGACCAACCAACCCAACCACCCCGTGGCTCAACACTTTAACTCTTCCTCCCACTCCACCAAGGACATGCAGGTCCTTGGACTCCTCCAATGCCAGAACATAACAACACGACGGTTGGAGGAAGAGCGCCTCATCTTCCACCCGGGAACCCTCCAACCACAAGGGATGAACTCAGATTTCTCCAGTTTCCTCATTTCCCCTCCCCCCACCTTGTCTCAGTCGATTCCCTCGAATTCAGCACCACCCTCCTAACCTGCAATTTTCTTCCTGACCTCTCCGCCCCCACCCCACTCCGGCCTATCACCCTCACCTTGACCTCCTTCCACCTATCACATCTCCATTGCCCCTCCCTCAAGTCCCTCCTCCCTACCCTTTATCTTAGCCTGCCGGACACACTTTCCTCATTCCTAATGAAGGGCTTTTGCCCGAAACGTCGAATTTCCTGCTCCTTGGATGCTGCCTGACCTGCTGCGCTTTAACCAGCAACACATTTTCAGCTCTGGGCCAACCCTTTCCCTTGTTACCCTCTTTCTCCTTGTATATGAATAAAAGGCTTTGGGGTTTTCCTTAAACCTGCTCGCTAAGGAAATCTCATTACTTCTTTTAGCCCTCTTAATTCCTCACTTCAGATTGGTCCTACATTCCTGATATTCTTCCAAAGCTTCGTCTGACTTCAGTGACTTAGACCTTATGAACGCATCCCTTTTCCTCTTAGCTGGTCTCACAATTTCACCTGTCATCCACGGTTCCCTAATCTTGCCATTTCTATCCCTCACTTTCACAGGAACATATCACTCTTGAACTCTAGTCAACCTCAGTTTAAAAGCCTCCCACTTATCAAATGTGGATTTTCCTTCAAAAACAGCTGCTCCCAATTTACATTCCCCAGGTCCTGTCGAATTTTGGTATGGTTGGCCTTCCTCCAGTTTACGCTCTTCCTTGAGGATCTCCTTAAGGCATGTAAGTACTGCCCTATTTGAGGAATGACAAAGACACCAACAAACAAATACAGCACAAAACCATAAACATGTACGGAAATATGAGCATCAATGTTTTGTGCAATGTTACCCAATATGTCCTCAAGTAGTTGTCCAGGTTTTTTCTATCCCACTGCATCAGCAGTAGGGGCGTTACCACTGTACCCCAAGAGCCCTCCCTTGTGATCCCATTTTCCAGGAAACGCACCATAGCCCATGTCACTCAGGCTCCAGTAACATTCAGCCCCATGGTTTCTGCTGAAGGGAAGACTTTGCTGAACTCGGAGTAATGAGGCACAATCTGAAGATGACAGATAAGGAGTGAAAGAAACTTTCCCCGCTTCCAGTTCTGTCTCAACCTCAGAAGTGCCTGTGTGGATGTTGAAGATCAGATGAGTGTCTTTAAGAATGAGATGGATAGATTTTTGTCAAGTGTGAACAGAAAGGGTTTTGGGTGACAGGCAAATAAACAGTTGTGAAGTACAAATTGCCACAATCTATTTGAGTAAAGACAAAAAAACTGCAGATGCTGAAATCCAAAATAGACAAGCAGGAGGCTTGGAGAACCCACAAGCCAGGCAGCTTCAGGAAGTGGGGAAGTCAATGTTTTGGGTGTAATCCTTCTGCAGGTACCAGTTCTGGGTTGCTGGGTTCTTCCAGTCTCCTGCTTGCCTGCATAATCTATTTAAGCAGCAGAGGAGGTCCATGGGGGTGAATGGCCTCGTCCTTACACTATGTTCCATCTGAAGAATCACTTTTTGAGCTATTTTGTCTTCTTGGGCACTGGGATATCTCAGGGGAACTCACTCTGTGATTGCGTTCTTGAGGAATTATCTGCCCTCAAACTCCCAATGCACAGCTGAGATCACAGGGTCACTGTCAACACAAATCAATGGTCCATTGCTTCATGGTACACTGGGACCAACAGACTTAGAATACTTTGTTATCCTGTTTGTCTGTCTCTATCCCTCCTTTCCTAATGTATCATTTAATGTGTGTCTGTTTGGACATGCATGCATGTGTTGTGTGTTTGTGTGCATGTATGTGTGCTCATGGGAGAGATACAATCCAGGAAGAACTGTATTCCTGTTGCTAAGGAAATGCTCAGAAACCTTTAGCAGAAAGAATAGAAAATGAAGCCTTCTGCAAATCTCCGAGTCCACAAGTGATTTCCAGATAAACATAAATTACAGATAATTAGATTGTCAGTATTGACGGAAACCCATTTTTCCTAGATCACTTCAGAACACTGCCACATGTTGTCTGTAAGACTTCTTCTGGCAAGATATTTTATTACGCGGTATTTTTACTGCAAAGAGAAGTCACTGACCCACTGGAGGCTTCAGTAACCGTCCCTGAGATTGGTTCGGTTTATTTTTCTTTCCTTTTCAAAACAAGGCGAAAATCTGTCCGAAAGCTGGAGGAAGTCAACAAAATATAAAAGTTGTTAATGCCTTTTTCACTTTGCTCAAGTCCCACCAGTGAGGAGTTTATAGTAGGTAGCAGCCATGGATGTTTGCCAGGGAAGATCCAATACTCCTTCAAATGTCAACCAAATCAAAACCACCTTCTTTGGCTTCTCCAATACCAACCTTGCAAAGTGGCATCTTGTGCTTGCTTCACCCCAAGTCAAGTGCCATTCACCCAGCACCTTGTGTTCATTGCCGTACACTGGCTCCTGGTCCATCAATGCTGCCATAACTTTTAAATTTTCCTGCTCTGAGTTCAAATTCATCCATGGCCTTTCTCTCTCTCCCTATCAATGCAATTACTCGAGCCCCACAACCCTGCAAGATCATCAGTAACCCTCCCTCCAATTCTATTTGTCTCACTACCAGTGTTCCCTGCTTGGGTCCTAAGCTGTGGAATTCCTCTCCCAAACCTCTCCAGGTTTCCTTGCACCCCAAGGACATTCTTTCCTCATGTCTCCTTTGTTGGCACAACGATCAAGTCATTAAGCATGCCATATAAATGTAAGCTGTCATTGTCGTTGTCCTGATGAAGGGCTTACCCCCCACCCCCCCAAACGCGATCCTCCTGCTCCTCCAATGCTGCCTGGCCTGCCGTGCTTTCTCCAGCACCAAACTCTCGACTCTGATCTCCAGCATTTGCAGTCCTCACTTTCTCTCATTGTTGTCCGCTCCACTGTAGCGGCTGAGCTGGGGCTTTTTGAAGAACTTATCAAGAATCAGCATCACCCACAGAGAAAATTTGGAATGGGACACATATAAATAACAAAATTGTTTCAAGAACTGTGCTTGGAATCTGGATTTTGTGTCTGAAAGAGAACAGTTTCTCTCAGAATAGTCCCCAGTCTCTCAATAAATCAGGCACCTGTTTTCTGCGTAGGTTTATATTAATTGGAACAAATAGATTCAGCCTTTTACAGATTGCTATCTTTCCCTCTATAACTGCCAGCTGGTTGTCAAAAGTATTAAGTGCCCAGGATTTTACAAGGCATTAATGGATGAGGCATCCCTCTGGGATCCCATGAGGTATTTCAACACCACAGGTTGGGACCGTATGGCAAACATCTTGAAAGGGCAGTATCTTTGTTTATTGGTCTATGTGGAGCTATATGTGTTTAAATCTCCAAGGGATCATGATGATCAATAGCGAGACCTCCACCACCTCCCCCTCACCAACACCACAAATCTCTACACGACCCCTTTCTGCCCACTTTCCCCAAACACCTTTCCCTGGGGTCCCCTGCCAGAGGAAAATGTTAGAACGCTAAATAAGAATGAGGCCTGTGCAAAACTGAAACACATCTGTAAACTGCAACTAGCTAGGCTTAAGGTTTGCTTCAGAAAAAAAGGCTTCCATTAAAAAGCACCCTTCAGCAGGAACAACAATACTTTACAGCCAACGAGATATTTCTGAAATTCAGTTAAAGTTTGCAATGTAGGAAAAAGAACAGCTATTTTTCACACAGCAAGATTGCACAAACTGCAATGTCGTAACATTCAGTTAATCTGTTCTTTATGACATTGGTAGAGGGGTAAATGTTGACCCAGCTCCTGAGGTTAATTCCATGACACTCCTTTGAGTTAATGCCCAACTCAGAAAGCAGATGGCCAGGGCTTCTCTTTCACATCTCACCAGAGAGACAGCTCCTCTCCTGGTGTCACATGCTCACAATACTGCACTGGAGTGTCGGCCTGGATTTCTGTGCTCTAGTATAGAGAGAATGATTTGAACCCACAACTTTCTGGCTCAAAAGGTGAGAGTGTTCTCCATCATTCCCCAATTTCTATGAAGTCACATTGTAAGGGGGAGGAATTGAATGAAGATTGGAACTCTCTCCCCAGAGAAGATGATGCAGAAAGGATGATGGTCATCAAAGAGTGACTCACCCTCACCACTCTCCCCCTCATCCCTTTGTGACTCCTCTGTTTGGAGGAGGACTGACAGTGTGTGTATTGGAAAGACAAGGCACTGGAAAGATTGAGACCAAAGGACATGAGAATATACTCTGTTAGAATGAGCTAATGCTATGGTAAAGTTTATTTTTAAACCTTTCTCCAAATTTTCCCAACATTGACTCCTTGCTGAGTTAATGATTGGACGCCAGTTGCTGTCCAATGCCTCTCACAAATAGCCATCTTTTATGCATGACCCTTGACAAGACATGTCAACAAAGTATTTTGTATAGAATCGTTGCACAATAATCAGCAGCTAAGCCCAGTCTGGTCTCCTTGTCTGTTGCCCACATACAATGAGGTCACTTGACCTGCCCTTCCTGCTGCCCTAGCGACTGTGGTTCACTACCTTAGCACAGGGTGGAGTTCGAACCACTGACGTTTTGTAACTCTTTATGCTGGTTTGCTTCGAAATGCAAATCCCTAGTAGTCAGTTTGTTCGGCATCTCATCCAACGACCTAAGCATCCATCCTCCCTCCATCTCCACTCTGACTGCAATGAACACTACCCACTGGAGGCATTGAGGCAATTCACTGAGGATAGTTTTGGCAGCACCTAATTAGGAACCTGGACCCACCAAGGAGATCAAGGGTGGCACCACTTGTATGTTCTCCTTCAAGTCACAAACCAGACTGAATCAGGTGCTGCTCACTGAGTCAGGCATGATTGCGAGTGACATATCAAGCTGGGAATCAGTCTCCCAGGAGAAGGGCAACAGTAAGTGACAAAGTCAATGATGGGAAGGGGATTAAAAGGGAAACCTATTGATCGAATTGCCCACTTATGCATAACTTAAGTGCAACTTGAGACAATTTAATCCTCCCTCTCCAGTTCAGGAAAACTCATCCATTATTTGCTGATGGAGGCACAATGGGTGAATTCCTAACTTGGAATAGCTGCCCCTTCACTGTCACTGGGTGAAAATGCTGCCTCTCCTACAGTACGATGGGGGTATGTGTACTGCATCAAAGCAACAAGGCAAGAAAACCCATCACCAATTTCTCAAGAGCGATCTGGGGATGTGGTCTTTGTTGAGTTTCATCCTGAGCAGCACTGTGACACAGGACCCTGTGCTCTACAGTGTGTTCCCCAGGACGCACCCCCGAGACAAACATCGACTGTGCCTGGAGGACCATCAACTCAGTGAAAGACGCTCTTTAGTCTGCCTGAAACTTGTTCATCTTCCAGTGACAAGAGGTGACCTTGACTGAATGTTGCAGTCTTGTGCATTCCAAGGTTCAGGACTATGTGCTGAGGGACACACTAAAGCTTGGGGCAGCTGCTGCCAAAGTGCAATTGGGAAAGACCACAGTCTGAGGTCTTTCTATCAAAGTATACCAAGACTCTATTCAGTTCTCAGACCCTCACATGTCTCAAAATGAACGTAAATAGTTTCCTGCAAGAGGAGAAAATGCCTTTGATTTGTGAAAGCAGCAAAACTCTTAGAAAATATCAAATTCTAATGTTGTTTGGTTTTTTTATGTACATAAAGATTTTTTTTAATAAACTATATTTTTGCAACAAGATGAAAGACAGACATGGTCAATGACATCTATATCCCAAGGTGGAACCTACAAATCACATATCCTAGATGGGTGTACCTCCAAAAATATACAACAGACTCAAGGCCAGCCAAGGCAAAGCTGCTCACTTGGCTAACATCCCATCCATCAGACTCAATATCACTCCCTCCACCCTGACGCACGGTGACAGCAGTGTGTACCATCCACAAGATGCTCTGTAGTAGCTCACTAAGGCTCTTTCAACAGCATCTCTGCTGTCTGGAACGACAAGGACAGCAGATACATGGGAACACCACCATCTGCAAGATCCCCTCCACTATGACTTGGGATTATACTACCATTCCCTTAGCGTCATTGAGTCAAAATCCTGGTACAGTCCGTTCTGCTATAACGCAGCAGTTCTGTTTGAGTGTTATTAGAAAATCACGTAATAGCAGCACCATTTAAACTAATGGGCTGGAGTCTGGTTAGAATACATGCTTTAAAACTTTGCACTTTAGAAACAGTGTCCCCAATTTGTCAATCACATTATAGTGAATTTGTATTAACAAAATGTGCGTTATAGTAGAATGACTTGTACTCTTTCCTAACAGCACCGTGGGTGTGCCTACCCTCCATAGACTTCAATGGTTCCAGCAGGCAGTCCACCTCCACCTTCTCAAGGACACCTAGAAATAGGCAATAAATGTTGGCCCAGCCAGCAACACCCATATCCCATAAATAAGTTTAAACAGAGCTGCTTTTGTTGATAAATTTACTTAGGAATAATAATATTTAGTTTCCATGTTTAGCCACCTCCCTCACTTAAGTCTGACTCAATGGTTGCCACATTTCACAGTAGAATCTTCCCAGATGGTTTGTATTATCCAAAGAATTAAAGTGTGGAATAATAACCCTGTAGAAATATAGTCAAATATCATTTTGCAATCAAGTGCTCCGAATAATGTGTCCCACATGTGATTTTTCTGCAACTGGGTCATAAAGGTATCGTGTTGCCTTAGAAACAGAAAGGCAGTGGTTCTGTGCCCAAATGTCAAAAAGCTGCACCATCCCTTGCTCACTGGCAGACCTGTTCTGTGTAAGACATCAAGTAGGGGCTGTGGCTTGCCCACATGAGTAAATGGAAGAAGGTAAAGTATTGATAACGCTGCTGCGATATTCTTTTACGACACCAATTTGCGAGGAACTAGGCAAAGGCTTCAGAATAGATTATCGTGTTAGTGAGGGAATGTTGGTCATTGGAACATATGACTACATGGATAGCATTGGCAGTTTTAAGCTGCAGCTTGGTAAATACATGCCAACAGTGTTGAATGAAATAGACTGGGAGGAAGCTCTGATGCAGCATAATCACTGACATGGACCAGCTGAGCCAATTGGCAACTTCCTTTGCTCTTGATTCTATGCAAAGCAGTTGTGCTTGGAGTGTTGTGTACAGTGGTATAGCACCACCTTACAGGAATGATTTGAATGCATTGGTGAGAGTGCAGATGTGATTGACAAGATTGGTCCCAAGAATGAAAAAACTTCAGTTTTGAAGATAGATTGAAGAAGTTGGGATTGTGCTCTTTGTCGAGAAGAAAGTCAAGAGGAGAGGTTTTTAGAATCATGAATGGCTATGTCTGTTTGTGTTTGTCCATGTGTTCCTGTATTTGCCTGAATGCTGTCCTGTAAGTATATGTGTTATTGTATGTGTGCTTATGCTTGCATGTATGTGCATGCACTTGTGTGCATGTGAACCGATCTGTGTTCCCACATCTATTTAGAGGCTTGTGTATGTGTTTACTTGTTTATGTTTGCATGTACTTAACGCATGTGTGGTGTGTGTATGTATGTGAGAGAGCCTCTGTGTGTGTTTTGTGTGTGCGTGTGTGTGCATGTGTGTGCGTGTACTTGTGTGTGTGTGTGCTTGTGTGTGCACATGTGCATGTGTGTGTGCGTCTGTCTGTGTGTGTGCATGTGCGTGTGCATGTGTGTGTGTGTGTGTGTGTGTGTGTTTGTGTGTGTGTTTCCATGTAGATGTGTGAATCTGTGTGTGAGTGCCAACATTCTTTCTAAGCTGTGTGGTTATGCAGCCCCTGGGAAGCAACACACTTGCTGACTCTGTTCTGATGAATGAGTTCCACTTCCAGAAGCCACTGCTGCACACAGACCACATACATCCACACAGCAGCAAAGAAAATTACAGTGAATATTGATGAGTGGCTGTGCATGTGGATGTTGTGCATTTGTGTGCACATGTGTCTGTATGTGTGTGTCTGCCTGTGTGAATGAGAGTCTGTGAGTCAGCCTGTATGGTTTTGTGATGCTGTAAGTCAGCCTGTGTGGGTATGTGAGTCCGTAAGTCAGCCTGTGTGGGTGTGTGAGTCTGTAATCAGCCTGTGTGGGTTTGTGAGTCTGTAATCAGCCTGTATGGTTTTGTGACGCTGTAAGTCAGCCTGTGTGGGTATGTGAGTCCGTAAGTCAGCCTGTGTGGGTGTGTGAGTCTGTAATCAGCCTGTGTGGGTTTGTGAGTCTGTAATCAGCCTGTGTGGGTTTCTGAGTCTGTAATCAGCCTGTGTGGGTTTGTGAGTCTGTAATTAGCCTGTGTGGGTATGTGAGTCCGTAAGTCAACCTGTGTGCGTATGTGAGTCTGTAAGTCAGCCTGTATGGTTTTGTGAGTCTGTAAATCAGCCTGTGTGGGTATGTGAGTCTGTAAGTCAGCCTGTGTGAATGTGCAGTGGGAGGTACATGCAACGGTTGAGGAAATACTTGAGGGATGGACAGAGCTATTTGAAAGATGCAGGAACATGCTTGCACTCTAAAATTTCAATTTAGTTGTACATTTCTCAAAAAGAGCAAACAATGGTGGCTATAAAGTAAAAATATCTTGTGCTGAATGTAAAGCAAGCTGGGATAATCAGTTGGAAGCCTGAACAGAGAATTGTTTCTGCATTCCCACTAATGCTGACCCTGAAGAGTGCATGATACAGCAACAGGGGACATGGTTTGAGGTGGATGGGAAGTAGGATCTCATGAGCTGCACTGTATAGTGGCTGCAGCTGTGGTCCAGGTGCACTAGAGACTGTGGGAATGATTGGGAGCACTGTCAGGACAGGCCTATTGAGGCTGGTCGCAGAATCGTCCCTTCATTGCTGGCCTTTAGTCTCGTCTGTCTCCGGGGCCCCATTAGGTTGAGCACAAGCTGTCCAATTTTGCGTCCCAAGAATGGATGGTATTGGACTTGGAGCAGGGAAGGATGCTATTTCTGCAGTCCATGGGATATGAGAGAGAAGGAAAGAGAAAGAGAGAGAGGGAGAGAGAAAGAGAAAACACAAGGGAGGCCAGTCCAGTTTAATCCAGATCTCCCTCCAGGTGGACTGAGATGTGAATTGGTTTTACCAGCTCCCTGCCTTGGACAGAGATTGGGCATGGAGCAGGGTGTCAGGAGCTCAATTTGTGTTGACAGTGATGAAGATGGATGGCTTCTTGTGGTGTATATCCAGGTGCAGGATCTGGAAACCACATGTAATCCGATCAGATAGAGCTCAGCGAGAGAGAGGGAGGGAGGGAGGGGAAACACCAAACTGCCAGTATCACTAAACATTATTCACTCTGCCTTTCCACCTCTTTACAGATGGGTTCTTTTATTTATTTTTGCCCTGAATAAGAAAAAGCAGTTATTCAACTCCCTACGTTATTTTTCGACAAATAACTGTTAAATTCCTACAAGTGACAAACATCTCAAATAAACATCACAAGTGTGGTTTCACCAGTATTTTTGTAATAGAAATAGATCTTCTTGCCATTCTGTTGTATAAAGTCCAGTGCATTCTGTTATATAAAATCTGGTGGTTGACATGAATTGGAAGGTCCACGGTGCAGGTTTTAGGAATTACTGTAACACTCCTGCAGAGAAGAGAAGAGAACTAAATGCTAGCAATTCTCATATGATTACCAGAGAACAAGAAATAGGAGCAGAAGTAGACCATTCAGTCCATTAAGCAATGTCAGCCATGGGCTTCATCTCCAGTTTCCTGCTCATTCCCTATAATCCTCGATTCCAGGAGAGACCAAAAATCTATCTATTCCCGGACTTCACAGTCTCCAACACAGGAGAATCCACAGCCTCCAGTGATCTAATCTCTCCATACCTCAGCCTAATAGATTATCTACAGTGGGGAAGCAGGCCCTTCAGCCCAACAAGTCCACGCCGCCCCTCCAAAGAGAAACCCACCCAAACCCTTACCCTATATTTACCCTTAACACTGTGGGCAATTTAGCATGGCCAATTCACCTGACCTGCACATCCTTGGATTGTGGGAGGAGACCAGGGAACCTGAAGGAAACCCACACAAACACGGGGAGAATGTGCCAACTCCACACAGACAGGCGGGAATCGAACCGAGGACCCTGGTGCTGTGAGGCAGCAGTGCTAACCACTGAGCCACCATGTCGCCCTTAATAGCCAAGGTAAATGTAGGATAGCGTGAGGCCGAGGTGGGATGCTGGTTGGAGGGTCAGTGCGGACTCGATGGGCTGAATGGCCTCTTTCTGCATTGTAGGGGTTTTATGATGCTCAGCCCTTTATCCAGAGACTGTTCCCCAACATGTCTTAGATTCCCTGACCAGCAGGAACAACCTCCCCCGCCCTTTCAGAATCTTATATTTCAATGAGATTGCCTCTCATTCTTATGGATTTCAGCTCATCCTGAGGGTATTTATGTTTGTGGTTTAATGGGATGATTTTGTGTGTCAGTAAGAATAGCATTTATAATACAACACTGGCATTTTGAGAGTGGCTAATTTAAAGAGCGGTGGCTAGGTTCCCAGGTACAGAGGTTGGGATGTGAAAGTTGCTACCATGATGAGAATTTAAAGTTAATAGGATGGATGCAGTTAGGGGTGAGGTGAACTAACACATAAGGTAGCAGGAAGTGGAAGAATGTATTAAGAAGGTGGGATGAAGAGGACTGACATGAGTCTTTAGTGGTGGAGCTTTAACACTGGCAGGAGACTGAATTGAATTGAATTGAATTTATTGTCACGTGTACCGAGGCACAGTGAAAAGCTTTGTCTTGCGAGCAATACAGGCAGAGTTAAATAGCATAGATAAGTAAATAATAGATAAACAGCAGCAAAACAAAAACACTGGTACAGGCGAATGTTAAGAGTTTGTGAGTCCATTCAGTATTCTAACAACAGTAGGGTAGAAACTGTTTTGAAACCGGCTGGTGCATGTGTTCAGGCTTCTGTACCTTCTCCCTGATGGTAGAGGTTGTAGAAAAACATTGCCAGGGTGGGGTAGATCTTTGAGGATGCTGGCAGCCTTTCCTTGACAGCGGGCCTGGTAGATGGATTCTACAGATGGGAAGTTGGTCTTTGTAATTGTCTGGGCTGAGTTCACCAATCTCTGTAACTGTCTCCGATCTTGAATGGTACAGTTGCCATACCAGGTTGTGATACATCCAGACAGAATGTTCTCCATGGCACACCTATAAAAATTGGCAAGAGTATTCGTCATCATGCAAATTGTCTCAGCTGGCCGAGGAAGAAGAGACATTGTTGGGCCTTTGTAACCAGAACGTCCACATGAAGAGTCCAATAAAGCTTGTTGCTGATGACCACTCCAAGGAGCTTGACACTCTCCACTTGTTCCACCTCTGTGCTGTTAATGGGTAGGGGGAGCCTGAGTAACATCCCGCTGAAAGTCAATAATGAGTTCCTTGGTTTTGCCAACATTGAGAGCTTGGTTGTTCTTAGTGCACCATTTTTCCAAGTCTTCCACCTCCCGCTTGTAGTCTGTTTCACCGCCATTTGAGATTTGACCGACGATGGTGGTATCATCAGCGAACTTGTAAATGGCATTAGACTGGTATTTGGCAACGCAGTCATGGGTATACAGTGAGTGCAGTAGGGGGCTGAGTACGCAGCCCAGTGGGGAGGTCCAGTGTTCAGTATTAGTGACGATGAAATATTGTCCCCAATATTCTTTGATTGTGGCCTGTGGGTCAGGAAACTGAGGATCCAGTTGCAGAGAGTGGGGATTAGTCTGAGATTGCTAAGGTTAGTAATCAGCCTCACAGGGATAATAGTGTTGAAGGCTGAACTGTAGTCAATGAGTAGGATTCTTACGTAACTTTTCTTGGTGTCAAGATGTTCTAGGGAGGAGTGAAGGACAAGTGATATGGCATCTGATGTGGATCTGTTGGTCTGATAGACAAATTGGAGTTGGTCAAGAGTACTGGGGAGGCTGGATTTGACTAACGCCATGACCTGCCTTTCAAAGCACTTCATGACCCACGAAATTAGGGCCACTGGGTGATAGTCATTGAGACATGTTGCATGAGCCTTATTAGGCACTGGGATGATGTGGGCCCTCCTGAAACAGGCAGCGACAGTGGCCTGCTGCAGGGAGAGGTTGAAGATGTCCGAGAAGACCTCTGCCAGTTGATCTGCGCATGCTCTGAGTGCATGGCCTGGTACTCTGTCTGGTCCAATCACTTTGCTTGGATTCACACGATGGAAAACTGATCTGACCTCTGATGCAGTAACTGTTGGGATAGGTTTGTCATGACTTGTCGAAATAGGTGTTACTTCTTCACTGAAATTCAGCTCAAAGCGAGCACAGAAGGCGTTGAGACGATCTGGGAGGGATGTGTCATCGTCTGTTATCTTGCACAACGCTTTTTATAACCTGTGATGTCATTAAGTCCTTGCCATAGTTGCCGGGTGTCTGTCTGGGTCTCTAGGTTGGATCAGTATTGGTCCTTGGCATCTTAATGGCTCTGCGAAGGTCATACTTGGATTCCTTATATTTGAGTGGGTCTCCTGATCTAAAGGCCTCACACCTGGTTTTTTGCAGGTTCTGTGTGCTGTACTAACATTGCGGTTCTGTGCTGTAAGCTCTTCTGAGGAATATAACACAGGTTACGCATCAGCTCATTTTATACCTCAAACTGAAGTTAGGGTCCTATGTATATCATACAATCCCATTTTCATTTTACAAGTAGCCTCACATCTAATGTTTATCTTCTAATTGTCTTTTGATTCAATAAGTGTGGTGCTGGAAAAGGACTGCTGGTCAGGCAGCATCCGAGGATAGGAGAGTTGCCATTCCTGATGAAGAGCTTATGCTTGAAATGTTGACTCTTCTGCCTCTGAGACGCTGCCTGACCTGCTGTACTTTTCCAGCACAACACTTTTTGACTCTGACTTCCAGCATCTGCAGTCCTCACTTTCTCTTAATTGTCTTTTGATGCCAATCGTCAAATCAACAGCATTTGAAGGAGCAGTGATTGAATTGATGCCAGTTTTAGCCCTCCACTGCTCCATTTCCAACAGGTAGACATAGCCTGCACCAGTCTTCTATTCAGTTTAATACATTGGTCGCTGCAGGTGAATGCACTCCTGTCACAAAGACCACTGTTCAATCACTAGGTTCAACCATTGATCTGTGTGCTGTCCTTTTTCTGGATAATGCTAAAATTGGATGCAATCCTTGAAGACAGGAAGGGACATTAAGGGTCAATGCAGGTTCCCCTGGATTCCCTGCTGTGAAGCCTATTGGAGAGTTAGAGAGTTGGAGAGATTGGAACAAGACTAACCCCACTCTGAAGCCTCATACGATCAAATTCACCTTCTGGATTCACCCACAAAGCATCAGGTGGCCACTCTACCCCAGCAAGAGTTACCTCCAGGGAAGAAAGGAAAAGAAGGCTAATGTTAATATTATGGATTAATATCATACATCACTACAAAAAAGGTTTAAATTTAGATCTCCTGCTGATGGAGGTTTGGAAACAGAATTGACTGCCCCAATTTTGGCTCTGCATTTGTGGTATCCAATTGCCACTGCTGGCACCTCATGGTAACTGTCACCTCTGCCAGTGTGGGATGCAGGGTAAGTGCTGTTTGAGATTGTTTGCTACCACTGCACTTCCTTAATGTGCCTAAAGCCTGTGCAACGATCAATGATGGAGGATAGACAACTGGTGAGTCCGGTGGCGAACTGATGAAGCGCTTGTCTTCGTTAATAAAATAGTTTATTGCATAATAGCATTAAAGCCAGTTTACTTTCCCAGATTGGTTTAATTACTAAGGACACATGGGAGTTGTGCAGATTACATCTGTTCCCTATGAAGGCAAATGTAGAACTCACTCTCTCAACCCAAAGGCTATGTGTGACATCATCAGATTGCATTGAGCAGATGCAACTTCAATATTAACTCTTTTAGAACCATTATGACAACTCCTCCCAAGTTTTTCCCCTGTATTTAACCCAGTTTGCATCACGTATATAGCTACATTATCTATTCATTACTTCATTCCTCCCAAATCTCTGACTTCAGAAGTGCAGGTGTTCAAGATGTTTCCGTTTTCTCAGAATGCACTCTCTTCTGATTTGGAAGAACAGTAGATCTTCTGCTTGCAGGCTGCATCAAAAGAAGTAGGAGCCGAAGTAAGCCTTTAGATCTTGGTTCTGATCCATGGATCATTTCTCTGATGAAGAACCCTTGGTCTCACAATGTACTTCAAAGAGGACTTCATTCCTTATCGAGCATGACATCGGTCCATTTTCTAATCTGCAATCTCCCGAATTTCTTTCAAGAGAAGTCTTTGCTAACTCAACTAGTTGTCCCAATCATCTGTGGGGAACCTGTAAACATGTGAATGTCCATCTGGAATTAAGCTCCGTGTGAAAAGAAATACTTTCTTCCTTGTAGTATCCTGAATTTCAAGACCAAGCAAATTATTTCTGATTGGTGGAAGTATTCTCTTTTCTCACAGTATCCTGGATATTTAGATCAGGCAATTCCTTGTTTTAGAGCATATCTGTGGGCATTGTTCTGGCTCACGTAGAATCATACAGAGTTAATCTCCTGCAGTTTGTTGATCAGGTTAAATGTCTTCACTCACTGTCTCTGGGGTGAAATGGACTTTTTCAGACTCTCACTTGTAATACTGAAGGATTGTTCACTCAGCACTATCTCTGTCACTGGCATTGGCAGTTCTGCTATCTGGGTGACACAGTGGCTCAGTGGTGAGCACTGCTGCATCACAGTGCCAGGTACCCGGGTTGAATTTATCCAGGCTGGATATTGCCTACGCCTGCAAGGCTTTGCTTTTCCATAGTACTGACATTGACTCATCTCTACCTTCATTCTTTTTAATCTGATGACTCATTCTTATTGCTACAAAATTGTTTTAGATTTAAATCATTTCAATACTGCTTGCAATCTGCTGATCTTTTGGCTGGTATTATTGTATTCATCAACTTCATCCTAAAATCCATTCTGCAGAGCTTACTAGACTCTGTGCAGCATATAGATTGACAGTCATTTTAAACTGTGTTGCTGCAATGTTGTATTAAATTCATCAGGAAAGTTTTAAATTGCACTACTGACTGTTCTGCTGTGAATTACTGCTTTCAATCTTGAACATTTTTAGATTAGATTTCCTACAGTATGGAAACAGGCCCTTCGGCCCAACAAGTCCACACTGACCCTCCGACTAACCCAGGGCGGAGCAACCCAACCAGACCTATTCCCTTACATTTACACTCGACTAACGTACCTGACACTATAAGTAATTTAGCCAATTCACCTACCCTGCACATCTTTTGGATTGTGGGAGGAAACCAGAGCACCCGGAGGAAACTCACGCAGACATGGGGAGAATGTGCAAACTCCACACAGGCAGTCGCCCGAGGTGGGAATTGAACCCGGGTCCCTGGCGCTGTGAGGCTGTACTGTATCTCGGTGTTATTTTCTGATTTTCCCAATTCTTTCACAGTCTCAACTTCTGCACCCAAAACTAAGGCAAAAATTGACAGTTCTTAATTATCCTTCCCAAACACCAAGACATTTCTTCGACCCAAATTTTAAAATAAAATTCTCTGACTGCGCCCTTTTTAAATCTTTCCACTATTGTTGCAGTTTAATTTCTGAATCCCAGTCTTTTTGAATTTTTAATCTCTCCTGACTTTTCTGCGCTTGGCACACTTTTTCACTGGCTGTCTCTAAATTTGTTCTTTTCCAGTCTCAACACGTTGTGACGTCTTCTTATTCAGAAGCCCCAGTGTAAAGAATCTCACTGGCTGTTTCACTGTCCCCTGTAGCTGTGCCTCATGGTGCCTATTCTCAAATGTCAGCAATATTCATTGTGAAAGGTGAGAACTCTCTTTTAAACTCCTTTGCCTTCATTTTCTACATTTTATGCCATTTTTTGGTAGAATTTCCCCTGGTGATACCTAACATTATAGAGCTTCCTTTGCTAAGGTCTTTGTCTTTTTCTAAGTGTGGCGGTATTTTCTCTCTTTTCATAGCCCACACTCTTTTCCATGCATCTCTCACCAGCTACTCAATGAAATATTTGTCTTTGGAGTACTGACCTTTCCCTGTTACTCTTTCCAGGCTGCTGTTGTGTCTCTCTGTCAGTAATTGCATCTCACCAGCTGACTGACAGTTTATATCTTTTCAGTGAGGTTAAACTCTGAAAGTGGTAAATTCACATTCCTCCAAAAAGTCCTTTCCCTGTGTCTTCTGGGATTGTTTCCCTGTGGTGGGGTCTTTGCATGAAATTCTGATCTGCACCGCTAATTACCATGTCATGTATGTAAGTGATTTGGATGTGAATATAGAAGCATTGGAAGCTGAGAGACTGACCTTATAGAGATTTATAAAATTAAGCAAGGGCATGGATAGAGTCCTTCTCCCTGGGTAGGGGAGTCCAAAATTAGAGGATGCAGATTTAAGATGAGAGGGTAAAGATTTATTGGAGTAACTTCTTTGTGGCAAGAGTCCAAAATTAGAGGTCACAGATTTAAGATGAGAGGGTAAAGATTTAAGGGGCAACTTTTTCATGGCAAGAGTGGTATATATATGGAACAAACTATCAGAGGAAGTGGTGGAGGCTGGTACAATTACAACATGTGAAAATCATCTAGATGGATACACGAATAAGAAGGGTTTAGAGGGATATGGGCCAAATGCTGGCAAATGGGACTAGCTTAACTTAGGATATCTGATCGGTGGGGAGGAGTTGGACCGAAGGTTTGTTTCCATGTTGTATAACTCTTTGAATGTGACTCTATGTGATATTTGCCCACTACTGGTAACTGGTGATATTTTCCACTATTAACTGCATGTCACATATATTGGAAGTTGTTTGAGGTAGTTCACTGCCTTCTTTGTCTATACTGAACCTATGGCCAAGCTTCCTAAACCGTGGGTCGTGACTCCCAAGTAGGGCCAGGAGATGAGATTTTGAGATAGTGAGCTCCAAAAGCAGCAAGACTACCGCAGAGCCTGGACTGATTCCTGACAGCTGAGGCCCCTTTAAAATGCTTGTGTCTTTTTTGACGGGAAGGCATGGCCTAATCGATTGCTAACTGAGGCCCGACTCCTGCTGTGAGAGAGCCTGTGTGAAAATGTCAGTAATTATTCTGTTGGCCTTCACCTCACTTGACCCATGTTGGAGATGGGGTGAGGGAGGGTATTAAGGAGAGGGTGATGGGGGATTGGCAAAGTGAGGTGGGCAAGGGAGGGGAGAGGGAAATGGGGGTTGTGAGGGAAGGAGAGATGGGTGAGGCAAGGAGAGGGGAAGGCTTTATCTAGTTGCAGAGCACTCAGTAAAACCACCCCTCATAAATCTTTCTGCTTTGCTACTTCACTCAGTGTTTGTAAAGCCTTCTTGAAACCTGCACAATAGATGGCCAATAAATATGGCCTAGCCAGAAAAAACGTCAGTAAGGAGAAACACTAGATAATGACACGTGTAGGAAAGGCGTGGAATGTTACATTGATCCAGCTTAAAGGAACTAAGATCTGAGAACGATTCCATGGAGTTTAAATTGCAAACTGGGCCTGTTGAACCAAGAGGTTGTTTTGTGTGCTTTATATTCAATGTAAATCAAATCTAACAATTCTTTACAGTCATCTCTCTTCATTCTTTTACTGTTGCCTGACATCTGTTTCTATTCTGTGAACCTCTACGGAATATTTGCTATTTTTAAATGCAAATGTTTATCATAGTTGACTTGGGAGCAGTTGGGTTGTCTGACTGAAAAGTGACAGCACTAACACCATTCACCTAATTGACTGTGTGATACACTGGGAAAGAACAGCAAAATTATATACTGTGTGGAAGACAATTTAAGTAAGAAAGCCTTTGGTCTGTTTGTTGGACAGAGTCAAATTCCAATGTTTGTTCCTTCATGTGCTACTGCACTGATACGAACTGCTTCAGTGACTATGTGTATATAAAGATATTTTTATGAATGAAGTATATTTTGAAATAAACAAAATAACTTATCTTTGTAAAGCTGTCTAGAAATATTTCATGTATAGTAAATATAATTTGTTGCCTTATAGATCTGTTTCCAGAAGCTTTCAGGACTGAAGGTTTTCTCACCTCACAGCTGGGTCTGTAATAATTTGTCAATGAGAGTCTGGGATAAACAGGGATGTCCCAGTGACTCGGTAGTTAGTGCTGGTTTTCTGTAAGAAGATTGGAATGCTGCTTTGTAGCTTTACCATCACAAACAGAGATTAAATATCTGTTCCCTCAAAGTAACCTAGAAATTTAGCCTGATCTTTGGAGATCCAAAGACCCCGTACTAAAATAGTCTGATATTAAAGTTTCTCTCCCAGACTCAATCATAGCAATCTCAGCTGGTACTGCAGTGCCGCATGGAGGGTGTGCTGCACAGTGAGAACTCAGATGAAATGTTCAGATCTTACCTACCCCGTCAGGTGAATATGAAAGATCCTATGTCATACCTCAATCAACATCACAAAAAGGTCGCAAAAGATTTGACCTTGTCCACCCCAGTCCAACACTGGCACATCCACATCAGTATCACAAAAGACAGATTATCTGGTCCTTATCATAATGCTGTTTGGAGGAGCTCGCAGTGCACTGGGGATGGGGAGGGGGGGGGGGGGCGTTATTTGTTTCATTCTTTATCTTACAACAGTGATTATACTTCAAAAACACGTCAGCAATTGTAAACCTCTTTATGGGGAAAGCTGTCATATGAATACAATTCTTTCCTGTTAGTAAAGATGAGTCATACAGACACATGTGAGGGAAAGCCTTATAAAGGTACGTGGGTGAAGGGAGGAGCTTGTGTGTGGCAAGAATCAGTCAGATAGTGGCCTCCTCTTTTCTCTGAGCTGCAGAGTAATTCTATGAATTTTTGGTTTAAAGGGACTTGAGATTGGATTCCCTACAGTGTGGAAACAGGCCCTTCGGCCTAACAAGTCCACACCGACCTTCCGAAGAGCAACCCACCCAGACCCATCCCCCTACATTTACCCCTGACTAATGCATCTAGCAGTAGTGAGCTGAAAATGTGTTGCTGGTTAAAGCACAGCAGGTCAGGCAGCAAGGAACAGGAAATTCGACGTTTCGGGCCAGAGCCCTTCATCAGGAATGAGGAGAGGGTGCCAGGCAGGCTAAGATAAAAGGTAGGGAGGGGGGACTGGGGGGAGGGGCGATGGAGATGTGATAGGTGGAAGGAGGTCAAGGTGAGGGTGATAGGCCGGAGTGGGATGGGGGCGGAGAGGTCAGGAAGAGGATTGCAGGTTAGGAGGGCGGTGCTGAGTTCAAGGGAATCGACTGAGACAAGGTGGGGGGACAGGAAATGAGGAAACTGGAGAAATCTGAGTTCATCCCTTGTGGTTGGAGGGTTCCCAGGCGGAAGATGAGGCACTCTTCCTCCAACCGTCGTGTTGTTGTGTTCTGGCGATGGAGGAGTCCAAGGACCTGCATGTCTTCGGTGGAGTGGGAGAGAGAGTTAAAGTGTTGAGCCACGGGGTGATTGGGTTGGTTGGTCCGGGCGTCCCAGAGGTGTTCCCTGAAGCGTTCTGCAAGTAGGCGGCCCGTCTCCCCAATATAGAGGAGGCCACATCAGGTGCAGCGGATGCAATAGATGATGTGTGTTGAGGTGCAGGTGAATTTGTGGCGGATATGGAAGGATCCCTTGGGGCCTTGGAGAGAAGTAAGGGAGGAGGTGTGGGCGCAAGTTTTGCATTTCCTGCGGTTGCAGGGGAAGGTGCCGGGAGTGGAGGTGGGGTTGGTGGGGGGTGTGGACCTGACAAGGGAGTCACAAAGGGAGTGGTCTTTGCGGAACGCTGATAGGGGAGGGGAGGGAAATATATCCCTGGTGGTGGGGTCCGTTTGGAGTTGGCGGAAATGACAGCGGATGATACGCTGTATACGGAGGTTGGTGGGGTGGTAGGTGAGAACCAGTGGGGTTCTGTCTTGGTGGTGGTTGGAGGAGCGGGGCTCAAGGGCGGAGGAGCGGGAAGTGGAGGAAATGCAGTGGAGGGCATCGTCGATCACGTCTGGGGGGAATCTGCGGTCCTTGAAGGAGGCCATCTGGGCTGTGCAGTGTTGGAACTGGTCCTCCTGGGAGCAGATGCGGCGGAGACGAAGGAATTGGGAATATGGGATGGAGTTTTTACAGGGGGCAGGGTGGGAGGAGGTGTAGTCCAGGTAGCTGTGGGAGTCAGTCGGTTTATAGTAGATGTCTGTGTTGAGTTGGTCGCCCGAGATAGAAATGGAAAGGTCTAGGAAGGGGAGGGAAGAGTCTGAGACAGTCCAGGTGAATTTGAGGTCGGGATGGAAGGTGTTGGTAAAGTTGATGAACTGTTCAACCTCCTCGTGGGAGCACGAGGCAGCGCCGATACAGTCATCGATGTAGCGGAGGAAAAGGTGGGGGGTGGTGCCAGTGTAGTTGCGGAAGATGGACTGTTTGACATATCCTACAAAGAGACAGGCATAGCTGGGGCCCATACGGGTGCCCATGGCAACTCCTTTGGTTTGGAGGAAGTGGGAGGATTGGAAAGAGAAGTTATTCAGGGTGAGGACCAGTTCAGTCAGTCAAAGGAGGGTGTCAGTGGAAGGGTACTGGTTGGTGCGGCGGGAAAGGAAGAAGCGGAGGGCTTTGAGTCCTTCGTGATGGGGGATGGAGGTGTACAGGGACTGGATGTCCATCGTGAAGGTAAGGCGTTGGGGACTGGGGAAGGGAAAATCATGGAGGAGGTGGAGGGCGTGGATGGTGTCCCGAATGTAGGTGGGGAGTTCTTGGACTAAAGGGGACAGAACCGTGTCGAGGTACGCGGAGATGAGTTCGGTGGGGCAGGAGCAGGCTGAGACAATGGGTCGGCCGGGGCAGTCAGGTTTGTGGATTTTGGGCAGGAGGTAGAAACGGGCGGTGCGGGGTTGTGGGACTATGAGGTTGGAGGCGGTGGATGGGAGATCCCCTGAGGTGATGAGGTTATGGATGGTTTGGGAGATGATGGTTTGGTGGTGGGAGGTAGGGTCATGGTCAAGGGGGCAGTAGGAGGAGGCGTCCGTGAGTTGGCGTTTGGCCTCAGCGGTATAAAGGTCGGTGCGCCAAACTACTACCGCGCCTCCCTTGTCTTCTAGCACTACGGGCAAATTAGCATGGCCAATTTACCTAACCTGCACATCTTTGGACTGTGGGAGGAAAGCAGAGCACCCAGAGGAAACCCACACAGACACGGGGAGAATGTGCAAACTCCACACAGACAGTTGCAGAAGGCAGGAATTGAACCCAGGTCCCTGGCGCTGTGAGGCAGCAGTGCGAACCGCTGAGCCACCAGGCCACCCCGGAGAACAAAGAAAATTTACAGCCCAGGAACAGGCCCTTCAGCCCTCCAAGCCTGAGCTGATCCAAATGTACTGTCTAAACCTGTCGGTCAATTCCTAAGCATCTGTATCCCTCTGCTACCCACCTACTCAGGCATCTGTCCAGACAAATCTTAAATGAATCTACCATGCCTGCCTCTACCACCTCTGCTGGCAACACATTCCAGATGCCCATCACCCTCTGTGTGAAGTACTTGCCATGTGTATCCCCCTTAAACTTTTCACATCTCACCTTGAAAGCGTGAGCATTATTGAATCCTTCACCTTGGGAAAACGCTTATCTTTATCCACCCTGTCTATACCCTTCATGATTTTGTAAACCTCAATAGGGTCCCCCATCAATCTCCTTTTTTCTAATGAAAATAAACCTAACCTCCTCAACCTCTCTTCATAGCTAGCACCTTCCATACCAGGCAACATCCTCATAAACCTTCTCTGCACCCTCTCCAAAGCATCCGCATCCTTTTGGTATGTGGCGACCAGAACTGAACACAGTATTCTAAATGTGGCTGAACCAATATCTTGTACAATTTTAACATGACCTGCCAGCTCTTATACTCAATACCCCGTCCAATGAAGGCAAGCGTACAATATGCCTTCTTGACCAATCTATCCACCTGTGCAGCAACCTTCAGGGTACAACAGACCTGTACTCCCAGATCTCTCTGCCCATCCAATTTTCCCAAGGCTCTTCCATTCATTATATAATTCGCTCTAGAATTACACTTGCCGAAATGCATCACCTCACATTTGTCTGGATTGAAATCCATCTGCCACTTCTCCATCCAACTCTCCAGTCTATCTATATCCTCCTGTATTCTTTGACAGGCCCTTTTGCTTTCTGCTACTTCACCAATCTTTGTGTCATCTGCAAACTTGCTGATCATACCAACAGTGCCCTCTTCCAGATCATTTATGTATATTACAAACAACAGTGGCCCTAGCACTGACTCCTATGGAACACCACTGGGCACCTTTCTCCATTTCGAGAAGCTCCCTTCAACTACTACTCTCTGTCTCCTGTTGCTCAACCAGTTCTTTATCCACCTAGCTAGAACACCCTGCACACCATGTGACTTCATTTTCTCCATTAGTCTACCATGGGGAACCTTATCAAATGCCTTACTAAAGTCCATAAATATGACATCAACAGCCCTTCCTTCATCTATTAACTTTGTCACTTCCTCGAAGAACCCTATTAAGTTGGTAAGGCACGATCTCCTCCGCACGAAACCATGTTGCCTATCACTGATAAGCCCATTCTTTTCTAAATATCAAAAGATTCTATCCCTCAGTACCCTCTCCAGCAACTTTCCCACCACCGTCAGGCTCACTGGTCTGTAGTTACCCGGAATATCCCTACTACCCTTCTTGTACAGGGGGACAGCATGAGCAACCTTCCAGTCCTCCGACACCTCACCTATATTTAAGAATGCCACAAAGATATCTGTCAAGGTGCCAGCTATTTCCTCTCTCACCTCACTCAGCAACCTGGGATAGATCCCATCTGGTTCTGGGGACTTGTCCACCTTAATAACCTCTAGCCTACCCAACACATCTTCCCTCCTTATGTCAACGTGATCCAGACTAAACAAACTTCTACCTCTAATCTCAACATTCATCATGTTCCTCTCTTCAGTGAACACTGATGCAAAGTAATCATTCAGAATCTCACCCATTGTCTCAGGTTCAACACAGAGCCTGCCTTCAATATCCTTTAGTGGACCAATCCTTTCTCTAGTCACCCGCTTGCTTCTTATATAAGAATAAAATGCTTTGGGATTCTGCTTAATTCTGCTTGCTAAAGCTATTTCATGACCCTTTTTAGCTTGCTTGATTCCTTGGTTAAAACTTGTCCTACTTTCCGATATTCCTCCAGGGCCTGTTCTGTTCTTAGCTGCCTGGACCTTATGTATGCTTCCCTTTTCCTCTTGGCTAGTCGTACAAATTCTCCTGTCATCCACGGTTCACAAATCTTGCCCTTCCTATCCTTTGCCTTCAACGGGACATACCTATCCTGCACTATCTTTAACCTATCTTTGAAAGCCTCCCACATATCAAATGTCAACTTCCCTTCAAATAACTGTGTCCAATCCACATTTCCGAACTCCTGCCTAATTTTGATATAATTGGCCTTGGCCCAGTTTAGCACTCTTCCCTTAGGACTACTCTCATCTTTATCTACGAGTATTCTAAAACTTACAGAATTGTGGTCACGGTTCCCAAAGAAATCCCCAACCGCAACTTCTACCATCTGTCCTGGCTCCTTCCCCAGCACCAGGTCCAATATGGCCCCTTCTCTCGTTGGACTATGACATACTGCTCTAGAAAACTCTCCTGGACGCCTCTTACAAATTCTACCCCATCCAGACCTCTGACGCTAAATGTCTCCCAGTCAATATTAGGAAAATTAAAATCTCCCATCATCTCCCATCACCACTACCCTATTGCCTCTACATCTTTCCATAATCTACTTACCTATTTGTTCTTCTACCTCACTGTTGGGAGGTCTGTAATACAGCCCCAACAATGTAACTGCACCCTTTTTATTTCTCAGCTACACCCATAATGCCTCACTACCAAGACTTCCATAGTGTGCTCCTTTAGCACAGTCGTGATATCATCCCTGACCAGCAATGCAACTCCATCCCGCCCCCCTTATACTTCCCTCCTGGTTCTGTTTGAAGCATCTATATCCTGGAACATTTAGTTGCCAATCATCAGTTGCCAATCAATTTAGCTGAAGATCTTGACGATCAGTCTTGAAATGATATTTGACTTGTTTGAATCTGCATCTCTACAAAACTGTGGTGCGACAGCACTTGGAGAATTGCCTACAGTTCTGGTCACCCCATTACAGGAAGGATGTGGAAGCTTTGGAAAGAGTTCAGAGGAGGTTTACTAGGATGTTGCCTGGTATGGAGGGAAGGTCTTACAAGGAAAGGCTGAGGGACTTGAGGCTGTTTTCATTAGAGTGAAGAAGGTTGAGAGGCGACTTAATTGAGACATATAAGATGATCAGAGGGTTAGATAGGGTGGACAGTGAGAGCCATTTTTCCTCAGATGGTGATGGCTAACACAAGGGGACATATTTTTAAATTGAGGGGTGATAGATATAGGAAAGATGTCAGAGGTAGTTTCTTTACTCAGAGAGTAGTAGGGGCAGGGAACAGTCTGCCTGAAACAGTGGTAGACTCGCCGACATTAAGAGCATTTAAATGATCTTTGGATAAACATATAGATGAAAATGGAATAGTTTAGGTTAGATAGGCTTCAGATTGGTTTCACAGCATTGAGGGCTGAAGGGCCTGAAATGAGCTGTAATGCTGTTTGCTCTATGTCCTATGTTCCATGCATCTACACTCCCTTACTTGACTTGAATATGGACCATCCACTCTCTCAACTGTGTTTTTTCCAAGTCTGAAGACCACTTTGAAACCTACAGGGATTACCTGCAGAAGGAAAGGAAATTCGTATTCCAATCATACAAATTATAAACTCATTCAGATGATTCCAAAAACTATTCCATGGTTAATAGAATGTAAGAATATAGCATCTTTCATGATCCTAAGAATCCCCAAAGACTTTTACTATCAACGAATAAGTGTTGACGTGCTCACTGTTACAGTGCATGAAACACAGCTGACAATTTTTACACAAGTTCCCATAGCCATATGAAAATGACCAGATAATGTCTTTTTATGATTTAATAGATATGTATACAGAATATCCAGGACAACTCTCCTGTCCTCACTCAAAATAGCAAATTCGTTTTGAATCCACATGCTCGGAAAGGCTGGACCTCAGTTTAACATCTCATCTGAAAGATGGCACCTCCAACAGTGCAGCACTCCCTCAAAAAAGTACTGGGGAGGGTTGGCCTGGACTGTGCACTTAAGTGGCTAGATGGGAATTGAACACCCAACTTTCCTCCTTATTTCTCCACTGAGCCAAGAATGATACCTCAGTTTGTTAATGATGAACAAACAGTATAATGTGCCAATGTATCGCGAAATATTAAAAATCAGGAGAATGGAAGAGCAAATGTGCAGGAATTTGGCCAGATTGTCAGGGAAGCAATAGCAGACTGAGGGGAGTGAAGTTCTGGTGGTCAAATTGTACCTCAAAACACATAAAAACCCCATTGGAAATGAGAAGGTCCAAAGTGGACACGATAAGGGGTGCAAAGGAGCAAAAGATGCACAACCTTTTCTTTGTAGAAACAAGTTTCAAATTGACTGCTGCTCATCCAAAGCTGTTGCTTAAAATGTGGGCGGGTTGAGCAGACAACAGCTGCACATTCCCAGCCACCTCCAGTTTGACCTCAGTCCCCAGGCAGTGCGTGGGACAGACGTAGAATGAACCATCTCACTATCCAGGCAAGAAGTACAACTGATCAGGGCTGGGCAGAGACAGGTATATAACGAGAAATGCAGTTTAGTTATCAAGGGCACTTGTGAGCATATCAGTGTCCACTTGTTAAACAATTAAATTAAATAATAATGCACATACTCTTCTTTCTTCATTGGAAAAAGTGGAGCTATGAGGATTAAATAGCTTCTAACATTTTTTTAATCAACAAGTTACCATTCTGGGAAAGGCATTCTTGGATCAGAAAGAAGAGTGGAAATGTGAAATGCTCACAGGAATTCTGTACAAAAGTACTCTTATATGAGAACATTAGACAATCTGGGTCTTGTTTGGTGGGATTACTTATCTTGATAGTGAGAGCTTTAACTTTCTCGAGACCCCTGTTGAGTTAATTGAGCCCATTTGGGGTTGGGGTACTGCCCTTAGTCTCAGCTTTGATTGCATGAGTGAGATTTCAACCAGGGTTCCCACTCTTAATTACAATGTAGCATCACCTTGGCTGAAAGAATTTAAAATCTCAAGCATGTTAGCAAAGGTCTCCTACTATTGTTTGATTCAGCTCATCTTCTGCTGAAATGTGCACCCATGCCTTTGTTACCTCTAGACTTGATTATACCAATGCAGTAATTCCTGGGCACACTTCTATTTTCAACACTCTACAATCCTGAGCTCATCTGATTTGTACCAAGTCCCATTCACCCATCACCTTTGCTGACCTACAAGATGTCCTGGTTAAGCCACACCTCAGTTTTGAAACTTGTATCTTTGTTTGCTATAACCCTCCCTGTCCCTGTACCTTCCTCCAGGCCCACAGTCCTCAGAAGCATTTGCTGTGCACAAATTCTGGCTTTTTTGAGCATGCAGAATTTTAATCACTTGCCATTGGTGCCTGTGTCTTCAGCAGCCAAGGCATTAAGCTCTGGAATTCCCCACCTAAACCTCACTGACTCTCTATTTCCCCTTT
The DNA here is from genome assembly GCF_020745735.1 of Hemiscyllium ocellatum. Classification (NCBI taxonomy): domain Eukaryota; kingdom Metazoa; phylum Chordata; class Chondrichthyes; order Orectolobiformes; family Hemiscylliidae; genus Hemiscyllium; species Hemiscyllium ocellatum. The sequence goes on from NC_083415.1 coordinate 58,584,516, forward strand.
ACTCCTTCGGATAGAGTCATAGAGTTATACAACACAGAACTGACCCTTCAGTCCATCTTGTCTATGCTGATCAGTCATCCCAATCTGATCCAGACCCATTTACCAGCATTTGGTCCATATCCCTCTGAACCCTTCCTCTTCATGTACCCATCCAGATGCCTTTTAAATGTTGCAATTGTACCAGTCCCCACCACTTCCTCTGGCAGTTCACTCCATACACGCACCACGCTCTGCATGGAAAAGTTGCCCCTTAATTCCCTTCTAAATCTTTCCTCTGTCCCCTTAGACCTATGACCTCTAGTTTTGGACTCACCCACACTAAGAAAAAGACTTTGGCTGTTCCTCCTATCCAATCCCCTCATGATTTTATAAACCTCTATAAGGTCACCCCTAAGTACCTGATCCTCCAGTGAGCAAAGCCCCAGCCCATTCAGCTCAAACCCTCCAGTTCCAGCAACATTCTTGTATATCTTTTCTGTAGGAACATTCTTTCTATAGTAAGGCAACCAGAACTGAACACAGTGTTCTGAAAGAGTCCTCACCAATGTCCAGATGAATTTTTCCAGATAATCAATAATGGTAAAATAGCTATCATTGGACAACTATAAGTGGCCTCACAAATGACAGATACTCTTTAAAACCTATTTCTTGGTCTGGCTTTTGGTCATCTGGCTTAATGTTACCTCATGAGGAGGCTCATGTCAAAGTGTGTTTTATAGCATATCTGTGAAGTTTCCAGGGGCAATACATGAAATGTGTAATATAAATGCAAATTGTTGTTGTAAGTAATAATTGACATTTCTACATCAGCTATAATAGCTGGAACAGGTCTCAGATCACATCAAGGGGTAGTGGGTAGCAATTAGTAATCATGTACCCATGTGAGCTTTGTGGCACCACTTTCTCAATGGGGTAACACCTCAAATTCACAGCTGGCAAGTTTCAGAAGCATCTACCCTCTCCCTACCCCATCCACCTCCCAATGCTACAAAAACCCTAGAGTCTTCTCCTTCACAATGCTCTGGATTATCTTTGGTGCTGCCAAACATCATAATTTCCAGCTCAGGGCTGAGATTTCCCCTCCCCACTGACTGAAGTCTGTAACTCACTCCAGTACTAGAAAGGTGCCGCCCATCATTTTGCTAAATCACAACTCTACCCTGTGTTCCGAACATTTAGGGCCTCAGTTTTCTAAGGATCTCTTCTTGACTTCAAACCCTATGGATATCATAGAATCATAGAATGATATAACACAGAAGGAGGCCATTTAGCCCCATCATGCTTGTGCCTGTCCCGATCCAAAAAGACCCACTTTCCTTCACTTTCCCCATTCCACTATAATGTTTCCTCTTTCAAGTATATTTTCAAATCCTCCCTGGAAGTTACTGCTGAATCTGCTTCCACTGCTCTTTCAGACAGCAAATTCCACTGCACTAAAAAAGAATTCTTCTAATTTTCCTTCTGGTTCACTTGCCAAAGAGGAAAATTGGCACAAGCCACAGAAAATGGTCATTAACTCTATTTTGCAGACCTTTAAAAGCTTCCACAGAACTTACTGTAGCTAGGAATAACTTCAATGGAATTTTTTTTCCCCCAAGTATCAAATCCAGTCCATGATTGTTACTCTTCAGTGGATCCTACACTTTTTTTTAGATTAGATTAGACTTACAGTGTGGAAACAGGCCCTTCGGCCCAACAAGTCCACACCGACCCGCCGAAGCGCAACATTTACATTTACCCCTACATTTACCCCTTACCTAACAGTACGGGCAATTTAGCTTGGCCAATTCACCTGACCCGCACATCTTTGGACTGTGGGAGGAAACCGGAGCACCCGGAGGAAACCCACGCAGACACGGGGAGAACGTGCAAACTCCACACAGTCAGTCGCCTGAGTCGGGAATTGAACCCAGGTCTACAGGCACTGTGAGGCAGCAGTGCTAACCACTGTGCCACCATGCCGCCCACTTCTGGCATTGAACTCCAGAAAGACCATTTGTCCCAAGCATTGAGCTACCTCATACAATGGAGGACCAAAGTGGTGGTGTTCAGAATACAGTCTTTCATCTTTCTTTCTCCAGTGGGTTAGGTGAGATCATCCTTGGTCCTCAAAACATTCAGAATATACTGACCTATCTAGGGCTTCAACCACAACCTGACTTCCTCACTCAGTCTTGATTATGTGGTCATGAACTCTAATTGTTGGCAAGCTATTCAGGGGAAAAACCTATCAATTGGTGACAAACATTTCTTGACCAGTATCCATGATTTTCCAACACTGGTTCATGATTAGCAATCAAGAATGCCACGTGATCCATGATTTTTATGGTCTCTGAAATAATTATTGAACTCTATTACTGGACCGTGATATATCGGAATTATTTTTCATTCAAAGCATGTGGGTGTCAGACAATAAGTGCGTCAGTCTTATTGTCGATCCCAGAGGGTAGTCGATCCCAGAAGGCCAACCACATTTCTGTGGGTCTGGAGTCACACATAGGTCAGTCCAAGTAAGGATGGCACATTTCCTTCCCAAAAAAACATAAGAGAACCAAATGGGTTTTTCCTGACAAAGAGCAGGAATTGAGCCCGGGAAAATGTTGATTTGTTTGCCTTGGTACCAGTGACTGGTAATACTCACACCTTTAAATCTGAAGATTGTGGCTTCAAGCCTTTCTGCAGAAATTTGATAGATAATTTAGTTGACATTTGGGGTGGCATGGTGGCTTAGTGGCTAGCACTGCTGCCTCACAGTGACAGGGACCTTGGTTCAATTTCAGCCCTGGGTAACTATCTGTGTGGAGTTTGCACATTCTCCCCGTGTCTGCATGGGTTTCCTCCCACAGTCCAAAGGTTTGCAGATTAAGTGGATTGGCTATGCTAAATTCCCTATAGTGTTCAGGGATGTACAGGCTGGATGGGTTAACCATGAGAAATGTGAAGCTGTGGGGCAGGGAGTGGGTCTGGGTGAGATGCTCTTTAGAGAGTTAGTGTGGGCTTGATGGACTGAATGGCCTGCTTCCACAATGCAGGGATTCTATGATTTCTATGTTGCATATAGATAATACAGAACGTGCAGCAAAGAAACAGGTCAGTGTCAATATCCATGCTTCTCATGAGCTTCCTCCCGTCTGCTTTCAAGTCAGTCTATCAACATATCCTTCTATTCCTTTCTCCCTCATCTCTTATCCAATTTCCCCTTAAATGAATCAACTCTATACGCCTCAAGTTCTCCTTTGAATTCCACCATCTCTCCACTCTTTGTATAAAGAAACTGCTTGTGAATTCACAATTAAATTTATTAGTGATGACCTTGTATTTACAGCCCTATTTTTGGTCTCCCCAACAAAGTTTACTTTATTCTACTCTTCCCAAATCCTTTTGCAATCTTAAAAATGTTGAGGGGCTCCTCCTTCAGCCTGCTGTCTTCAAAAGAAAGGGGCCCAGCCTGTTAATTTATTCCTGTATCATCTAAATCTGTCAGTGTTGTTGGAGGTGTGGTCTTTTGAATGAGAACTTAAACTGAGGCTTGGTCAGGCTCCTTAGACGTACTTCAAGGTGCCTTTCTTTCATCATGAATTCATAGGATGTGTGTGTCACTGGTTAGACCAGCATTTATTACCCAACCCTAATTGCCCAAAGGACAGTTAAGTCAACCACATTGCTGTGGGTCTGGAGTCACACATTGTCCAGACCAGGTAAGGATGGCAGTTTCCTTCCCTAAAGGACATTAGTGAACCAAATGGGTTTTTCCTGACAATCAGCAATGGATTCATGGTCATCTTTAGACACTTCATTCCAGACATTTATTGAATTTAATTTCCACCAGCTGTCATGGCTGGGATGTGAGCCCAGGACAATACCTGAGTCTCTGGATTAACAGTCCAGCGATAACACCACTAGGCCATTGCCTGGTAACATTGGGCCATTAGACCATTGTCCATTAACATGTTACTAGAAGAGTAATATGGAGTACTGACTGGCATTTTCCATTTTAAAAAAAACTGGTTGTATATGTTCTATTTGCTTTGCATAACTCAACTATCCAGCATAACAAGTGTGACTGCACCTTGAAAATTCATTACTTTCAAAATACATTGGGATATCCGTAGATGTTGAGAGGTACTGTTAAAATGCACATTCTCTTTCTTGTTACCTTTGAAGACTTCCAGCACAGGCACTACATGCCAAAGGATCTGCTTCTGTGCTGTAAACTTCTACCTGCCTCATCTGCAGCAGGAGAAAATTTCTTCTTTGCCAGAGATGTTTTAAATTGATTCATTAAAATATCCAAGATGAGTGCAACCTAAAATAACTAATGCATACCAAAGATAAGTAAGGAGAAATGATAGCCACATCAAAATCCAATTTTTATTTTCTGATGTTAATGTTAAAGAATGATAATTTTTAAGTGTGATGCCTGTGCCATAATGTTTGCTGGGACTTGCTTCCTTTTTAACAGCCCTGAAAGGTTACGTTAACATGCTGTGAAAATGAGCTAATATTATCCATGTGCAGGAATCTCATCTAACAGCCCAGACTGTGTGCCTTATATTGTTCTCTGGAACTGTTAGAAATCTCAAACTACAGGCCCCTGCAATAAACAGACGTGTTGCAGGTGGTGGTGTATTCCAGTAAAACCTCGTCAATAAAGATTCTTTTTCTCCTCTCTCTATCAGTGCCTGTACACTTTGGCATCCCTGCATTAGTTTAAACTTTGTAAAGAAGTATCTGTCCAAAAAAAAATCACTTCTTGCCACACTCTTTCTGTCATACCTTATTGATTAGGCCAAAGTAAATTAACAGCGAATTGAAGAGGAGGGCCTAAAACAAAATGAAGTAAAGACAATGGAAAAAAATCTTCCGTGGATTTATGATAAAGATTATTCTTGACTGGCTGCTACGGGAACTGACAGAAAAAAGACACAAAGTGGGGCCAAGTGAATCATTGCTCAAAACTTTGACTGAAAATATTTAATTTGTTATACTTTTCCATGTAAATGAAGTTTCAAAATAAGCTATGAAACATCAGTAAAGACTTTATAAATTAAATGACACTGAACAATCAAATTGCCTTATGTGTCTTCAATTCATATTTTCATTTGAAGGCCTTAGATTAGATTACTTACAGTGTGGAAACAGGCCCTATGGCCCAACAAGTCCACACCGACCCTCCGAAGAGCAACCCACCCAGACCCACCCGCCTACACCTAACACTACAGGCAATTTAGCATTGCCAATTCAACTAACCTGCACATTGTTGGACTGTGGGAGGAAACCGGAACACCCGGAGGACACCCACACAGACACAGGGAAAATGTGCAAACTCCACACAGACGGTTGCCTGAGACATGAATTGAACCTGGGTTTCTAGCAGCATGAGACAACAGTGCTGACCACTGTGCCACCATAGCCTTTCTCACAAGCCTGGGTTTATATTTCCTATTCTTAGCCAGTATTGTGACCCAATTAGATGAAGGCAGATCCAACAGTTGCAAAATATGTGTGGTCCCACATTCTTCAGTTTTGGAGTCTACTTTCCACAGACTAATTCACTAATCAGCTACAAATAACAAACCAAATAGTCTTCAGCTATATTTTTCAAAAAAAAAACACGTCTCCCCAATAATTATTGGTTGTTTTTCAAGATCATTTTAAGAAAATCTAAATGTTTAATTTTCAAACGGTTTTCAATCAGGCTATAATTATATTTAGTCTTTTCCTTTTGCCATGTACTGTGTATGAGAGCAACTGTCCATATGAAAATCCTTTTGGCCAATTGTTCAACACAGGTTTCAGGCTAGAAATCAGATGTGGGAAATGTGTTCATTTTCTTTCAAATCAATTTAAAATGGTGACTAAAGGTGTGGGTGGCAATATTCCAGTGGCAGATTAGTTTAAAATCAAATGGGTTAGAAACTCAAGTTGGGATATTACAATCCACAAGAGCCTCCTCTCATCCGATTTCATCTCAACCTATCAATATATCTTTCATTTATTTTCTCCCTTTTGCGTTTGTCTGGTATTTTCTTAAAGGCATCCATGCTATGTAATCGCTCTACATGGTAGATCCAACAAGACACATTTATATGTTCAGCTGCACCAGGGAAGGAGGCTGGCTCCTGCACTGTAATACTGTTGGTGATCAGTAAAGATCAGAAGGGCAGATTTTCTGGGGTTATGGGTCAAGTACGTTTGACTATATCTGGGGCATGGAAGGAGAAATAAAAAAGGACTTGCTTTTATACGATGCACTTCACAACATCCAGACTTCTCAAAGCTCGTAACAGCAAATGAAATACTTCTGAAGTGTGGTCACTGTTACAATGTAGAAAATGCAGCAGTCAATTTAACGATGGTAAGCTCCCATAAATTGACCGGATGATCTGCTTTTGAGATGTTGACAGAAGAATAAATGCTGGATACCAAGGGTAACTAATAGTGCCATAGCATCTCTTAGAGAGAATCTTGGTGCCTGGTTACACTTGGCACACGCTACTGTTCCAATTATACATGGAAGTTGAATCACAGTTTCTTTCATTGTCTGCATCATTGTCTTCTGTCAACCGTTCCTGAATGGCATTTGCCATATTGGTTGACCTGCAATGTATCACTGCATACATTTGGTCGCTGATGCACAGTCTATCAGCATCATTGATTGCATCACTTTTCCTGGAGAATGACTGGAGCCCAAGAGAATAAAGCTTCATTGCTGGAAGTCATGTGACCATATTTTCTCTTTTGATTGTTGTTACAGCATTTATGAACATGAAAGTCTGAATGAGTGCCCAGATGACAAAGATATTCATGAAGCTGCCCTGATTTGAGAAGCATAAGACACATGTATTGACTCATGTAAAATCCTGAGGGGTTTTCAAAGGGTGGATGTGGAAAGGATGTTTCTTCTTGTGAATTTTTTTAAAAATAGAGTCACATAGCATGGAAACAGACCCTTTGGTCTAACTCATCTGCACTTCCCAATCTGGCCAGTCCCAGTTGCCAGCATTTGGCCCATATTCCTCTAAACCCTTCCTATTCATATATCCATCAGGTGCCTTTTTAATGTTGTAATTGCACCAGCCTCCACCACTTCCTCTGACAGATCATTCCATATACAGGTACACGCCACCTTCCATGTGAAATGGACCGGGTGTTATGGACCAGGTCTCCATAGTGTTATGAACCAGGTCTCCATAGTGTTATGGACCAGGTTCCCATAGTGTTATGGACCAGGTTCCCATAGTGTTATGGACCAGTTCCCCATAGTGTTATGGACCAGGTCCCCATAGTGTTATGGACCAGGTTCCCATAGCGTTATGGACCAGGTCCCCATAGTGTTATGGACCAGTCCCCCATAGTGTTATGGACCAGGTCTCCATAATGTTATGGACCAGGTCCCCATAGCGTTATGGACCAGGTCCCCATCGTGTTATGGACCAGGTCCCCATAGTGTTATGGACCAGGTCCCCATAGTGTTATGGACCAGGCCTGACCCCCTTGAAACATTTCAAGAAAGTAGTCCAGACCCGAACATTGGTTGTTGTTTTAAGCAGGTGTAACGTGGATATTCCAGGAGATATGTCACTGGTTAAACCACTTAATTTTAAACAAAACAGAACTTATTAAAAGACAAACAAAAGAAAACAGAATACTAAATAACTTAATCTATTCGAAATATTTTTTTAAACTTGCAAGTCTTTTGCCTGAGGCAATATGTGTTAGCTATAATCAAACTGGCCCTAAAACCCATTGAAAGCCAGAATTTTCGGAATTGCTATTTTTACGATCCCTCTGAAAACAAACACCCAAGACAGAATAACCTTGTTAAAGGAGCAGCAGCATCACAATAATATCAGAGCCCACCGTTGTAGGTTCAATATTATGGATGGGCCTATGCTTCAAGCTGGCCTGAAGCTGGCCTGAAGAGATGGCCATACACCACTATCTGGGGAAATGGTGATATAGTGGTAATGTGACTGGACTGGGTGGATCCAAGGCTAATGCTCTCAAGCCATGGTTTCAAATCTCATCATGGTGACTGGTAGAGTTTAAGGCTCTGTTGCTGCATTGTTAGCATCCCTATCTCTATCCCAAAAGTTCTGGGTTTATGTCCTGAATGCCCTGGAAGTGTTTCCAAACAGATGGATTGAAATAATTGTTACACCACTCTCCAGGTATATTAGCCATCACACTGAAGTTAGAATGCTTTGCATATTCTCAATTGACTCAATGAATTGATGATGCTCCAAACATGGCAACCAACTATTGACATGGCCGAGACAGCATTAGGAATGAGATGACGCCAACACTTTAGAGAATGATGGCAGTTTCTTCACTTCCCTGAAAGCTATGGCTTGACTCATTTGCAAGGCTGACATTTTTTTTAAATTGATGCAAAGGTGCCTGGTTATGTATGAACTTTCCATAATAATTCACCAGCCCAAGGAAAGACCCAAGCCTGGGTGCATATTGGAGACCAGAAACCTTACAACTTTAAAAAGTATTTAGATGAGTACTTCAAATATCTTGATGTTCAAAGTTATGGGACAAGTGCAGGAAATTGGGATGAGCACCCTTCTACTGGTAGTCATGTCAGTGCAGACTCAATGGGCTGAAGGGCTTTTTCGGTGCTGTGTGAATCTGAGTCTAAGGTCTCGTACAGACATGGGGGCCAAGGCACTTTTGATTGCTCTCACTTTATCTTCCAATAGGTGTAACCCAGTCTTGTTGACTATGTAGTCCAAGTTGGTCACTTGGGGTGCCTTCTAAAGTATACATCCACCTGGGAGAAACATTTAAGGACTATATTCAAGTTCTTAAAGTGTTCCTTATTGATATTCTCTGGCATTAGCACACCATCTGGATAAATGGTGACCAGGGTAGCCTGTAAAATATTCCTCAACATCCGCTGAAAAATTGCACAGATTGACAATACCCCAAATAGCAATCTCGTACTGGTACCAATCCTTATATTTAATAACTGTAGCATACTTCTGGGAATTCTTATCTGACCTCAATTGCAAGTACGCATGGCTCTTGTCCAGCTTCATGAAGGACAGTCCTTTTGCCAGCTTTATGTATAAATCCTCTGTGTGAGGGATTGGGCATTTAGCCAGCAGCAAAAAGTGGTTTACTGTTGTTTAAAATCCTCGCAAAAGTCGAACCAACCTATTGGGCTTCACAATCGATATGACCAGTGCTGCCCGTTCTGCAAACTAGACTGGTTTGATGATTCCTTCGCTTTCCCGCCTTCTAATTTATGCCTCTACATTTGCCCACAAGGCAAATGGACTGGGTGGGCCCTGCAGAATCGTGGAATGGCTTCCTGATCAACATGCAAGATGGCCTTGGCTCCTTTAGTAGTTGCTAGACCTTCCTGGTAAACTTCTGGTATTTAATTAGGATTTCACTCAGGCAGCTATTTTCTAATTGAAAAATATTGAGGCAATCAAGGTAAATCTTTCTCAACCAATTTTGCCTGATCAAGTTTGGACCTGAGCCTTTTACTACAATCAGTAGTAACTGAACTAGCTGCTTGTCATGAGAGGCTGGAACTGAAGTTGTAAAGATTCCGTTGCATATAACTTTTCAGTCCAGCCAAGTTCTTGCATAAACCTAAGAGTTGGGGTCCAGATGAATTTTGTTAAAGACTGGTTCTGCCATCACTGAAATGACCACACCAGTATCAACCTCCATTGGAACCAGGTGACCATTTATTTTGATTGGTTCTGATTTGGATGTTGCTAAGCAATATAACTGTTCCAAACCACATGTAGGTGGACTTTCCAGGGTGTGCATTCTCCTTAATACTGGCCTGTGAGTTCTCTTACTCAGTTTAGACCTAATGGGATTCTTTTTCTGTCTTGCATCTGCATAGCAATAGCAACTACAATGGCTTGCCAGCCTGGATCCTAAGAACATTTTAATCATTTGGCCGAGGCTTGGCTTTGTTTTGGGTTTTGCTGTGGGGCTGACCTAAGGGTCTGTCTGTTCAGGATGTGTCCTGAATGAGGCTGTGCAATCGCCATAACTCAAGTGGTATCCCCAAGCTCAGTCAGACTGGTGAGGGTGTCCACTTCCATCAGAATACTCTACAACGTTTATGCTCCAATTACCGTGTTTTTCAATGACAAAGCCAATTGTTGTGCCGGTTTGAAGTTCACTTAGGCTTCAGCTAGTGGCCGCTTTTACATGGTTACATCATGTAAATTAGTCCCACATGCCAAATGGTCTCTCTGCATCTCCTTAAAGGTTAAACCAAAGCCATGTCCCTCTGCCAGTCATCTTAACCTAGTCACAAATCCCGACGCGGATTTCCCTAGCATTGCCAAGTAAAACTGAAAGCTTCTCAGAATTAGATTCAGCTTGGGGTTGTAATATTCCTTAGCTAAATCTGTCAACTCTTGAAAGGTTTTAGTACCTGGTACCTCTGGGAAAGTTAGCCTCCTAATAACTGAAAAAGCTGTGGGTCCACAAGCTGTTAGGAGAACTATTTGTTGCTTTTCATCTGCCAAGATGTCATTTGCCTGGATTCTTTTCACATACTGGGCCTAGTCTTCAATGTCAGGAACAAACAAGGCAAGCTTCCCAAATAACAACATGATGCCAGAAATGCTTACTCCAATTCAAAGATGACAATTGCGAGCAAATTTCTTCAGGGGCTTGCTTTTCTCTTGTCACCACTGATATAACTCCTCAGAGGCCAGTATCCCATCACCAAGTCCCCCTTTATTTACATGTGGCGAGTCCTTGGCACTGATCCAGCTCCCTCAGAGTCAGCTCTCAGAGTGAACAGAACCCTGACACCCTTGTTTATCTTTTTAACTTTTTAATGTTTTTTTCCCAGTTCCCTCAGAGGCATCTCTCCGAGTGAACAGAACCTCTGGCACTCTTGTTTATTTTTTGTTTTTTTTTCTCTTTATTTTCCCCCTAACAGCGGGTAATGCTTATTTTTCCCCAGCACCAATGTCATGTGTATGCAGATGTCGGACACAGTGAAAAGCATCAAGTGACACCCTTGTTTATTTCTGTGGTGCTGGAAAAGTGCAGCAGGCCAGGCAGCATTTTTCCAGCACCACACTTTTCAACTCTGGTCTCCAGCATCTGCAGTCCTCACTTTCTCCTTGTTTATTTCTGTCAGCCAAGTCTTCCTGATTGGACCAGATTAACAGCCCCAATCAGGAAATGCATATTCTTTGAGATCCACCTGGCTGGCCTCATTACAATCATTATACATACCATCAGCAAAAGCTCATCAATAGCCTATCATCAATAAGAATTTCCTTCGAGTGTGACTGACAGATGAAACAGGAGTGTGAGTTTCTCAGTGACAGTGTTAGACAGGCCAAACAGTTTCCATAAAAATGATCAACTTCCATCTGCAGCACGTAGCTGTTGGAGACGTGTGAAGTGATGCATTTTGGGAGGTCAAATGTAAGAGGAAAGTATACAGTGAATAGCAGGACTCTTAGGAACATTGAGATACAGAGAGATCTTGGGATGCAAGTCCATAGCTTCCTGAAAGTGGCAACACCAGTGGATAAGGTGGTAAAGGCGTCTGCCATGCTTACCTTCATCAGTCAGGGCATCGAATCTAAAAGTCAGCAAGTTATTTTGCAAATGTATAAGATTTCAGTTATGCCGCAAAAACAGAAATTGCTGGAAAAACTCAGCAGGTCTGGCTGCATTTGTGTAGAGAAAGCAGAGTTAGTGTTTCGGTTCAAGTGACATGTTTGGAGTATTGTATGTAGTTCTGGTCACCACACTAAGGGAAGGATGTGGAAGCGTTGGAGAGAGTCGAAAAGAAAGGCCAGGTTGTTGCCTAGATTGAAGTACATTAGCTTTCAGGAGAGTTTGAACAAACTTGGACTGTTTTTGTTACTGTGTCAGAGGCTGATGGAGCAACCTAACACTAGTATATAAAATGATGAGAGGTAGAAAATCAGAGCCTTTCTCCCAGGGTGGAAATGTCAGACACTAGGGTGTTTAACCTGAGAGGGGGCAAGTTTAAAGCAGATGTGCGAGGCAAGTTTTCTTGCACAGAGGGTGGTAGTCTGGAACAAACTGATACAATAGCAACATTTAAGAGGCATTTGGACAGACTCATGAACAGGCTGGACTAGAGACATTTGGACAGGCACATGAAAAGGCAGCAATAGGGGGATATCGACCTTGTGCAGGCAGATGGGATTAGTTTAGAATGGCATCATGGGGTATTGGGGTGATGGGCCTGCTCCTGTGCTCTATTGTTCTGTGTTTAATAGCAAAACAAAACTAGGCTACTCCCTCCCTCAAACCTGCTCCACCATACAAATAGATCATGGCTGCCCTTATCCCACATCCAATCACCAGTCTTAGTTTGTCAATTACCTTGACAAATTTCATCAAACCATTTTATGTTCCCAAATTGAAGACAAAGCTTAACTGTTTCAACTCAAGGCAGAAAAGCCAATCTGGAGAAGACTTAACACTGGGTCCTGCCACCCCCTTGCACCCCGCCTTTGACGCCCCCCCCCTCAGATATAGCATCCAGGGCTCCTTCAGAACTGAGAGCAATCCAAGCCTTTGTCCTGGGCCTGACTGGACGCTAAAACATCCTGAAAGACCCAACCAGAAGGAAAAACCAAGCAGGAAGTGGCCTGGACCCCTTTAAATGCACAGCTGCTGTTGTTTATGCATTCTATTGTCTTGGACTTCCACTCAATCACTCCAACACAAGGCCCAGTCATTACTGGCAGCCTTCCAGTATTATTGGGAAAGGGAACCTCAGAAAATCCCTCTCAGCAACTGTGGGGCAAGCTGGATCCTTCAAGGAGGAGCAAGCAGCAAATTCCTTCTCTACATATGGTTGGACCCAACATTACTGAGAGGGACAGTTTTCCATGACCCTGCAATCTTGATATTAACCATGTTCAGATCCATGTTGGCTAATGTTGGTGCTGTTTATATTAGAAGTAGTTTTACCCTACATCTGAACATAAGTAAAATTAATTACAATGAAAATGAGAAGCCTAGAATCTGCTGTGTACAACACTCTTCCGGGAACCTTTATGGCATTTTGAATGAACTCCCTTTCTCTGTTTTTCTAACTGAGATATTAAGTGGGCTAGCATTAATTTGATTAGATTACTTACAGTGTAGAAACAGGCCCTTCGGCCCAACAAGTCCACACCAACCCACAACACACCCAGATCCATTCAGCTACATTTACCCCTTCACCTAACACTACAGGCAATTTAGCATGGCCAATTCACCTAACCTGCACATCTTTAGACTGTGGGAGGAGCACCCAGAGACACGGGGAGAATGTGCAAACTCCACACAGTCAGTTGCCTGAGGCAGGTATTGAACCCGGTTCTCTGACGCTGTGAGGCAGCAGTGCTAACCACTGTGCCACTGTGCCACCATTGAATTGGCACATGATTGGATATAAATTAATTCAGGATTTATAAAACAACACTGCACAGAAGACACAAAGCATTAGCAATGTTAAACACCTAAATAGCCAATGCAATACTTGGCAAAAATGAGGACAGCAGATGCTGGAAATCAGAGTCTAGATTAGAGTGGTGCTGGAAAAGCACAGCAGGTCAGGCAGTATCGGAGGAGCAGGAAAATCAACATTTTGGCCAAAAGCCCAGCATTTCCTATCCCCTTGACATGGGTTTGGGACTGGAAAATGAAGAAGTATAATGTACTTGCTTCAACAACATACCCCATTTCCCCAACCCCATCATCAATTGTCACCCCCTTGTCTTTTGGATGATTGAAAATGCAGTCCCATAGTCGCAGGAGCTAATGATTACCTCACTCAGATAATTAAATCATATTTGAATCTCACTGGGGTATTGGATCTGATTCCGCCTTCACCTGACACCCTCACCAGTCAAGCATTTACAAGAGGGAGCGACATAATGATCTGGAAATTGCAGTTGCATGAATGGCAATGTTAAAAAAAGTTAAAAGCATCAAACTCTGTTCCTCTGTCCATTGATGCTGCCTGACGTGCTGAGTACTTCCAGAATATTCCGTTTTTATCTCAAGTTGCAGAGACATGATGAAGCTGAGGATCAGTATGGTGGTTAATGTGACAGCAAGAATTAGGAGGGAGTGCAGGTGGCAGTGTAGAACAGACTTGGGTTCGGTGTTGGATTTCACATGTGAACATTATGTCTTACTGCCAAAGAGGGTGACAGAATCAGAGACAGTTAATGATTTCAAATAGAGATTAGAGACAGTTAATGGTTTCAAACAGAGATTAGAAAGAAACAAGCTTTCAGGATGAACGGGCAGAAGGGAAAGTGGATGGAACTGATCAGGTTGATCTGTAAGGAGTTAGCATGGATTTAATCAGCCGAATGGCCTTAGTCCATGCAAAGTTAGTGGTTGAATCTTTAAGGAAGATCGTAACAAGAAATACCAAGTGAAGCCAATAATCAGCGTTCCTACCTCATCTGATGTAAATTGTTGTGTAAATAGTCATTCTTGCATTTGTCCTGATGAGCGCAAGAGGATTTTTTTCGGTTAAAATTACTATCTACAACAAGATTCAAGTTAATATGTTAATGCTAACCTGATCCCGTTTGAAATCCAAAACGAATGATTAAAACTAAATCAAACTCGCCTCTCCCCCCTCCTTTTAATAAAACTGTTGGGTAAGGTAATGGTTTTGCAAAAAAAATAATGCGTCTGAAATGAACTCAGGATGAGGACAACAAAAATGTTGTTTAAAAGTGTAACACACTTGCGATAACAAATAAATCGACGGTTGTTTGCAGAGTAAATATTTATCCAAAATTCCACAATTGTTAGAAATAAGGGTGGAGGGAAGTGGACATTCTTTTTCGATTCGTTTAGTTTGTTCTCCGACGCATTTTAAAATGAATCCACTGCGTAAGTAAGAAGGGACAGCGAAAATATTCCCACCCGTCCCTGCCGTGCTCCAGTTTGTAATGAAGACGGGCGCGCCTTGCCTGTTTATGTGCTAGTGTCGGGGGGTCCGACAATAGAAGCTCGGAGTTCAGAATGCGCACCTGTGGTCCCCTCTCCAGCTCAGCTACAGCGCTTTTCATCACGGCGGGGAGGCCGAGAAGCCAAACAAGCTGGGAGGTGGTGGGGGAAGTCAGCAGCCAGAACCAGGCCGTAAAAACTGCCAGGAACTTCCAACGGCCACCCCACCCCAGGACGCTGCTGGACAGACAAATATTTGTATTGGGTACCCCAAATTATTCTCGCTGATAAAAGAGCGATGAGACATCTCAGAGTGCAGGGGTTACACTGTGTTGCATTTTCAGGGCAAGGCAAAATGCGAACATTTGTATAAATATCATGGAAGTTGTCGTATGGAAAGTTTATTTCGTTGCGTTTCAACGTCTTACTAAAGTAAAAAAAAATATTTCTTCAACCATAAGATTTTAAGGACTTGGTTAATTAAGTCTCTTGTAGGTTTTAATATTTTATAATATTAAACTTATTTAAAATAACTTTATAGTCTTAAACTTATACCTAGCTCACGATTACATGCGTCTGTTTTCCTCGCTAAATGGAAAGAAATCCCCTTTAAATCCAGCCTGGCAATTCTTCCCGGCTGCTCGAAAGTTTTTGCACAGTCGATTTATTTCAAGAGCTTTACTCTCGAAGGATTGTTTTGTTTGGTAGAACTGTTTAAGGACGTGCTGGAGAAAGCGGGAAAGCATAAAACAATATGCTTAAACTTGCTCAAAACATAACGGAGCCGATTGCTGGGGGGAGAGAGGTGGGGGGAGTCAGTTCCAGATTTAGACCAGGAAAATGGACAGTCCTCAATCATTTTGTTTTAAAATTTGATCCTGTAGAAATTACATATCAAATTATTATTTTATCAGTTATTTTACACATCTTGTCTTTAAAGGCAGGGGAGTGGGATTTATCATTGGCCGTGGTGGTTATGGAGCTTGCACCCAGCGCCTTGTATGACCGGTTGGAAGTTGCAGGGCTCTGTGGAAATGAACCCAAATCCAGGCGAACTCTCAGAGGCCCCAGCGCTTCTCCAGGAGCAAAGCCCTGAAACGCTGCAAGGCTGACAGTGAAATGAAATTCTCGGTGGAAAACCCCATAGGCAAACTAGAAGAATGAATTAAAACCTTATTTTCAGATATTGATCCGGAATCTGTGCATTTTCCGGTTAATTTAAGGATTTTTCTTGTTATTATCTAGTCTCAGACTTCACTGCGCGATACAAACCGAGATTTTAAATTCCCAAGAGATCTGTGAGAAAGCTTGGGCCCACAGAGCTAAGGTTTCAGAATTTTTTTAAAAATCCTTTCTGTCCACTTGTTCCAGATTAAAGTTTGAATTTCGAATTAAGTAACATTCGATCAAAATAAGGTGACATGAACTTCGATACAAACACTATAACAGGACATGAGATTAGTGTCGTGAAGTCTTTATTGACCCGTCAAAACATGATGGGCCAAACGGCCCCGTTCTGTACTGAAAACGTTTGAGTCGATAAATAGTCTGTCACAACAGCAGTGGAGATTCACAGGCTCCGAAACAGTCAGGCTAGAACGGTAGGAGTCCTGAACGTTTCAAAAGTCAGTCACTGCAAAGGTATGCAATCCCGGCAAACTGGCCATGCTAAACTTCTCCTGGAGTCTCTGGAGGTACGGAAGCCAGATGGAATTAGCCATGATAAATGTAGGGTTACGGGAAAACGGTCGGGCCTCTTTGGGTGGGTGGCGGCGATGCAGACATGATGGGCCGAATGGCCTCTTTCCGCACTGTGGGGATTCATATAGCCGTACAGCACGGAAACAGACCTTTCCGTCCAACTCGTCCATGCCAACCAGATATCCTAACCTAATCTAGTCCCATTTGCCAGCACTTGACCCATATTCCTCCAAACCCTTCCTATTCATATACCCATCCAGATGTCTTTTAAATGTTGCAATTGTATCAGCCTCCACCACATCCTCTGGCTGCTCATTCCATACACGCACCACCCTCCGTGTGAAAAAGTTGCCCCTTAGATCCCTTTTAAATTTTTCCCCTTTCACCCTAAACCTATGCCCTCTAGTTCTGGACTCCTCCACCCCAGAGAAAAGATCTTCTCTATTATCCTTTCCATGTCCCACTTGATAAACAGAGCCATACAGCATGGAAACAGACCCTTCGGTCGAACTGGCGCACACCCACCATGTTCCCAAACTAAACCGGTCCCAGTTGCCTGCATTTCGCCCATATCCTTTCAAACCTTTCCTATTCATGTACATATCCAAACGTCATTTAAACGTTGTAGCTGTACCTGCATCCACCTCGTCTGCCAGTTCATTCAACACACGAACCACCCTCTGTGTAAAAAAAAAAGGTTGCCCTACCTTTTTAAATCCTTCCCCTCTCACCTCAAACCCATGCCCTCTAGTTTTCGACTCCTCCATCCGAGGAAAAAGACCCTTGTTATTTACCTTATCCATGTCCCTTATGGTTTTATAAATCTCTGTAAGATCACCCTCCGTCTTCCTATCCTCTAGTGGAAACATGTTCCAGCCTATTTTATATTTCAAACCGTCCATTCCAGGCAACAAGCTGGTAAATCTTTTCTGAAATTTCTCCAGCTTATTAATATCTTCCTATCGCGGATTCTGTGATTCTATATAATTCAATTTTCCACACAATGCGTAACAGGTATGCTACTGAGACACTATTCTGACAGAGTGAGAGTAAACACAGTGCTGGTGAATTTGTAGTTAGATTTGCTTGTGTATGTGTAAGTGAGGGAGAGAGTGAGTGAGTGAGTACTTGCCGATGGACGCTGCTGGGAAAATCTGCATTTACTCTCAATCCCGTGGAATGTAAGAGAAATTGGGGACCGGGGTGTTGAGGAATCGCCAAATTTTTGTTATTAAAAGATATGAAGGGGTGAGGGGTTACGTTGGAGTTAGTGAGGACTGCAAATGCTGGAAAGTTCGAGGCGATAAAGTGTGAAGCTGGAAAAAGCACAACAGGTCAGGCAGCATCAGAAAGACGACATTTCGGTCAGGACCTTTCATCAGAGGTTAAGTGCCAGCACCCTTCTTCCCAGAAGCTCTTGGCAAGGCGATGAGGAACTTTATTTAATTCCATGTGGAGCGGGTACTCCCACAAGTCAAGTGTGTGTTTGTATATGTCTGTGTGTTGTCTGTGATGTATGTGTTGTGCATCCGTGTGTCTATTGTGTGTGTGTTGTGTATCTGTGTGTCTGTTGTGTGTTTGTGTGTCTGTTGTGTGTCTGTGTGTTGTGTATCTGTGTGTGTCTGTTGTGTGTCTGTGTGTTGTGTATGTGTGTCTGCGTGTTTGTGTGTCTGTTGTGTGTCTGTGTGTTGTGTATCTGTGTGTCTGTTGTGTGTCTGTTGTGTGTTTGTGTGTCTGTGTGTGTCTGTTGTGTTTGTGTGTGTCTGTTGTGTGTTTGTGTGTCTGTTGTGTGTCTGTGTGTTGTGTATCTATGTGTCCGTGTATGTCTGTGTGTGTGTTGTGCTGTGTCTGTATGTATGTGCCTTGTGTGAATGGGTCCATACACGCTGAGGGGTGGCGGGGTTTGTACTGCAGGGAGCCGGGTCTCTGCCTCTGCCCCACAAGCTCGGGATTCAAGTCCCATTCCGGGACGACTAAGGAAGGCTAGTCCGTTACTAAACCAGTCACCCTGCAACTCTCTCCGACACACAGCAGTAGCAGGTGTTAGAGCAGGCAAAGAAAAGCAGAACCATCTCTATCCAGAGCTCTCAGTGCACCTTATCTCTGGCGCGGTGGTAGTGCCCCTATCCCTGGACCGGGAGGGCCCGGGTTCAAATTCCACCTGCTCCAGAGGTGTGTGTCTAAACAGGTTGATTAGGAAAATAGGTTAAATTTTTTAAAAAGCACATTCACACAGCAATTGGACTCCCTCAGTGAGCAGTAAAATACCCACCAGGAGCGAATCTATTTAACAGTGTGTATCTGGTCATGATTGCTGTATCTAATGGTCCTTATTTGTAAGTGTTTCATTGTGTCATGAGTCGAGTTGCATCTTTGTCTCTGTATATATCCATCTGTTAAGGCACTCGTTGCCTGTTGCCTACACAGTTACCTTTTGCTGAAATACAAAGGCATAAACCAAACATAAGGAATAACCATTTCTGCCATTCCGTTACGGCAAATTGGTGAAGGCGGCAATCAATTGCGCTTTCCTGGAGTATTTTGGAATCTCTTCATCCACTAAAGGGGGGGAAAAGTTTAGGGAAGTCAGTTTGAAAGGATCACGCGCATCATCACGGGGAAGTATCTGATGTTTGCATTTTGCGTTTCTCATTGTTCCCTCAAGGAAGTGGCGGCTTGAGTCTGGATTGCTGAGAAAAATCAGGTCTAGAGTTGAGCGTCCGCCTGGAGATTCCGCCGCTGTTTCTTCCCCTGTCTAACCCCAGCACTGGTCACAGTGAACTGCAGATATGGCCACTAAAATAGACAGCGCTCGGAAGTTCGCCTCTCTATATATTTTCCTTTCACCCCCCACCCTCCTGCAAACCAATCTGTCCAGCAGAGAGCCGAACAGAACTCAACCAAAGCACTGGAGAAAAAAAAAGGTGATTATCGAATGTACTGCTGTGTGTCTGAAATGGGGCCGTTAATGAAAGGGTGTCTCGGGGTCCTGGTTTCCATTTTTGTTACTGGTAGAGGTTTAAAGTGGAATAATTTGTCCTTTAATATGCATGTTGCATTCAAAAAGAATTGGTCCAAGCACACACAGACACACACACATCAGAATTAAAATCATCAATGATCATTAACTATCACTGAGGTCGGAAATAGAAAATCATTTTGTTTTACCTGCGTTTTGTTTTCTTCTCGGAAACTCTACTTACATCTTAAAACCTCAATATCCTATGAGGGGGACCAGCAGAGCCAGGGAGGACTGAGGAATCTGTTTTCGATAATGTCGGGAGGCTAGAGAGAGAAAAAAACACTAGGTAACTCAGGAACGGAAACCCAGCTGCAATATTTAACAGACGCGGGGAGCTGGGGGAATATGCACTTGTAATTAAACCTTGCAGGCTTGGAATGAGAAAGGGCTGGTAAGGAAAGGCCAGCATTTTGAGCAAGAAACCCCAGCAACTGGAAAAAGCAGAGCGCGAGCGTTAAGTGAAAGGGCAATTTCTGCTTACTCCCGAGCACAAACATTTAAAAAAAATCTCAGGTGTTTAACTTTCAAATGAAATAGTCCGTTCCTCCCCTTTGGAAAGAGTCGTGAATCACTTCTAATGTACTTTTTTTTTGAAATAATGAAAAATCATTGCTTTTGACAGATAATTGATAAAACCATTGATTGCTCCCACAGGAGGGTCGGGATAAACTCCGCTGGCTATTGGATTCTGCAGGACTTGCGTGTCTCTTCAAGCCCCTCCTCTGGGATATAAAGGGATTTTTGACTTTTATCACAACAGATTTGAATGACAGAAGACCAGGGGGGTAGTGTTCCTGCAGCCTGTGGATCAGGAGGGAGTTACTTTTGTTTTTATTTTCTTTTTGAAGAGTTTGCTCTTGATTGAGGTCCACAAAGAGCTCCCATTGAGAAGCTGCGGGGCCATTGAGAGTCAGGGAGGGGGGGGGGGAGAGTGTTGGGGGCAGTACGGAGAGAGGGTGGAGGGGGTGGGGAGGGGGAGGGGTGGATGTGTGTGGCTTGTGTTGGAGGGGGGGTTTGGTGGAATCCATGGCCTTCACCATGCTGAGACCGGTCCGGCATTTTTACCCGGACATCAGTCTCCACTCCGACGATGATGCGAATGAGAGCGAAGGTTCCGACCAGTCCTTGGACTGTTGCGGCGGTTCGGGCAAACGGAGGAGGTTGGCCTGTGCCAAGAGCACCATGGTGGTGAAGCACCGACAAGCGGCTAACGCCAGGGAGAGGGACAGGACTCACAGCGTGAACACAGCTTTCAGCGCCCTCAGGACCCTCATCCCCACCGAACCCGCCGACAGGAAACTCTCCAAAATCGAGACCCTCCGCCTGGCCTCCAGCTACATCTCCCACCTGGGGAACATCCTGCTGGTGGGAGAGGAGTGTGTGGATGGCCAGCCGTGCCTGACCACCGTCTACAGCAGCCAGAATGAGTATGAGGGCTCGCAGCCCAGGTCCATCTGCACCTTCTGTCTGAGCAACCAGAGGAAAGGGGTAGGTCACATTTCTCTCGGGGTGACGAGGGCAGGCAGCTCACCAGAAACAGCTCGTCCGGAATGTCACTTTGACATTGGGACAACTGCACAGTCCGGACTGAAACACTACAGGGAGGCCACTTAGCCCATCGTGCTTGTGTTGTGTTTTTTCTTTTTGAAATTAGATCCGATTAGATCCCCTATAGTACGGAAACAGGCCCTTCGGCCCAACAAGTCCACACCGACCCTCCGAAGAGTAAACCACCCAGACCCATTCCCCAACATTTACCCCTGACTAATGTACCTAACACTACGGGCAATTTAGCGTGGCCAATTCACCTAACCTGCACATCTTTTGGATCGTGGGAGGAAACCGGAGCACCCGGAGGAAACCCACGCAGACACGGGGAGAATGTGCAAATTCCACAGTGGTCCAATTAAGCCCACCCTACTCTTTCCTGAAAAGGTGGTCTGGACTTGATGGGCCAAACGGCCTGTTTCAGCTGCAGGGAATCTCATCTTTAATGTAACCTAAGCCCTGCATCCCTCTCCCTCCCTACCCGTCAAAATGTTCACCAAATTTTAAAACAAAATTTCAGAGACTCTTTGAAAGTTACTTTGAACACAGTTCCACCGCTCGATCAATCAACATGTTCCAAATCGAGTCGTTCCATTGAAAACGACATGGATTTGGATTCAGTTACAAGTCAGCACTTGGATCAATGTTGATGTTACCTTTTAAGCTGAGTCCCCACTTCAGATAGTTTGTGAGTTCTTAATATGTCTCTGGCTGCTATATCAGAGTTCACCTAGAAAGACAACACTTTAAAAGACAGACACAAAATGAAACATTTGTACCTGTTCTTTGTGCTTTTTTGCTAAAGTATTTCCCATAGTGAGCTTACTTTCAAAGTCAGGAGTGAGGATCCGAGCTAATCACAGAGGAATTTCATTGCTTTAAATGCAGACCCTTAACAACAGCTTGCATTTATGTAGCACCTTTCATGTAGATACGCATCTTGATTTACTTCACAGAGGTGTAACCATGTTTTTGGTCCAAAAACGGTTTACTCTAACATAAGGAAAAAAATAAGGACTGTAGACGCTGGAGCTCAGAGTCGAGAGTGTGGTGCTGGAAAAGCACAGCAGGTCAGGCAGCATCCGAGGAGCAGGAGAGTCGAGAGCAGAAGCCCATCATCAGGAATGAGGCTTGTGGAGCAAGGGGGACTGAGAGATAACCCCCTCCCGCCACAAGCCTCATTCCTGATCAAGGGCTTATGCCTGATACGTCGATTCTCCTGCTGTTCAGATGCTGCCTGACCTGCTGTGCTTTTCCAGCAACACACTATTGGACTTTTATTCCAACATCAGATCTATTGTGTTAATTGCTGCATTTTCCAGTCCAACACCATGACTTTAAAATTCCCTTAACTGTGTTCATCCATTGACCCCCCTCTTGCCATTTACTACATTTATGCAACGTCCTCCACACTGACTCTCCAAAAACGCTATGTTCGCTCATCTTTAGTTTCCCCGATCCCTTTTACTTTCGCATTGATGTGGCCTCAGCTTCGGACCTTAAACAACGTTGTCTCTCATTTTGTTCTCCTCTTTAAGAACCCCACACCCCACTGATTACACTCTGATGACCTAATTTACATCAGCGCCAATTTTTAAATTTATAACCTGCTACTGAAGCATCTTGTGATATCTTCCTACTTTAAATATATGACACATAAATTAAAAGGACTGAATTTATATAGCGCGTTTCATATCCAAAATGTACCTCAAATTGCTGTATAACTAATGAAATATTTCTGAAGCGTGGTGCAACAATGGGGTTGCGCACAGTCTACTGAAATATGATAATAAGAGATAATTTGTTTCACAGCTGTGTTGATTGAAGCATAGAAACTGGCTAATGAATAACTGTCCTCTTCAAAATAGCATCAGGGGATCTTATACATTCCTCTGGGCAGGGCCTTGATTTAATGCCTCATCCAAAAATTGGTACCTCCAAAATGATAGCCCACCCTTAGCTTTAGATTAGATTAGATTAGATTCCCTACAGTGTGGAAATAGGCCCTTTGGCCCAACCAGTCCACGTCGACCCTCTGAAGAGTAACCCACCCAGACCTATTTCCCTCTGACTAATGCTCCTAATACTACGGGCAATCTAACATGGCCAGGTTGTCATGCAGCCTCAGTTTTTGGGCCCAAGCCTCGGACCGCTGCTTGCAACTTAGAAATGAGACTGCGACCAGCTATGGGACAATTGATATATAGGTTATTGCTACATCTGCTGCTGAAATGCAGGGTTTAGTATTAATATTTAATATTCATTTTGGAGTAAGTTCTTTTATTTTGTTTTACTCTTGCTTTGAAATTATTTCCGCATGTTTTGTTGAATGACCTCCAAAAGTATTATCTTAAATTTTTGGGAATAAGTGGCTGACTCTTGATTAAATGTTCAGAATCTTCAATTGGACTTGACCATTTAAATGCTGAGCCTATAGTAACATTTTGTCGTAAGATCATTGGCTGAATCTGAGTTTTAAAACCACAGCCTGTTGTTTTAGACAGCTTCAGAATACATATTCCAAAACTCTCAGAAATATTTCTTGCAACTATTTGTCAAATAACCCTTTCCAAAATAGGAAGTCAATAGTAGTGGCTTTTGCAGCTGATAGAAATCATATGCAGTGCAAGCCATCAAGCTCAAATTGACTTCAGGAATAACAATCTCCCACTTTATAACTTTAAACACTTTTACCATCATTTACAATAGATTTCAGCAAGAGATTTGTTGGTATCACCAATAATTAAATGTAAGTAGTAATTTATTTTCAACAATCAATTACCAGTAATGGTGATTGTTACAAGTGAGTAATATTTACTTTCATTTATACGACTGCTTCTCCTTAATATGTTGTAAGTGACCGTTCAAAGGCTCAGAAATAGAGATGGATTCGTTCTTAAATCCTCAAACTGTTTTTAAATTCATTAAATGAATTGATTTTGAAGTCACTGTGTCCTTGAATGTCTTACCAGGCTAGTCTATCACTTTTTTCACAACATAAAAAAATATAAATTACAAATTCTACAGATTTACCTAAAAGTGAAACAATGTAACTTGTGCCAAAAGAGTTGACTTTTCTGATTTTTGTACTCTAGTGTTTATTCTTTAAAAAAAACTAAACTTTAT
Organism: Hemiscyllium ocellatum; assembly: GCF_020745735.1. Taxonomy (NCBI): domain Eukaryota; kingdom Metazoa; phylum Chordata; class Chondrichthyes; order Orectolobiformes; family Hemiscylliidae; genus Hemiscyllium; species Hemiscyllium ocellatum. The sequence continues at coordinate 58,608,862 of NC_083415.1, forward strand.
TTCTTGCAATTCTCTAGCAATTCATCTCATGAAATTGTTTTAGTGAAGTATGGAGGCAGAGAAAATGTTAATTCATCACAGCATACTAATGACAACTTTAAAATATATATTTATCTTTGAGGATTTTGTTAATGGCATTTTAGGCCCCAGAGACATTGCTGTACAGACACAATACTGTTTGTGGGTCAATCCCTAATTGTAGACATAATAGACCAATGTCGTCCACCTGTTCAACAGGAAAACCACTACATAAACACCAGAAATAGTTCCATTCAGTACAAATATAACATGTCAAGGAAAATGTGTTTGTGTGGAGGACATTTGCGAGCAACTTTGGGGAGAGATACAGAACAGATCATGATGTTGTACCTTTATTTAGAAGCAATATAATCAGACTTAATCATTGTTACAGTGGTTTTTGACTCAACACCTAGGAAAATATTTGTAACATTGTGTAAAATAATAATTAGTTTAGAAATGAGAGAAAATCAATTTCAAGCATATTTATCTTGTTACATTGAAATTCACGAAACGTGATTCCATCTAACCAATACTCATTTAACTCAGAATACATTTCGCAAAGTTACAATTATCGTATCACTGATTTTCAATCTGAATCACATTGGAGCTATGCCCAACAAAATTGCAGGGTTTTTCAGTCCATTTTGAGATAATTTTCAGAGTGTCATGTGTTAATAATATCATCATCCAATGGTAAGTTGTCTGTGAGACATGCTTCAGAAATTTATCCACGGTCAATAAAACTGCTTAGTCAACCAATCCTAGTTTAGAGTCAAGAGTGTAGTGCTGGAAAAGCACAGCAGGTCAGGCAGCTTCCGAACAGCAGGAGAATCCTCATTTCGGGCTTAAGCCCTTCAGCAGGAAAGTCCTAGTTTTGAGCTTGTTTGGTATGTAAATAGCAGTCTGAATATTTTTAGAGATTTAATGTTCTTGAAGACCATTAAAAGTTCATTAAAGCATTGAAACTAAATGTATGTCAACTGTATAAATGATGAATATGGCACTGTTGTATATCAATCACAATATTTTAGAAAGCTGTTCATGAAAAAGAATGGGGACAAGGTGATAAAGTAATGATGTGGAGGTGCTGATGTTGGACTGGGGTGGACAAAGTTAAAAATCACACAACATCAGGTTATAGTCCGATAGGTTTATTTGAAAGTACAGTACAAGCTTTCAGAGCACTTCTTATTTATAAGGTAGCTAGTAAAGCAGCTCATTGTGCATTTACATTTACGTTTACTAGAAGAGAATGAAGAATAAAACGTCCACACCAAGTGGAAACTTGACACATCCCAAAGGAAAATAGGAATGTTTGAAGGCAAATTCATCTCAATGCCTGTACCGCTATCCTCTCTTTTTATTCACTGGATGAGAACATATAGGATGAGATATAGGATATATAGGATGAGATAAAGTCAGATTTCCTGCTTCCATGTGGGATTACGGATATCAATAAACTGGAGAGAAAATAGCAACTACAGTGTGTCAAATAAAAACAACGAAAGTAGTTGTAAAGTATAGTGACAATGGAATGAACTTGAGCTCAGTTTTTGTCTCTTCCTCGACAATGAGTGGAGCAACGAGCAAAGGCGTCCACTAGTCACTTCCATATAAGGTTATTCATGAACAATGATGTCAAAATCACCAAATCAATAGGATTGATTAGACCCAGAAAATGTTCACATTTGGAAATAAAACAAATAAATTAGTAATCAAAAACTTAAAATGTTAAAATTGCAGAGTAAGAGTAAAATACAAATTAAATGTTTATTTCAAAGAAGGCTCAACTCTCTATGTTGAACAAGTACTGATAAAGTCAGTGATAAATAGATACCTAACAGTGATTAATAACATTCTATAATATATTTAAATATTGTGACTTATAGACATTTATAATGTCCATACATCTGTAAATGTCCACAAATCTACCATAGCCGTGAAATTGTCAGAAACTGACAGTATAGGCATATGATTCTGTATGACTGTGATTGTGAGATAGGGTCATCATCTGTTGGAGATATGAATATTTTGATAAATCTGATTTGTTATACAGTCTAACCAGAAATCCTTCATTATCAGATATGTCATGAGGAATGCTGTATCATTTTTAATGCATACAGAAGTGAAATATTTCAGATGCTGTGAATCTGAAAATAAAATCAAAATGTCGAACATGCTCAGCAGATGAATCATTGACATGAACAACTTTTTTCAGAATTTAGGTGTGGGTCTTTTTAATCAATCTGTTCAGTTATTACTTAGAACAAGTGGCATTTGAACAAGACTGTTTACAAGAATGATTCCAGGGATGAGGAATTTCAGTTACGGGGATAGACTGAAGAAGTTGGGAACTCTTCTTTTTGGAGAGAAGAAAGCTGAGAGGAGATCTGATTGAAGTTTCCAAAATTATGAGTGGGCCTGGAAACATAGTGTTGCCTGGAAATGTGATTGAGGCTGGTTCAATTGAGGGATTCAAGAGAGCATTGGATGTTTTGGATAGAAATAATGTGCAAGGGTATAGGGGGGGAAAAAAAACAGGAAACCAGCACTTTTATGGTTGCTTTTTTAACAAGGCAGTGCAGGGATGATGGGCCAACTGGCCTCCTGCACCATAACAATTCTGTAATTCTAAACCCAGGCATTCTGCCCCTTACAGGGAAATACCAAAATTGTACCACAGGATCCTTGGAACCCCACAGGATCCTTGGAACTTTGAACAGATATTTCACACCTCCTTAATGTTACAAAGCTGGTCAAATGCTGTGTTCAAGTCCCAGATGATTACTTGTTTCCACCCCACCCCCAAAGTAAATTATTGAACATGTTAAAGCTTTTATTTTAACTTGCAGACTCTATATAATCAATGGCAGGAAAAATTGTTAACCATAAATTTGAAATATCAAACTTGATGGGTTTTTCCAGCATTGCAAACCCAGCAAAATTGTACTTCATGTTCATGGCACCACCTGAACTGTTAAATTCAATTACACACATTGTAGCTCTTTCCCATAGTTTTTACACATGTGCTATTTGTTTTAATACCAGTGGAAGAACATTTTTCATGTTGCCTATCTACATAGGGAAGGCTCCCCAAGAGGGTCATCACTTTAAAGCTTATTTTATTTTAAAAACTAATTTATTTTTGTAATTCACAACATAATAAATGTGCCCATGGAAACAGACTTTTTTTAAAAAAAAACATTGTTTTGTCCTGCTCTGGGTTATAACATTGACTTTCATTTTAGACCAATCTATAAAAAATAACTCCCCTCCTTTGAAGAGTAAACTCTGGATGGGCAGAGTGGCCAGTTTGTCAGTATGCAATGTTATTGTAACAGCTAAGCCCTGTCAGAGTCATAGAGATCTGCAGCACAGAGAAAAAAAAACCCTCCATTTGGCCCATCACTTACATGTTGGTCAAAAAACAGCCACTAACCATTCCAATCCCATTTTGTCGCACTTGGCTCATTGCCTTGTATACTTTGGTATCAGAAGTGCACATTGAAATGTTATGAGGGTTACTGCCTCTTCCATCCTCACATACAGTAAGGTCCAGATCCCCACCGCACTCTGGGTGAAAACATTTTTCCTTAAATTCCTTCTAAACCTCCTGTGTCTCAATGCATCGACATTTAACCTGGTTTGTGAGTGGGCCAACAGTTAACCCACTTGTATATTTTTATTTTGTGAATTAAATTCAAATTGCCTCATTTCTCTTGGTAAGTTATTTAAAATCACAAGAATGCATTTTCTAGGTTCCAATGTTTTCCATAGATTTCACTTTTCCTCTGTCCCTGAAACACTGCCTTCAGAAATGGGTCTCTCCTAGTTACAAGGGCAACAAAACAGAACTGGGGACGCTGGAAATCTCGAACAAAAACAGAAAATTGCTGGAGAAACTCAGCCGGTCTGGTAGCATCTTGCAGAGAGAGAGCTGAGTTAACGTTTGGAGTTCAGCCTTCTTCAAGAAACTGAACTGGAAACGCCAACTCTGTCTCTGCCAACTCAGAGCTGCTGAGTTTCTGCAACACTTTCTGTTCCTTTGTTACAAACATGCCAACACACACTGGCAACGTTATGTGTGCCTGGGAATCATTGAGGTGGAGATGGGGAGTGGGTTTGGGGTTAGGGAGACATGGGGAGGGAGGGATCCTTTCAGGAAGCCGAGTGTGTGTTTCCTTTAACTGACCCCCGTGTAGAACAAACAATGATGTGGAGTGTATCACGTTACACATTGGTTACAGTTCTACTGTTACTGACGGCGTGTCATTAATATGATACTTGATCACCTCTGGAGTGGACTTCGTTCTGATTTTAAATAGAGTCAGGACTAACCCTTAAGTGGAAACATAAATATACTTCTTTTTAAGTCAAAATAATCTGAAAAATAATGAAATTTTCAAATTAAGCTTTTTATATTGAAAATGGTTAAAATCACACAACACCAGATTATAGTCCAACAGGTTTATTTGGAAGCACTGTTGGACCGTGACCTGGCGTTGTGTGATTTTTAATTTTGTCCACCCCAGTCCAACACCGGCTCCTCCACATCATGGCAATATCAATAATGTTGTGGAAGTTTTATAAAATTACGGGGTTTGGGATGAGTTATCTAATGCATATATTATCCATTTATCATTCCATATATGTTCACGAAAAATTCGTGAAACTGACCAAACCATATGATACATTTTATACCGCGATTTTAAAATGATATAGATTTGTTAAAGCGACATTATGAAATGAACCCTGAAATTATTCATTCAACTTTCGAACGCGTGAGCTACCCGGTACTGTAGATATTTCGTTCGTTGGTTCGTATTCACTGAGAGTGCTGGGTTTGTTTCTGTCTTGCAGGTTAAGGAGAAGGACGGGAAGAGCGGGTATTCCAAGCTCAGGGCACCGGGCACCTTGCGGATGCAGCGCCAGTGAGCGAGAGAGACAGCGGCTGAGAGAGTGAGGGAGATTTTCACCCAGTCCGCGGACCAGGCTGCAATCTGAAGGGGAGGTGACAAACAGGGACTGGCAGCAAACCCAAGACACGACGGTAAACCTTCTGCTCGGTGCACGGACACAGCCTGGGACACCCTGTGCTCCCCAAAACCCCCGCCCCGACCTTCGTTCGCACTTCGAAAAACCTCGAACCACAAACTTTTAGTTTTTTGGAATTAAATGCTCCAATCTTGCTACACTCCACAGACTATACAGAGTGAGAAGCTAGTGTTCAAGGCGTTACAGAGAGAGAGAGAGAGACAGAGTGTGACACTTTATGCTGAAGTCTATCTCCATTTGGGGAGATCTGGCCTTTTCTAAGTTGTTATGTTGTTATATCTGCTGTAATTTTTTATAAAAAAAAACTAACCAAAATGTGAAAAATAAAGGAGAAATAAGTTCTGTATCGGGCTATACTGTGCACGTACTTTAAGAATAGCTTTAATAAATAACTGTTATGGAAGCATGAAGAGCTTGAAAAGATGGATCTTGCATTTACATAGCGCCTGACACTACTCAGGGACGTCTCAAAGCAAGCCATCTTCCCAGTGTCGTCACTGTTGCCGTTATGAAAACGTGGCGGCCGATCTGAGTACAGCAAGATCCGCAAATGGAGAAACTCAGCACGTCTGGCAATTTCTGTAGAGAGAGAAACAGAGTTAACTTCTGAAAGAAGGGTCACTGGATTCCAAACGTTAATTCTGTTTCTTCCTCCCCAGATGCTGCCAGACCTGCTGAGTTTCTCCAACAATTTTGTTTTTGTATCAGATTTCCAGCATCCCCAGTTCAGTGTTTAATATTATGTTGGGGTCCTCTGTTTTCTTCGTGATTTGCTTGCGGGCTAAATAATGATGTAGGGACTGGGTTGGGGAAACTCCCCTGCCCATCTTCCCAAGGGAATTGCTGGATTGTTTTCACATGCACCTGAGCAGCAGGTGGGAACTCTGACATCTAGTCCAAAAAGGACACCTTCAACCGTGTTTATTGTGTCCATGCATATGGTATACACAGAGTCATAGTCATACAGCACAGAAATAGGTCCAACTAGGGCGGCATGGTGGCACAGTGGTTAGCACTGCTGCCTCACAGCGCCAGGGACCTGGGTTCAATTCCCGCCTCAGGCGACTGACTGTGTGGAGTTTGCATGTTCTCCCCGTGTCTGCGTGGGTTTCCTCCGGGTGCTCCGGTTTCCTCCCACAGTCCAAAGATGTGCGGGTGAGGTGAATTGGCCATGCTAAATTGCCCGTAGTGTTAGGTAAGGGGTAAATGTAGGGGTATGGGTGGGTTGCGCTTCGGCGGGTCGGTGTGGACTTGTTGGGCCGAAGGGCCTGTTTCCACACTAAGTAATCTAATCTAGTCCATGCTGACCATAATCCTACTTAGCCAAATGTCTTTCAAATGCTGTAACTATACCCACATCCATTACTTCCTCTGGAAGGTCATTACACTCACAGACTGGTCTCTGTACAAGACAAAAGCCTCTCATGTCTTTTTAAAGTCTTTCTCCTCTCACCTTAAAAATATATCCCCTAGTCTTGAAATCCCCCATCCTAGGGAAAAGACACCTGCCATTCACCTTATCTACACCTCCTCATTATTTTGTAAAAGCCACCTCTCAACCTCCTATGCCCCACTTGAACCTATAACTTTCTGACTTGCCCTGAGTCACAGCTGATGTGGCACTAGTCCATAGGTAAAGCATTTAACATGATTATCATCAGAGTTAAAGGACAGGAAGATTGGGGGGAAGCTGGTGGTCATGTGGGATGGGCAGGGTAATGTTGACAGATTGTTGCGATTGGGTTCACCGGTCTGCTAGCTTTCTGTTACCTCGGTACAACTCAACCCAATCACCTGCATGAACCTTTTGGGTATGAGCTCAGGACATGACTGGGCTTGTGGTGACATATTCTCCTGGTTGAAGATCCTGATGATGTTGGCTAAAGGGTTTGCACCTCTTTGTACCTCAGCATGAGGGAATACTTCAGGAAAGGGGCGGAGGAGATTGAAGCAGGAGAGATTCAAAGCAGGGCATATGAATAAGGTTGGCTTCAACATCTGATGTGCAACTAAATCTCATCATGTAGGTCAGACGGCCTACTTACTGCTAGCAACTGTAAAGGGGAGGCGATGGCCAAGTCGTATTATAGTGAGAGTATTAATCCTGTGGATCTGGGAATTGTAGTTTAATTCCTGCCACTGCAGATGATGGAATTTGAATTCAGTTAAAAAATAACAGAAATTAAAGGTCTAATATCATCAACTGTTGCAAAAGCCCATTGGACTCACAAATGCCCTTTCGGGGAGGAAGCTACTGATCTGGCCTACACGTGACCCCAGATCCACAACAATGTGGTTGAATCTTAATTACCCTCTGGGCAATAAATATTGGCCTAGCCAGTGACACCCACATCCTGTAAATGTTACACTTCCATCCCATAATTTTAACAATTGTCAGCTCTGTACAGGGCTATGTAATAAATCCATTCAGTACCTCTGTATAATTGAGACCATCCAAAACCCTACTGTCTGTGCCTTAACTGACACCAAGTCACCTTTCCCTATCTCTGAGGATTACTGTCCCACATTGGCTCCTCACCAAGGAACATGATGATTTTAAAGTTCTCAAACTTATTTTTAATCCCCTCCCTATCTCTGTAATATCCTTCAACTTCACATCCTTCCAAGGTACCTGTACTCTTTAAATTCTCAGCTCCCCATTTTAATTCCTCCTAAATTGGTGGCAGTGCCTTCAGTTTCTGAGTCCACAAATTCTGGAATTTTCTTATTTGCTTCTCTGCCTCCCTACTTCACATTTCTCCTTTAACATGTGCCTTAAATGTCCTTTAAGGGCAGCACGGTGGCACAGTGGTTAGCACTGCTGCCTCACAGCGCCAGAGACCTGGGTTCAATTCCCGACTCAGGCAACTGTGTGGAGTTTGCACGTTCTCCCCGTGTATGCGTGGGTTTCCTCCGGGTGCTCCGGTTTCCTCCCACAGTCCAAAGATGTGCGGGTCAGGTGAATTGGCCATGCTAAATTGCCCGTAGTGTTAGGTAAGAGGTAAATGTAGGGGTATGGGTGGGTTGCACTTCGGTGGATTGGTGTGGACTTGTTGGGCCGAAGGGCCTGTTTCCACACTGTAAGTAATCTAATCTTAAATCTCGGCTTCATAGCTACCATTTTGGTCATCTCCAGCGTGGACATTATCACATATAGCTTGTTGTCCTGGTTTGTTTTATAACGATTCTGTGGAGCACCTTTAAGTTTTTGCTATGTTAAAGAAGTTGCGGTTATTGTTTACTGTAGTCTGTGCAGATCTACGAATAGAATAAAACAAACAACTGCAAATGCCAAAGATCTGAAACAAAACCCAAAATTGCTGCAAAAACTCGGCAGGTCTGGCAGCGTTTGTGGGCAGAAAGCAGAGGTAACGTTTTGAGTGCAAGAACCCTTTTTCAAAAGAACTAAAACTTTAATGTTAACTTTGCTTTCTCTGCACAGCTGCTGCCAGGCCTGTTGAGTTTCTCTAGCAATTTCTGTTTCTTAAAAAATACAGACTTGGCTCTTGTTATTCAGGGCGAAGTATTTGGGCTAGCATCTGAAGTGAGGGGAAAATTGTGGCATGACATAATTCCATCCCATAAAGGAGATAATGGAGCCCTTTTAAAGTCATTCTGCTTCCACTCACTGTCCCTACTACCAGGCCGCTGGTGATTCAGGAGAGACGTATGTGAGCAGCTGTTCTGGATTAGTTACTGAAGGAAAGACAGAGGGGAGGCGGTTGTGGGGGGGGTGAAGGGTGGAGTTACAATTTGCCTGAATCGACCTTGTCTCACTGACATAAACTCTTCCCATCCTGCAGGATATGGACATAATCGTAAGTTCTTGGCGATGATGGTTAATAAATGGTTGTTCCAATGGGCCATGGAATCAAATATGCTTCCCGCCTTCCCCATTGCGGGATAATTCCATTCCCAAGTTTGGGCTGCGTCGAGTCTGGGTCATTGGCCAAATTCTGTACATTCATTTCAAAAACACGCTGCCTTCGTTTGTAAGAGTCAAAAAAAGGGGGAAACATTGCTAGAGGCGCAAGTCCAAATTTAAAGCGGTTTCAGCATTGCCAATGCCCTGAACAATGTGTTCTGGCTAAAACACATATCAGGAGATTCTTTTTTGGTTAAGGAAAAGGAAATGAGATCAGCAACTTCTCCTTAAAAGATAAAATTCAGTATGAATTTCCAAACTGATTGGCCCTGTAATATGTGTCCTCTTTATTATCAGTGATGGGTTCTGCAGGGGATTTTGTTATTGGCTTTGTGCGTTTAAATTCACGCAGATAATGCAGTGTTAGGTTACAAAATGCACTTGGCTGATATGGAGCATATTTTGGCCTGAGCACTGGTCTCCAGACTCTATTCCTGCACATTAATGCTTTCCGCTGTGAGTTACACTATCTGGCTTGTTTCATGTAAACACACTGTCGGTCTTTGCAGAGGAATTTAATTCAAATCAATCAGACGCTGGAGTTGAACTCCTGCCAGACAAGCAGAAGTAAGGTGTAAACCTTATGAGGATGGTTTACCAGGAGTCACACACAGTTCCTCCCCTCCAGTTCCCAAAGAATCTGAGTTGATTGTAGACATGTGAGGAAGACATGTGGAGATACCGCTTTGTTTGAAAGCTAAATTCCTCATGCACTCATCTTCTGGCCTCAGCAAGGTGGTATTGGCAGCAGGAAGGGGGAGTTGCTGATGGAGAAATAAGAAGCATCTCATCATAAAAACCGCTCAGTTTTCACTTCCAATATTACTCAGTGGTTCAAACTCACACTTCTGCATATTAAAAGTTTGAATTCCAACCCTGACACTTGTAACAAGGCTGCACTCCCGGTTTGGTATTGAGGGAATGCTGCACTATCAGAGGTGCCATCTTTCAGACGTGGTGTTAAGTCAAGGTTCTCATAGGTTTTTAAAAAAATGCCACTTTCTGAAATTTAAGGGCGGGAGAAGTCTCCTAGCCAAAATGTATTCTTTGACCTAAATCAATCCAACTAATGGGGTGGGGGGGGGGTGGGGGGGAAGGTGGGGGAAGGGCCTTGTTGTATACAAATGGCTGATGCGTTCTACACATTATAACAACATCAAAAGCACTTAATTGCTCATAAAACATTTTGGGATGCCAAATAGGTGCTATATAAATGCAAATGCAAACACTCTTTCTGTAAAATTATACTTGGATCTGTGGACAAAATAGTGTGGACAAGGGAGACAGTGTCACAGGAGAAAACTAACGGATTAATTGTATGAGTGCATTGTCCAATATTAGACAACCAAAGAGAAATCCAGGTTTGATGAATGGACTAGCTGACTGTTGACTTAGCTGATCTTAACCATGGACAGCAAATTCCAACTGCAGACTTCAGTGCCCTGGGTCAAGGAGCACAAAGACCAGCCAGGGTCACCCATTCCTGATTACCACTCAGTGACCCTTGCTGCAAAGTGCATGTGGGCGGGTGACAGGTGAGGTCTGGATCACACTGGCCCTGATGCCCTCCCACATCGGAATAGCCTGCCGATATTTACTGTCTGACCTTTACACAGCCAGGATGCCCACTTGGGAATGGTGCAGCATTCTGGCCGGCTCGCAAGGAAATACAGGCAGCACGACTTAACCGGAGAGCAGAGGGGAAAATTGCAGGTGGAGGGGGGAAAACAAAAATCCCTTTCCATCCACTACTGGGATCTTGGGTGTGCAAAGTGAATGTCTGGTCTGAGAGTATACTCTCTCAAATGGTGATTACAGTTCTAACTGAAAGACATTTTGGACAGCTTCAAATCAATCTCCAGCAGAGCATATCCACGGGAATTTATATATATGTTATCTGACAGAAAATTTATTGTCTGACTCTTAGGTGGCCTCATCACATATTTAACCCATGGCATACTATTCTTGGAGTGGTAGATACTGACATTAGCTGCTGCAATCAGGTGAAAAACCCTTATTAATGAACAGTGTGTATCATCCTGAGAAGCAGAAATATCATGTTCCACTCCAAAAAAAGTCCCACTCTAATTTCAGCACAATGGTATAAATATTCTTTCATTTGCAAAATATAGTTCAGAGTAATACAGTAAATGCACTCACTTGTTGGGTTAAAGTAAGCTTTTCCTAGTTAAACATTTGCACTTAGATCAGGCGGTTTGTGTGTTGGGACTGGATTTTATTTCCCTCTCTCTCTCTCCCGGTAGATTGTTTTTTTTTGGAGCACATGCTTGTTAAGTAAGGGTCTGGTAAGAATTAGGCATGGTAAAAAGCATGAAACACATCCTGAACTGGGAGATTGTGCAGCTGTGTGAGAGGCTGAGGGTGTAAATCTGCAGCCACAGTTCAGGGGGATGCAGGCAATCCCGCCCTTAGGAAAAAAAACACTGGAAAGAATCATTCAAACAGAATTCATTGTCCTAAGACCAAGTTAGAGCCATACTCTAAGTTAACTGTACAACTTTGAAATAACAATACAACTGTGCAGCCTTTTTGACATGGAAAAACATGTCATCACTAAACAAATAAACATTGTTTCATGGCCAACTGGTCTCCGATGCATTAAACCATTGTTATGTTCCAGACATAAAGCTCTGCTATGTCTTATTGGTGTGCTTTTACCCCACTCACAGCAGCCCTGACTGTGAAGGCCCTAAACTGAAGCTTAAAATATGACATATGACATATTTTACACATCCCACTTTTTCAGATGAGGGGTTTTGGGGAAGCCATTTGTCAGATGTCCTTTCTCCCTCCTACATTTCACAAGCTTCCCCACCTGTGACCCATTCCTGAATAGGTTTGCGCAAATAAAAAAAGCTTTTTGTCCTTTGTTAACGTGATTGGCAGACCAACCTCAAAGTGAATGAGGTTTCACTTCATTTCCCACCTTTAGACATGGCTTAGTTGATCACAGTGTCACCCAGAAGGTCATGGGTTCATACCTCACCTAAGAGATGTTAATCCATACTGACATTCCCAGTGTGGTGCTAAGGTGGTGCTGCAGTGTTGGAGGTCTTGCTTTGGCTGGGTGTGAAAACATGACCATTTAGATATTGATTTAATGGGTAATCTCCCCCAAACACACAACACATTAGGACATCAGAGTTCCTCTAACTCTGGCCTCTTGGGTATTCCTGATTTTAATCACTCCATCTTTGATAGTTGTGCCTTCAGCTGCCTCAGCCTTTGATCTCAAATTCCTTTTCTAAACCTAAAAACATACCTGGAAATTTGGTGGAGGCAGCTTCAATTGAGGTATTCAAGAGGATTTGACTTGAAATGTGCAGGGAAACGGGGAAGATGCTGCAAATTGAGACAATGTAATAAAGTTGGCACTGAAATGATAGGCCAAATGGCCTCCTTCTGTACCAGGACAAAGCTGTGATTTCTCCTTTCAGACACTCCCTAAAGCCTACATATTTGATCAAACTGTTTGTCATAGAGTCATAGAGATATACAGCACAGAAACAAACCCTTCAGTCCATGCCGACCAGATATCCCAACCGAATCAAGTCCCATTTGCCAGCACTTGGCCCACATCCCTCTAATCACTTCCTATACATATATCCATCCAGATGCCCTTTAAATGTTGTAATTGTACCAGCCTCCACTACTTCCTCTGGCAGCTCATTCCATACACCATACACGCACCACCTTCTGTGTAAAAAAGTTGCCACTTAGGTCTTTTTTATATTTTGCCCCTCTCACCCTAAACCTATGCCCTCTAGTTCTGGACTCACCCACTCCAGGGAAAAGACCTTGTCTATTTATCCTATCCATGTCCCTCATGATTTTATAAACCTTTATAAGGTCACTCCTCAACCTTCAACACTCCAGGGAAAACAGCCCCAGCCTATTCAGCCTCTCCCAGTAGCTCAAATCCTCCAATCCTAGCAACATCTTTTGTAAATCTTTTCTGAACCCTTTCAAGTTTCATAACATCCTTCCTATAGCAGGGAGATCGGAATTATATGCAAATTTCTAAAAGTGGCTGAACCAACGTCCTGTATAGCCGCAACATGATCTCCCAACTCTTATATTCCATGCTCTGACCAATAAAGGAAAGCATACCAAATTCCTTCTTCACTATCCTATCTACCTGCGACTCCACTTTCAAGGAGCTATGAACCTGTACTCCAAGGTCTTTGTTCAGCAACACTCCCTAGGACCTTACCATTAAGCGTATAAGTCCTGCTAAGATTTGCTTTCCCAAAATGCAGCACCTTTCTGCCGTCTGGCCTAATATTAAATTATGTTCTATAATACCCTATAGTTTGCCTTGATACATTTTATTATATTAAAGCCCTTTTAAAAATGCAAGTTACTATCTGAGAGGATGTAGATGCCCACTTATCATCCTAAACTGTCACTCCTGACAGCATCACACTCCTTCAGTGCTGCCTCAGGTCAGAATATAAACGCCGATCTCTGGAGTGGGCAAAGATTGAGACCACTCACTTCTGATTTAGAGCTGACCAATAAACTAAAGACAACACTGACAGTAGGCTTTTCCATCAGAGCAGAGTGGAATATATCCAGAATTACCAGACAGAGCTGATCTGATCAGAGAGTTGCTGCAATAATTTGATTGAGGCATTTAAATCATGAAAGGATGGGACAGAATGGATAGAAATAGATTGTTGCCAATGGCTGAAGGGTCTGGAATGAAGAGAAGTGGATACAAGGAGTGGCACGGTGGCTCACAACACCAGAGTCCCAAGTTCGATTCCAGCCTTGAGCGACTGGCTGTGTGGAGTTTGCACATTCTCCCCGTGTCTGCATGGGTTTCCTCTGGGTGCTCCAGTTTCCTCCCACAGTCCAAAGATGTGCAGGTGAATTGGCCATGCTAAATTGCCCATGGTGTTAGGTGAGAAAGTGAGGTCTGCAGATGCTGGAGATCAGAGCTGAAAATGTGTTGCTGGAAAAGCGCAGGTCAGGCAGCATCCAAGGAACAGGAAATTCGACGTTTCGGGCATAAGCCCTTCTTCAGGAATCATGCTGTTAGGTGCATTAGTCAGAGGGAAATAGGTCTGGGAGTGTTACTCTTTGGAGGGTTGGTTTGGACTGAAGGGCCTGTTTTCACACTGTAGGGAATCTAATCTACTTATTTGAAATAATATGGCACATTTAACATGGTAAGATGTCCCATGACACTTGACAAAAAGTGGATGCCAGGATAAAGGAGACATTGGAAAGGGCAAGATTTTAAGGAGGAAGTAGAGTTGAAGAGGCTGGGAGATTCAGGAAGTATTCCCAGAGCTAAAGACAAGACCAATAAGGGTGTGTTAAAGAGAGGGTGAGATGCACAAGGAATCAGAATTGGAGTTTTGTGTTTTTAGAGCCAGATACATTTTAAGAAAGAATGGGCAAGACCATGAAGGGATTTAGACATCAATGAGAATTCCAAGTCGTAGTGACTGAATCATTAGGAAGATGGTGGATGAGTGGGTCGTACTATGGGATATGAGCAGCAGAACCTCAAAAATGAACATACCAACTAGGAACTGGAGTTGGCCATTCAGCCTTTCAAGCTTGTTCTACTATTACATAGGATCATGGTTGAGCACATTCTGGCCTCAACTCTGTTTCTTGCCTACCCAAATGCCCTTTGACTCCCTCGTTTGGTAAGAATCTATCCAACTCTGCCTTAAAATTATACAATGACCACTCTACCACTCTCTGGGGAACAGAATTCCATTGACTCGCATCTTTCTGAGAGAAAAGATTTCTACTCCTCTCTGTTTTAAAACCCCTTATTTTTAAACCATGTCCTCTCACTCCAGTCTCTCCCACAGAGGGATATATCCCTTCAATTTCACCCTATTAAGTTCCCTCAGAATCTTATATGTTTCATATTAGATCAGCTCTCATTTTCCTATACCCCTAAAAGTCCAACCTGCCCTTCTAAGACAATTCCTTAATCCTAGGTGTCAGTTGAGTGAACTTTTTCTATCTGCGGCTAATATAATTATGTCCTTTCTTAAATATGGACACCAAACTGTACACAATATTACAGATGTGGTCTCATCAATGCCCAGTACAATTGTAGCAAAATATCCCTAAGATTATATTCCATTCCCTTTGCATTAAACAATTCTATTTTCCTTTTGATTACTTGCTTTACCTACATATTAACATGTGATTCACAAAAAAATTCTCAGAACCTCTGAAATCACTGCCCATTTAAACATTGTGCTGACTTTGAGCACATGAGGCTTTTTGAGATCATGAGCGCACAATTTATCTAGGCTGTTCACACTTCAATGTTGTGGGCTGGGACTGACGTCAGATGGTCCAATTTGAAGAATAGGAAACTGATCTAGGTGAATGCTCCCATTGGCCAGCCCCAGCAGATTTCGACACAATTACATGTGCCTTATAACATAGCTAAGTTGTTGCGTAACTCTGATCAATAGTATCAGCTCAAAGTAATTCATCACATTAGGTGTGCATCAATATGTTTTTGAGTGATGTGTGAAGGTGCTATATAAATGAAAGATCTGGCTTTCACTCTGTTCCTGATAACCTGCAGCATGCTATAAAATTGAACATTGATCTCCCTGTACATTTAAAGAGTTACCATTCAAAAATTACAACTGTCAGTGCCGTCAAAATGTTACTCAGCTACATTCGTGAAAACTCTTTGTCATCGTCAGTGCGAAATCAAACAGTTCCAGTAAGTCAGATTACCACCATCCTGCACGTATACTGTTGTGTCTGTGTCATACACGAACACTACTCATTAGGGGCCACTTAGAATTTTTCATTCAGCAACTTTGTGAAATCTTGCTCTCAGTGAGTGTCTGGCACCAGATTAGAGCTACTGACCTTCCTATAAACACTTTGCTTCAGTCTTTATTTCTATGTCTGTACCTGTGTTATTGTGTCCCTAGCTCCCTGGTGGTCATTTTAATTGAACTTGATGGGCAAAGACATCAGCTTCCCAATATTTCTCTAATTTCTCATGGATGTGGGTATTATTGATAAGACTGTAGCTGTTTTGCCCAGCCCTAACTGCCAGTGAACTGAGTGTCTTGTTCAGCCACTTCAGAGGGCAATTAAGAATTGACCACATGACTGTGGGTCTGGAACCACATCTAGGCCAGAATAGGCAAGAGTGGAAAATTTCCTTTCCTGGTGAGAATTAGTAAAATAGATGGGTTTTTATGACAATCATGGTTGCCATCACTGACATTAGCTTTTAACTCCAGATTTCTTAATTGATTTCTAATTCCACTAGTTGCCTTGGTGAGACTTGAACCCTTGTTCCGAGAGCATCATTCTGGCTCTCTGTTTTAATGATGGGAAGATTAAGTGCCATGATAAACCAATGTGTCTCTGCTGATCTTGACTGTTGCCACCAATACAATCCATGGGTTAGGCTAGATTTGCCCTGTCTTTAACTGGATCTCTTGACCGAATTTCCCCAATTCTGTGGAGGTAAGTTTGGAGTTTGGATACTCAAGTCTGGGAAACTTGTGAAAATTGTCCTGGGATGTGTCCCTGTCTCCTTATACTTTCCCAGAGGCAGTGGTATGGTCACTAGTCACACAGTCAACCAGGTGGATCTCATAGAATTTGAGTTCCCTCCTGGGGCTGTTTATCTGGTCCAACTAAGGTGGCCTGGCTGACAGATAAGAAGAGGGAGTGTCTTCCTGCCCTCCCCTTCACTGTTTGATCACACAGCATTGCCCTTTTTGATATGAAGGGCACTGCTTGTCACTGGCCACTCGGGTGTTTTCCTGGTGGTGGAAATTAAATAAAGATTCATGCACTTTATGTCTTTCACTGTGTCTCACACCTGCACACACACACACCATGGGTGCTGGGGAAAATAAGCACTACCGCAAAAAGAAAAAAAAAGGAGTGTCAGACATTGTGTTCACTCAGAGCGCTGGATCAGTGTGTGTGGGCGTGCAAGGACTCTCTTCCTTGAAGGTGTTAGAGGGGAAAGGGACTATTCCCTGGACTAGCTGCCCCACATCTAGAGAGCTGAAGGAAGAAGGAAGCAGAGGCAGAAGCAGGAGGTGAGAGTTCTGAGTCCTGGGCCTACTTTTGGAGCTGCTGCCTGGGCCTTGCCCAGGTCAAGGGAGTGTTGCTGCTGACCTGCGGCCCACTCCCACTGCTGGTCTCTGGGACCCCGCCTGGGCCTGCCTCCACCACCACTGCCTGGGACTTGCCTGAGGCCCCTTCCCACAGCCTCCACCACTGCTGCGACTTGAGGCCCACCTCCACCACTGCTGCCCGGGACTAAATTTTGGGGCTGCCTGGGACTTGCCTTGGGGACCCTCCCCAACAGGTCTGCCCCCACCGCTGTGACCAAGGGCCTGCCTAGGACTTGCCAGAGGCCTGTCTCCACCACTGCTGCCTGGAACTCACGTTGGGCCCCTCCCCACAACCTCCACCACTACTGCGACCTGAAGCCCATCTCCACCGCTGCTGCCTGGGACTAAATCTTGGGGCTGCCTGGGACTTGCCTTGGGGACCCTCCCCAACAGGTCTGCCCCCACAGCTGCGACCAAGGGCCTGCCTGGGATTGCCTGAGGCCTGTCTCCACCGCTGCTGCTGCCTGGGGACCTGGCCCATGGAAGACAGCAAAGCATGGCGAGCCCAAAGGTCACAGGGCCCAGGCATACCTACGCTGGGGTGGCCGCTGCCTTAGGCTCGGCTGCTCCAACCCCAGCTGCAACCACGACCCCCTTCAGGCACCTGACCAAACGCCTGGGGGTAAAGGCCTATCCCCATCCCAACATGACCATCAAGGCCTGCAGTAAGGCTATGGCTAGTGTGCTCGGCCCACTGGACATCGTCGCTGCAGCCAGGATGTACAGGAAGGCCATCTGTTTCCTAAAGACTGAGCAGGCGGTCCACCTGGCCGTGGAGAGGGTCTCACTGTGGGCGGGACACATCTGCCCGTCGACCCTCTGGAGGTTACAGCCCAGAGGGTCGTGATCTGTAATGTCCCGCCCTTCATTGCCAGTGAGCTCCTTCTCCCCCACCTCGCCACCTTGGGGGAGATCCGGTCAGGTGTCCAACTGCTCCTGCTCGGTCTCTAGGACCCTGACCTGCGGCACATATACTCCTTCCGACACCAGGTGTTAATTTGCCTGGCCCGGGAGGAGGTCACCAAGGGCTTCTTTACCCTCCACCACGAGGGCGCAGCCTACCGCGTCTTCTGGACGACAGACGGCGTGAGGTGGGGCACATTAGGAAAAAACTGCCCAGCCCACCTCAATGGCTGAGGGTGGTGCCGCCGCTGCACCCATTCCCCCTCCCCCAAAGACAACTCCACAAGCCCCGGTACCAGGGGCTAAGCCGGAGGCTCCCAATGTTTCAGCCTCTGGCAGGGAGGGGGGTGAGCATCCGACCGGCCAGAAGGCGCCCAGGAAGATGCAACGTGTCAGGCCCGCCCACAGGGAGACCACCCTATCCCCTCCCCCAGCTGCCCCACCCCAGCACAACAATGGCCCTGCAGCCATGCCAGCATCACCCTGGCACAGGAACCCTGACCCCACACCCAATCCCTGCCCCACTACAGAAACCCCTGGGGTTTCAATACCTGCCCCTAGCACCACAACACCTGGCCCAGGGGCCCCTGAGCTCCACCTCACCCAGCCACACCCTGGCACTAACCTGGGGGAACCACCGCTGCCTCACCACCACCAGCAGCAACTGGGAACTGGGCCCCACCCCACCATCACCTGATAAACTGGGGTGAGGCAGGAAGTGACATGGCTGACCCTCCCCACCCTGGCCATGCCCCCTGTCTTCCCCCAGCCAATTGTATTCTGGGAAAGGCTGGAGGGAGGGACCTTGGGCCCCATGACTACCAAGGCGGGCGGGGAGGGGAAGGCCCATAAATTCCCCCCTGTCTCTCTGCCACATGATATCTTTCTAGGGGATGAGTCAACAGTGTCTCCTGCAATGCAGCCTAACCTGCCCAAGCCCCGAGGGGCTACAGCAGGACCTTCTGTTGCCATAACTCCTCTGGCCCCTGGGGAGGACTCTAATGACTTCACAGGCTGTGGTGCAGATGACAATGGTAAATTCTCTGCTGGGTCATTGAGCAGTGGAGGGAGGAAGGTGTTATCCTTGCTCCTCCCTCCCAGACTGTTTGTTTTATCGGGGGGCCTTGGCACTGGGGGAGGACCTTTTCCCTGAGGAGTCGGGCGTCCCGGTGTCGGGAGAGGAGTGGGGCCCTTAGCCTCTGCTGCCTGATGACCTGAACTCAGGGCGTTCTGTGAAGGGGTGTGCTGAGGAAGGTACTGCTGGTGACCCTGGGAGAGGGGTTGCTGGGGGTTTGAGGCCAGTTGGCGGTGCCGGACCAGCCCCCATTCTCTCGATGGGGGAAGGGTTGGTGACCGAGGGTGACCTCCTGGAGGAGGGTTTGGGATCAGTGGCGAACACTGGGGACGACGCGGAGTCCGTCTCCAGCAACATTTTTGAGTCCCAGGTGCCCCCCCCACTGATCTCCCCCTCATCACCCTCGAGGAACTCCGGGAGTTTGTCAAGGAAACTCTGAGTCGCCGGGATGGAGCCCAACTGGCGCTCGACCACTGGAGCTCCTTCGAGAGAATGGCTTCGTGGTACTGGAAGAGCACAGCAGTTCAGGCAGCATCCAAAGTGCAGTGAAATCGACATTTCGGGCAAAAGCCCTTCAACAGGAATAAAGGCAGTGAGCCTGAAGTGTGGAGAGATAAGCTAGAGGAAGGTGGGGGTGGGGAGAAAGTAGCAGAGTACAATTGGTGAGTGGGGGAGGGGATGAAGGTGATAGGTCAGGGAGGAGAGGGTGGAGTGGATAGGTGGAAAAGGAGATAGGCAGGTAGGACAGGTCATGGGGACAGTGCTGAGCTGGAAGTTAGGAACTAGGATGAGGTGGGGGAAGGGGAAATGAGGAAACTGTTGAAGTCCACATTGATGCCCTGGGGTTGAGTTTACTGGTCGGCCCACGCTGCGTGCCAGGCGTCTGGGCTCGATGTGAACAAGCGACAGTGCATCAGGAACTTCCTGAGGGCCCTCCTGGTGAGGGCAAGGGACTTCTGTGCCCCTCCCTCGTCCTCCCAGTAAGTGTGTGTGTGTGTGTGTGTGTGTGTTGCACTATGCTTCCGACATAGAGACAACTATAGCCAGCCTCAACATCAATGGCAGCAGGGAGTCACAGCGCAGTTCCAGACCCTCTCGGTCCTCTGGGATGGGAGGTATGCAGTGCTGCTGGCTGACTACGGTCCCTCGTCTCGGATCCGGAGGGTATCAGGGCCCACATCCGAAACTATTACACGGTTCTGTTCTCTTCGGATCCATCCAGGGAGGATGCTCGCAGAGTTCTGTGGGAGGACCTGCCGCAGCTCTGCCCGAAGGACGCCGGAAGGCTCAATCCTCCCATCACCTTAGAGGAGCTGACCGGCGCTCTCGAGGGGCAAATCCCCGGGGCTGGACGGGCTGACTGTGGAGTTCCGGGACGTCCTGGAGAGCGACTACGCACAGGTCCTGGGGGAGTGTTTAAATGCCAGAGAGCTGCCCCTTTCTTGGCGCAGGGCGGTCATCGTCCTGCTGCCAAAGAAGGGAGGCCTTAGTTTTTGAAGAACTGGCGTCCGGTCTCCCTCCTCAGCACGGACTACAAAATCTTCGCCAGGGTGTTCCGTGCTTCTCGCCTGGCTTCCGTGCTGGCCCACATGATTCACCCGGACCAGTCCTACACGGTCCCGGGCCGGAGGATACACGACAACGTCCACCTGGTCCGGGACCTGATCCATTTCTGTCAACGGGCTGGTCTGCCGAGCGCCTTCCTGTCTCTCAACCAGGAGAAGGCGTTCGACAGGGTCGATCACTAGTACCTGCTCGGGACTCTGCGGGCATTCGGGTTCGGGACGCAGTTCGTCGCCCGGATCCGACTTTTGTACACCGCCGCAGAGTGTCTGGTTAAAGTTGACGGGTTCCTGACAGCACCCCTTCGCTTCGGGAGAGGAGTGCGTCAAGGCTGCTCCCTGTCCGGCCAGCTGTGTATTCCCTGTGCTTGGAGCCTTCCCTGCGCCTCTTGCGGAGGAGGTTGTCAGGGCTGGTTCTGCGTGGCGTGGGCACGGGGGTGGTCCTCTCAGCCTACGCCAACGACGTGCTCCTCACTTTCACAGACCTGGGCAGGATGCACGAGTGCCAGGCCGTGTACTCGGCAGCGTCTTCCACTAGGATCAACTGAGCCAAATGTTCTGGACTACTGGTGGGTCCGTGACGGGTGGACTCCCTGCCGGAGGAGTTACGGGGGTTCAGCTGGTGTACCACCAATCTCCTCTACCTGGGGCTCTACCTCAGCCCGATAGAGGAATCCTGGCCGGCCAACTGGCAGGAGCTGGAGGCCAAAGTCTCGGCTCGCCTAGGCCGCTGGACAGGACTGCTCCGTGTGCTATCTTGCAGGAGCCGAGTGCTGGTCATAAACCAACTGGTGGCCGCCATGCTGTGGTACTGGCTGGTCACTTTGGTCCCTCCTCCTGGCTTTGTCGGTGACATCCAGAGAACGTTGGTCGACTTCTTCTGGGACAAAAAGATGCACTGGGTCGCTGCGCAGGTTCTGAGTCTCCCTATTGAGGAGGGCAGTCAGTCGCTGGTGTGCGTCCGCACCCAGGTCACGACGTTCCGCCTTCAGACCTTGTGGCGATACCTTTACGTCGAGCCTCCTCCTAGGTGGTGCGCCCTGGCGACGTATTTTTTCCACCAGGTGCATAACCTCAACTACAGCATGCAACTCCTGTTCGTCGACCGTGACGGTTTGGAGGTCACCCTCAAGGTGCTGCCTGTCTTTTACCAGGACCTGATCACTGTCTGGAACATGGTCAAATCGCACCGCGCCTACCCTCATGCAGGAGTAGTGGCTGTCATTAGGGAGCCGTTGCTCAGGAATCCGCACCTCCGTGCTCACGGGTTCGAGTGGCTGTCAGAGGGGAGGGCCATGGCGGCGAGGGTGACCAGGTTCGGGGACGTGCTGGGTGCCGGGGGCCTGGGCTGGACATTGCTGCAGGACATTGCGAGCAGGGCAGTGGTAGATGTCCGGTACGTGGCCACCGCCATCTGACGCCATAAAACGGCGGTGCTCGGACCCAACGTCGTGCACCAGTTGGAGGACGCTCAGGTGTGTGGTGGGATCCTGTCCGCGTTCACCCCAGCACGGACGGAATTTCACATTGGCCCCAGGGTCCCGTACTTCCCGTGGGAGCCTGTGCCCCACAACCTGAGCTGCCTCCGGAATTTTAATTGTTTCCTTTCGGGGGTAAAAAGGCGGGCCTTGTATCAACTGCTGCTGCACACCGTCTACCTCTTCTCCCTCATCCATCGTCTGGACACGCCTTGGCGTGCCCATTTGCCACCGGGCGGTGGGGATCCCCAGTGGCGGGCTCTCTATGCGGGAGTCCTCCCCCTTTCTCTCGGGGATCTGGGGTGGAGGGTGCTGCATGCAGCAGTCCTCTACAACCGCAGATTGCGGTGGTTCACGGACTCCCAGCCCAACTGCTTGTTCTGTGGTGCTGTGGAGTCTGTGGACCACGTGTATATTGGGTGTGGGCGTTTGCACTCCCTTTTTTCTCAAAAATCTCCTCCTCTGCTTTTAGTTACACTTCAGTTCCACGGTCCTGATCTTCGGGCACCCGCTAACGAGGAGGGAGGGCAGGTCTGAAGACCTCCTCGTGGGTCTGCTCCTGGGCCTGGCCAAACTGGCCATAAACAGGTCCAGGCAGCGGGCCGTGGAGGGGGTCGTTAGGGCTGACTGCCCCTCTTCTGGGTTTACGTTAAGGCCCAGGTGTCCTTGGAGAAGGAGCACGCGGTCTCCACCAACACTCTGGAGCTGTTCAGGGAGAGGTGGGTGCCGCAGGGAGTGGAGTGTATTATTTCCCCCTCCAACTCTATTTTGACTTAATCCCTGCCCTCCCCTTCACTGTTTGATCACACAGCATTGCCCTTCACATAAAGGGCACTGCTTGTCACTGGCCACTCAGATGTTTTCCTATCTTCCTGGTGGTGGAAATTGAATTAAGATTCGTGCACCTTGTGTCTCTCACTGTGTCTCACACCTGCAAACACACACACCATGCGTGCTGGGGAAAAATAAGCACTACCGCCGTTAGGCAGTAGGGTGGGGGGAAAAAAAATGTTTTTTTTTAAAAAACCAGGAATTTCAGACATTGTGTCCACCCCGAGAGCTGACTCTGGGGGAGCTGGATCAGTGCCAAAGACTCGCCACATGTAAATAGAGTGACTTGGCAATGGGATACCAGTCTCTGAGGAGTAATTTCAGCAGTGATAATGTTTCTGCACTAGAAATTGAGCACCCTAGGCCAAAGTTCTGGGTACATGAGTTCAAATCCTGCCATGGCAGATGATGAAATTTGAATCCAATGAAAATCTGGAAAAGAGAGCTGGCTGGTCATGCAGGATGTGTAATCACTGGCAATTGTCATTAAAAAGCCATATGATTCAATAATGTCCTGTAGGGAAGGAAATCTGCTATACTTACCTGGTCTGGCCTATGTGGAACTCCAGACTTACAACAATGTGGCCGACTCTTTACTGCCCTCTGGGTAACTAGGGATAGGCAACAAATGCTGGTCTAGCCAGCGACACCCATATCCCAGGAATGAATTAAACAATAGCAGCTTTAGAGGGACAGCACTAAGCCAATCAATTGTCAACTTAAGAGATTTGACGTTTTCCCAATGACACACACAGTTCTCCTGCTGGTGGATAGCTCGCAAGAATCAATACTAAATCGCCATGAATTGTGTTCCCTTTCAAGCACCAAACAGACAAGCCTCAGGCCATCCACACACTGAAGCCTCCAGTTCTCAGTTGTCTTTGGTCATGATGAGCTGCCTTCTTGAACTACAGCCGTCCTAGTCCATAGAATAATAGAAATCTGATAGTATAGAAAGGGGCCCTTTGGCTTATTGAGTCTTCACTGACCCTCCAAAGAGCATTACACCCAAACCCAGATCCCTAACCTACCCTTGTAATCTTGCATTTACCATGGCTAACCTACCTAGCCTGCACGCTACAGGGCAATTTAGCATGGCCAATCTGCATAACATGCAGATAGAGCGAAACTGCTGTTAGGGAAGGAGTTCCAGGATTTTGACTAAGACTGAAGGAACAACAATATATAGTTCAAAGCCAGCATGATGTGTGGCTTGGAGGGGAATGTGCAGATTTTTGCTGTTCCCATCTACTTTTGCCCTTGTCCTTCCAGATGCTAATGATTGCAAGTTTAGAAGATTCTTAAGTATCTTAGTCAATTTCTGCAGTATTTTTTGCAGATGGTTCACATTGATGCTACTGAGCATCAGTGGTAGAGGGAGTGAATCTTTGTGAATGTGATGCCAATCAAGCGGGCTGCTTTGTCCTGGATGGTGTCAACCTTCTTGAGTGTTGTTGGAGCTGCACCCATGTGATGGCGGGGAGTATTCTATTACACTCCTGATTTGTGGCTTCTGGATGGTGGACAGGTTTAAGAAGTCAGGAAGTGAGTTATTTGCTGCAGGATTCCAATTTTTTGACCTGCTCTTGTAGCCATAGTATATGGCTGGTCCAATTCAGCATTCAATAACAACTCCCCAGGATGTTGATAGTGGGAGATTCATTGATGCGTAACACCATTGAATCATTGCCAAAGGGCGATGGCTAGATTCTCTCTTGTCATTGCCTGGTACTTGTGTGGTTTGAATCTTACTTGCCACTTGTTAGCCCAAACCTGTATATTTTCCAGCTTTTGCTGCATTGTGTCATGGACCACTTCAGTATCTGAGGAGTCATGAATGATACAGAATATTGTGCAATCATCAGCAAACATCACCATTTCCAAGCTCTAATGGAGGGAAAGTCATTGATGAAACAGCTGAAGATGGTTGGACCGAAACCATTACCCTGAGGAATTCCTACAGAGATGGGCTGCGGCTGAGATAATGCACCTCCAAAAACAACAACCATTTTCCTGTGTGCCAAGCATGTCTTCTTCCAGCAGTGAGCTT